>NC_143402.1:75710109-76011763 GCF_052110815.1 Crocodylus siamensis | reverse complement strand
TTCCAGGTCGAAACCGACCCATCCACCACGACTCTCTGGGTGCGACCCTCCAGCCAATTCTCCACCCACCGGACTGTGCAGTCATCCAAGTCACAGCCCCTTAACTTGTTCACCAGTATGGGGTGGGATACCGTGTCAAAGGCCTTCCTGAAGTCCAAGTATACGACATCCACCCCTCCTCCTGCGTCGAGGCGTTTTGTGACCTGGTCATAAAAAGAGACTAGATTGGTCAGGCACGATCTACCTGCCACGAACCCGTGCTGGTTTCCCCTCAGCAACCTTTTGTTGCAAACGAAACCTTTTGTTGCAAAGTAACCATTTGTTAGTGGACAAATTCTTCAAAGGACAAGTGTGCGTTTAACACAATCGTATAAAAGTTGTCCTCCAGGTTTAAAAATGACCGTTTCCATGGGCAACCCTTTATAAAAGGAAAATGCTTCGAGTCTGTCTATTCTCCAATCGATATGATTTGGAGTTTTGCATGCAAAACAAACCAGGCATTTTGCCACTTTCATCCATTACTGAGGTATATCACCCATAAGAAATATAGTGTGTCTATGAAATGCCATTGCCTTCATTGTAACTTATGCCCCTGCATTGAAACAAAACCAAGCCAAAAAAAAGAACATCAATTTTAACCAAAACAGTGCTGAATTTGTAAAATTCTACTTTACAGCTGAAGATGTTAGAGCTTCTTGTAGAGAGGATAACTGGCACCAGATTTGAGGTGGTTAGTACTGTCAGGGTAGGAAGTACTATTAATTATGGACCCTTCAACGCTAATTGTAACTGCTAAATCCTCCAAAGGGCATTGAGGAACCCTTCATGGATTCAAACCCTCATGGCTAGGTGATGTGGTACAAGAATTTTTTTAATGTTTGATTTGGAGCATTTGCATTTTGGTGGTAAAGTATTACTCTGAGCCCAGAAGCAGTAATCCTAAATGGGAAGACGGGGGGAAATGCTAAGAGGAATAAGCAGCTACTGGGATTGGGGCTAGCTACGGCATGATTTTGGTTGACAAGACACCAAAGAAGGGAAAAACAGCTCATGCAAGGGAGAAACAGCTGAGGTTTTAAAGGAAGGCTTCTAGGTCTAAGACTCATACGACAGATTTATCTGGCCAGATCCTCAGTTTATACAAATTGTTCTCACTCAGTGGAAGTCAATGGATGGTATTCATGCCATCTGGTTCATAGAAAAGGAAATGCTTTCAAAAGTATACAGGCTAGTTAAAAAGTGCCTAGTGTAAACCCTGCTCGAAGGAAAGTGCATCCTCCTATGAAGCCTGGCTTCAGTGCAAGACAACGAGGGAAGAACAATAGAAAATGCCATTCATTGATACGAGAGCTGTCCTCGTAAATAAAGGGATTCCTAGAAACACTGTAGATGTGCGAGAAATACATGGTAATCCAATGAGAAAATATGTCCAGCACATCTCCTCGCTGTAATCACCTCCTTGGTTTGTTTCTTGACCTTTTGCAGCTATGATCTCTTTACTGCTTTTATGACACCATCTCGTTCAAATTTTACCAGCCTCCAAACGTTTATTAAAGTCAGTGAGTTTCACCACCCTGGATGGTTTCTGAAATGGGAGGGATGTTTTTGCTTCTGCGTGTTATTGGCTGAGTCGACAGACTGTGATGCAACCTGGTGAGGAGAAAAGCGATTAAAAGGATCCTGGAAGGTCCTGGACCCACATGCGGGTGTGCGCACACACATGCAAAAATTAAAGGAGTTTCCATTAGCAGGCTGTTGCTAGCGCGCTCCATTTCGTGAACTTTCTAATATGTATGACTGCTATTTATATAGCAATAGCCCCTAGGAGCCACTTTGTGAGTTCTTTGTGGCAAGGATTATCTTATATTACAGCACCCAGGACAAGGTATCATATTTGCACAAAGCAGCTGTTTCTTTTTCTTTTTGTTTTACTTAAAACTTTAATGAGTAAATCAGCAAGAACTCTGAAAAGTGTTTGCATTTACAATAATGCCTCCATTGTACCCAGATCAACCTGCTTCTGCTTCCACTGAAGTTAGTGGACGTTCTCCTGGGCGATGGGCCGAGTGGGAAGCCCCAACCCCTAGCAGTGTAATCAGTACTAGACCATACCAGGATTGCAGAATACAGTCGAATGGGTTTGGGCCCCGAGGAAAGCAACCCGATTCAGGATCATACTTAACCACATCGGCAAAGCTGAGCACATGCTTAAATACTGCCCTATGGTGGGATGAATTTAAGCCTGTGCTCCACGATTTTCAGGAATCATGGTATTCGCTGCTGGGAGGCTTACCTTCTCCTCTACTCGATTTTAAACTTGCAACCGAAGCTGTGATAACAGAGGGGGTTGTTGTGCATACCATTTTTTCCCAATATATGCATGAAATACTATCTGGTAGAGAGGAGATGAAGAATGAGATCTGCCATTTTGCCAAGTAAAATAATTATATTCCAAAGGCCCGGCATGGCTTATATTATTGTTGCTTGTCTAATTCAATTCTATCCCGAAGGTGGATATGTATCTCTAGACCATTTCAAAGGGTTGGCAGCTGGTCCTATACACTTACTGCTATTTATTTTATTTCATTTCATCTCAGGGCTGTTAAAATGGATAGTAAGAAGAAGGCAAGAACTGATGGGTTGTAGCTGACCACAAAAAGGCTCTATAAAATTGCTTTTGGCACCTCCCGTGCACTCTGCCTACATCTCATAAAGGCCTGCTGCACTTCAGTGATTAAAAAAAAGGTTTACATTTGGAACTGATTACATGAGATAAAAATTGTAATAAAAAATGAACTGAAGTATAAATACTTAACATGCTTTGGGTTACTAGATTTGATAACAAAAGGCTCTTAATTTCTCCTTTTAAACAGATATATGAATACACACACACATGCACACGCTGCAAAGCAGCTATAAAACCAACAGCTGTTTTGCTTAAAGATTCTCAGAAATAATTGTGTGTGCATCTCGCATCTCTTTGAGACATTTATATGGTGATTGCTACCTAATGGTTTCTCTCACGATTATTGCTGGGTGACATTCTCGTTGCAATCTGAAAACGTTCATTCCCGCCAGCCCTGTTCTTTCCCGGGCAGTCAACATCAATTACTTCCTTGTGTCTTGAAAGATTATTGAATTACCCACGTTCTTTTTGTTAATTCATTCGTTAGTACAGCAACATCGTTCTGGACCTAGGTGATTGTTCATTAATTGCAACTAGAGAATCAGTAGAGGGAGCTTACCTACTGTTTCCACTGAGGCCATAAACGGAACAATAATTTTATTTGCACGTGGCATAAGGAAATATTGTGCATCTTTATTTAGGGTCCCAAACCTGGACACGTTCTTCAAGCAAAATTAGCACGAGATGCACACACAATAACAATTAGCACTTACCTTTGAGGCACTGATCCAGAGGAACAAAACCACATGAGACCAGCAAGGTGCCTGTCGACTCCAGTGCTGTTTGCAATGCCAGCGCTGCCTATGCCATTCTTAAAATAGTAGACATTGTTATAGCCAGTCCCACACACACCCCAGCCTAGTCCAGTTACTCTATTCACTTTGAAACAAGTCACTTGTGCACTTTAAAGCAAAAAGATGCAAAGGGCACATACAGCTCTGACAGCTCTGCTTTCTCACAAATGGTATTTGAAAAGCAGAACCAGAACTTCATTAAAAGGTCGCCTCAGGTGCATGAGAGCATTTATTCCGATATCCGTCTAAGGCCCTCCGTTTATGAATTTTTAATGAATTCCATATTCTGCTTACCCATCTCCCAACATTTCCCTAAAAAAAATAAAAAGTAAAAAGCAACACAAGCTATTTGCAGAGAGGTGAACAGACTTCCCTTAATAGAGGGGCTGGTGAGGTTTGCCTGTCAGTAAAGGATATGGCAGAAGGGGACTATCACCATCTCATGCCATAAGATCCTGGTTCTGCTCGTCTTGTAGTGACTTCAGTGGGAATTTTCCTGACGAGAAGGAATGAGTGTTCAGACAGCGATGCCACCGTTTAACGTTTAATCCTCCCACGAGGCTACACTTGTCTTGTATAATGTATGAGAAATACAAGGGTGTGTATATGGGCTTGATCTGGAAATACATGCCCTCGGGCAGACTTGCTGCTGAAACAGTGCATGGCGGTGGCTCAGTTCCTGGAAAGGTTTGTAGACTCAAGCCTTAGCAACGTCACCCAACATCTCTCAGATCAAAGCTACGTCCTGGGACCTTGTTCTAACACCAGATCCTTCTCACAAAGCAGGACAAAGACCAGTGTGAAAAGGATGCCCAGTGGTGGCTGGTTTTCTGCCTGTGCTCGCTGGCAACGTGCACGGGAACCGCGGCACGCGTATCAGAAGGCACGGTTTGGTCCTTACCATCCATGGGTAGCTTAGGCTATGACTTGATTTCCAAACCACCAGGTTCTCTGACATCCCCTGGATCTCTCACCAGCCCCACTCTTAAAAAGCTCAAATAAGCTATGCACATGTCCTATATAAGGGCTTGAAACAACCATGTCAAGCAAAGACTCAGACTCCTTTAATTCATCACAAATCACATATTTTATTGTTCAGGTGGAGAATTACAGGCATTTAAAAAGAAAGAAAAAGTAGGGATTTTTTTTTTCTTTGCAATCGCCACTGGCACTTCTGGTTAATAACACTGTGATAGCGACAGGACTGACCGATTCCCCTGAACCTAGAAGACAGCGGGTCCAATTCCTGAACTTATTACAACCAAACGGGAACTCTTCCTCACTCAATACCATTCTTTCGGATAGAAAACAAAAAAAAAATTTCAAAACCTCCAAGATAGTTAAAGGGAATCTGCAATATGTTCAAAAAAGGCTTATCCCCACATCTAATCACAGAGCAGAACAGGCTACTAAAGCAAATTACAAACTGGTATAATTTAATACAAAGCCAACGGACGACAGTTGCCACCTCCAAAGTCAGAGGAGAACAGAGAAAGACCCAGGTGACATTCAGGGGTTCAGAGACAGAGGCTTCCTTTAGGATATTTTAGGTAAGGCCACACAGAGCTGTCCCTTGGGTAAGGCGAATCGGGATGACCGCCCCGGCCCCCGTGTTTTGGGGGGTCCCGCGGAGCCGGGCGGAGCAGCCACGGCCCTCCCACGGGACCCGCCTACAGCTGGCGATGCACCCCGCGCCGCGGAAGATGCATCCGGCGGCTCGCCAACCCCCGCCGGCTTCGTGCCCGCTGAAGCGCAGCTCGTCCAGGGCACACGGGATCTGCGTGGCCCCGGGCGCCAAATTTCATTGCTACGGCACTGCCATGCCCTGCCTTTGCGGCAGTCCCATTGCCCCCGCATAGGCTGATTTGCCCCAGGCCCCGCACCCTCCTAGGGTCAGCTCTGCGGCCAGAGATGAATAAATAATAAATACTGAGAGAGGGAAGATCCCACCCAAAGGGATCTGGAGACTTTCACAGTTATAAAGCAAATTATATTAATTTTAAAAAAATACGCAACAATTTGATTTACAGGGGGCTTGAAAGTCTCCTCGTTACCCATGCGTTACTCAGCTGCCTCACCGGTGTCCTCTTTGATACCAACACGCCGCTGGGGAAGTCATTTGCAATTGAGGTTTGATTTATTTTTCCTCTAAAAATGCTGAAAGGTTTCCCTGATTTCAGAAGAGAGCGGGTTTTGTGTAGGTAGCGCACACATTTAGAAAATTCCTTCATGTTGAGGCCCCAAACTGATCTTTTCCAAGTTTTAAAAAAGCTTAAGTTTTTAAGATTTCTAATACACCCAGATTTTTTTTTCTTGAAAGGGGGCTGTTTTGGCGACAATAAATTTTGAAGCCACCTCTCTCCCTGCAAATCATTTAAAATTTACAAAAATCAAAACAAGTAACAAAATTTTGAAAATTTCCCAGTTCAGCCATGAAAATTTCACCCAGCCCTGATTGGCAGCTCACCACAAAAACATCATACACACAATTCACAGTTACAGAGGTAATGAAAGGGTGATATCACCTTGAAATTTCATCTGACGTGTAGAATATACCTAAAATACTTAAAGCCCAATCCTATAATTGTTGATATGCAATGCACTCTGGACCACGATTCTGCAATGCAACAGAGGCCAACCCACGAAGGAGTCTACGAAGTGGTCTAAGTTACTGGATTCTGGCGCAAGGTTTAGCCTTATGTTCGACTTAACTGAGAGTTGTACAGATAACACCAGTGTAGACAAAATCAGAACCGGATCCTGATTCCAAAGCAATGATAGTGATTGCAGTTTCTCCTTAAATGAAACCTGAAAGCAGGAACCTCCCCCCCCCCCCCCCGCACAACTGCCCCTTTCCAGCTCTAAGTAGGCACTTAATATACCTCTCTGCACTCTAACAGTGCAAATCAGGGACCTCTGGCACTGCCCATCTTTTCACAGTATTTTTCCACAAAAAACATGACAGGGCTTAGAGGGATTAAAAACGTTCAGGTAATGTTCCTGGAAATTCATGAAGGGGTGAATGTTCTTTTATTAGAAAGAGTACGGTGACTCTTTAACTCGAGGAAGAAATGTCACATCCCTGTCCTTTGGTATATACGGTACTTCCGCCTTGAGAGCAGAATTTGTCATTGAAAAACTCGACTGGCTAGGTCAGTCTAAAACATGTCATTGGCACAAAACCAAAAAGGCGGAGGCTGTCAGGTGTAGAGTCTGGTTTTGAAGTCAATGGATTGATGGCGACATACATCAGTGGTGGATCTGGGCACTAGCCTTTCAAAGAAATGGGCAGCTTTTCAAGTAGCTCTCAACCCACCTTCTCCCTCCCTCTAAAATGCACCCGCCTGTATAATCAAGCTGAATCTGTACCAGCCTCTCCTCCATTAGTAGTCTATGGGACACGAGGGACAAACCAAGTGCGAGTGAAACGCTGCACATCCGAAGTACAGTGAAAGCCTTCTCTTCCTTTCTCTACCATCCTCATGCAACTTTCTCATGAAATCACGGGGACTCTGTGCAACCGACCCATGTGTTTGTCAGGAGAAGCAAACCATGGATCATCTCCTAAGACGCCCTGTAGCACCACTGTGCACCCCACAAGAAGCAGTGACCCGTGCAGAATACTGGGTGTGTCTACACATGACGATTTAAGGCACTTTATCCCGATTTAAGGCACATTAAGGGCACGCATCTACACACGTGGGCCCATAATGCGCCTCAAAAATGGCTATTTTAGGCTATTCATGCCTAAATTTTAATACCTGCAAAAGCAGGTATCAAATTTAAGCATGAATAAATAAAGCGCTTTAATGCAGGTGGGTGCATGTAGACACATTAAGGTGCACTAATGCTGTGTGGGGATTGACTTGGGACTAACTTTAGTCCCATGTCAGTCCACGCATGCAGCGTTAATGCGCTTTACTGCATGCACATGTAGACGCAAGCCTAAACTGCCTTAACGTGCATTAAGCTAATGCGCATTAAATTTAGAAACACCCAAATGCATGTGTAGACACACCCCATTGTGAACAGCTCATATCATATAGAAAGGTTGGATTGGAGACAACACCAAGATGAAGATCCTAGGGAAGTGAAGCACGGGACAGAAGGTTGGACTCCTCCTGGACTCTTTACCAAGACATCATCACGTCCTGAGGCTGCAGGCCACAAGCTGGCCCAAGCCTGCTTATCTCCGAACTAGATTGTGGCAACCTGTTCTCCTACCATGCTCTATATCTCATGTCTTTTGGCACCAGCTCACCTGGAAATTTCTGCTTGGAGCCTGACTCAGGCTCTTCTCCTGCCCTATGTGTCCCTGGACAATGCCTCAGTGCGTACCTGGACTGTTATACCACAGTTTCAAATACTGGCAGGGAGTGCTGCTAGACAAGTGGTTGTGAAAAGACTGAGTGTCTGTTTGTCATCTATTGTAAGGGTCTGCACAGGTGTAAAAAGTCATTAAACCAGAGTAATCTGGTAGAGAATTACCCCAGAAGAATAAGGAAGAGCTCCACTGATATAAGTTACACCTGTGTAGTGACATCTGTCCACCTTTATCTCAGGCATTTGCTGATAGCAATGAGTTTAGTATTACCTGCTTACCCAATGCCTAATGAGAGGCAATGTCACAGCCACCTACAAAACGCAGCTACCCTGAGATAACTGCACGTTTGCCCCTTCCTGATCACAGTTTAATTTAGATCTGTATACAAAACTGATGCAGATTATACTGGGTTATCCATGCCCAAAGGGCCCTTTCCACTACTCTGTCAAAGTGAACACCTCATTTGCTTTTTAAAAGATACTTTGGAAGGAGAGATGTGAATAGGATAAAATCTGAATAGGCCAGAATCCTCCTATAGCCCAAACCAAATAGAGGCGTTCCTGCCAAGATCAAAACCACTTGGTTAACTCTTTTTTGCTTTCGCTTATTAAAACATCGCACAGCTCAGTTCTTCCTGGATTTGGCTAGGCTAGAGGAATGGAAGTAATATATCAAACACCATGAAATAAACTATAGGAAAGTTTTTTCCGGTCTAGCTGAAACCACGAAGTACTGGAAGCCTCCAAAGGGCATCTGATCTTGTGAGATTTCCATCCCTATTTCCAGAGCATTTAAGTAGCTTCTGAGCTTATCCTCATGAAACCTCCCAACCTCTGGAAATTTGCCCCAAGGCTCAGAGGAAACTGCAAGTCTCTCTAGGAAGTAAACACAGTCCATGCTGGCATCTATCTGGCAGATTCAGATTTCAGTGACACTGGAGTAAATCCAGATCCACTCCATTTCCGGGAAGGATTTTACCGAGGCTCACTCTGGTACCAATGGCAGAGGGCATATGATTGGGGAACTAGTCTTATTTGTTGAGACACCCTGAGCTGAGATGTGCCTACTTCATTGTGAATTATTAATATACGTGAGTTAGAGAAATAAATCAATCGGTGAATGTAATAACGGAGCTAAAAATGTTTGGTAATATGCCCCGCACTGTGAAAAGAGGGCTGCTGCTGAGATCCCAAGGAATCAAAACAGACCTTAAAGGCTGGCTGAAACTGAGATGAGGACATTTGTAGCTAATAGTTTCCCAGCAGTTGAGAGATGAAAGCATTAAAACAGCTCATTTTAAAATATCACTGGGCCAATTTCATGCCTGGTGAAATGCAATAGGTTTCAATGTAGGGATGACGTTTTCCTAATAGACTGTAAGTCAGCTACACCCACCATTAATGCAGTCAAAGATAATGCCAGATGGTGTCACCTTTTGTGTCTTGGCTTGGTGACACTCCCATTTGCTCTAGTGTTTTTGCATTGCTGCAGTTCACATCCCAGAAACATACTGCTAAGCACGACTACGGGGCAGGTGGTACACACACATGCAGTAGGTGATAACAGTACGGTAGCCGGCAAAGCGGGTTTTATTTGGAACTGGGAGATTCAGTGGCTCGCCGTCTGTGCCGTGCCTGTGCTATGGCTCTCCCAGAGAACACAGTGCAATAAGAGTTGCTATTTAGTTTAAAAGGTTCCTCACTGATGGGGACAAACTATGCCGCTGGAGGAGAGGCACAAAATCCAGGGGAAGAAATAACCCCTAACGGCTGAAGCAGCCTAGCCCAGATGGACTTTTCTGCTGTGCTCCTGATCAGGAGCGGACGGGAACTGCAAAGATTGGCATCGCAGCGGGTCCCTTGATCTTGCCTCTGCAAAGGGAAAGTTGGAGAAAGTGCAGGCATAATTTGTGGCAGCAGGCAGAGTGGGATTGCACCAGGTCCCTTGAAAAGGGTTATTAATCTTCCTCTTCAATGGATTAAACCCTCCCCGTAGCCCACTGGGCTGTATTTGACACGTTGCATAAACGGGAGCATGATCTATCGGGGTTGTCAGGAAACAGTCTGAGGCACAACCCCTTGCTAGCCATCCCGTGCTATTGCACACTTTGAGATGGGCAGACAAGACGGCCACAGCCGATCTCTCACCCTTAGCAGTGGCTGTGCTGGGAGTCATTCTGCAGCTTGAGACTCGGGGGAGATTTCGTGCTTTGCTCCAACTACAAATACAGAGTCGGTGGAGGAAGAAGGGGCAGGTGCCGGGGAACTGTTGCCTGTGCTAACCTAACAGCTCTTTACTCAGGACATGCCCCATCCAGTAGTGTGGTGCACTCAGCTGTTGCACGAGACTCCTGCTGTGCCAACAGTCCCAGCGCCCCCGTCGCTGGGTGCACGATGCAAAACACTGACACGAATACAAAGATTTTGGGAATTAAACGAACCCCATCGGGATGAAGCAAACGCTTTTAGGGGGAACAAAGGGGCATTCTTGTGCGGGTTTGCCGGGGCAAGCAGAAGTAGCTCTCTTCCCATCGAGACACGGGGAGAAGAAAGTCTGACTGCGTGGGTCCCCCACAGCCCGCCACGTCACATTTCATGCTATGCATCTGCTCTATTAAAGGCTGAGCTGAAATATTAATTAGGAGATGTGATCCTGTCTCACAAGAAGCAATCTGGATTTTATAGGCCAGCAGCAGAGGCAAAGCTCTGCAACGCACCCTTTGCTGCTGGCTAACAGCTTTCAAGGAAACAGACCACTGGGCTGTAAAACATGGGGACATCTGGTCTGTTAACTATTTTTCCATAGATCTCAGCCCTCCGGTACATACATGCAGAACAGGGAGACACGGTCCCTTAGACATAAAGAGCTACAGGACAACAACAGAAATTAATGGGGTACAACCTGCCACTTCATAGATAATCTAGGGGGGGTTTCCATTCATCAAGTTTCATCATGGGGGAATAGTCATTAATAGGTAATGGGACAGATTCCCAGCTGGAGTAAATGGAGTAGATTCAGCAGAACCAACAGGTGCCCATTTAAACCAGCTGAGAATTGAGCTCTAACAAGCCCCTCGCCTGTGTTTAGGGACAGGATAGCTGCACTATTCCTCTGTGCACCCATCAAAGCAAACGGGTGAGCATCTCCACGTGTCTCCATCCACCCTCAGTACGAGTCCCGTGTGCAGCCGGGTGGTTTGGTAACTAAGAGACTGCCACGCAGATGAAGAAATTCAGCAAAAACCAGCAAATACCTTTAAAGGCTGCGGGTTTTTGAAGACAGCCTGAAAGACTGGGTTTGGCAAAGCGGTAACAAAGGAAGGACGCTGCTGCTGCACTTCCAAGTGTGGATTACTGAGATGGGGAACATCGTAAGGAGAAATGGGATGGGGGAAAAAAAAAGTAAAAGGAGTGATATGGAGGTACAGGGATTGCCACAGGGAGGCAAGAGCATCATTTCGTTTCCCGTAGGAAGTAGTGGAGACCTTGGAGATGGAGACCCATCCTGGACCCAGCCTGTGGCACTGGGCTGAAGGGATCAATACTGCATTGGAAAGGACATTAGAGGCCCTTCATAGCGAGCAATTGCTACAGCACCTTAAAGGCAGCCTATTAAACTGAAACAAAAAAAGACACACGCTGGCCAAGGATGGGGGTGAGCACATACATTGGCAATTGCTTTGTGGCATGCTCTCTCTGCATGGTATCAAGGCCCTGCCGCCTCCGCCTGCCGCACTGAAGTCACATCACAGATCACTCCTGTTCTGACGAGAAGAAAGGAGGCTTTTGCATGGGGGAGCAGCTGAGATTAGTCTATACACGCCTGCGAGAAGAACGATGGGCCTACCGGAGCACTCCTGAAAGCGGCGTTTCTGGAACGACCGCTCTGCCTCTCTGCGCGGGGTGGACACGCTGCCTTCCGAAACTGCTACCCGCCCCCACAAACTGAGCCCTGGGGCTGCACAAGATAAAAACCCCCCTTCCTGCCCCCCACCCCTTCCGTAACCAGCAAACACGGCAAGAGAAATCCCGCACGCCACGCAGCTGGTGCGGTACGCGGATGCGCGTTACAGTTCCGTAGGCCGCCTGGAAAATCTCCAGTGCAAATGGCTGATTCATCCTCAGCAGCAGCAAAAACAACCAAAAAAGCCCCCACAACCCCATGGCATTTAAATAGCAGCAACAAGTGCACCCAGCCCCTCTGAGCACGTGTAATGGAGTGACGAGTCCCATGCGATACCTGCAAAAAGCCATGGCATGGAGTATTTGTGGCAGCCTATGTATGCGGTTCGAGTCGCAGTCATGGACACCCCAGTGAAGAGTCTGAACCCACTGTGTGCCGAAGTCTCCCTCGTCGGCTCTTCATAGCCTTCAGAGAGCTGGGCCCTACAGCTGCACATGCTTTTTCCATGCTACACCACCAACCGTCTCGCTAGGAAAGATGCTCCTGCAGGCACGTCGTAGCCTAGAGTGCATGTTTGGTGCAGTATTTGCTATTCCCCCCTCTCCTGACTCTCACTGTGAGCAGCTCTGCACCCCCATGCTCTTTCATACACTCCCCAGTAGAAATGAACTGGACAACCCACCTCAGGGAACTGTCCTGACCCCTTTGCAAATGAAAAATAAAACCCAGACCCAGGGAAACTTAGTACCATGACCCTCCGCTGCACGAAATGACGGCGCTTTGATCGTCATGACTCTGTAATGCCCGATGCACTGCATGTGCAGCGCGTGGTAGCTGGGCATCGTGCAATGCTAACCACCCCTGAGGCTGTGTCGGTCATGATCTCTGTGCTTGTCTCCTACTCAGTCCAGCAAGGACATAATATTTAGCGCTGGCGGAAGGCTGCTCACCTTCCAAGCATGTGGCAACTGGCCCTCACCCCCGACCTGCTAGTGCTAAGGCAGGTGGTGCTATCACAGTGTTGCAGATGAGGAAGCAGACAGTGTGGTAATAAGAAATCAGAAATCTATCTTGCTCCTTATGTCATATGCACATTATGACATATGGCCGTTCCTGGCTCCCAGTCCTGTGCTCAGACCGCTAAGCCAGGCTACCCAGGAAGTTTGCTTCCAGCTCTCCATAAACCTTGTAAGTGCTGTGGCTGTATCTGCCCAACACAGGGGCTGAGATGCAGAACAAGGCTCTACTCGTCTCTCCACTGCTCTGTGCCATTGATATGATAGGCGTGCATTGCTACCCGGTCAGAAATGTGCTCACTGACACGGGCCATAAGAATTTGCATTCACTCTGCTTTAGTATCAATGATGATTCAAGGCACGTGGCAGCAGAGAGTCAAGGGAAGCGGGGATGTTATGTCGTTGAAATTCCTCCTCCTTCCTTTCTCTGTGATAATGTCGTTAAACCAAAAGGACGTGGATGAGCCCGGCACGGCAAGAGGAGCAAGAATAAAAGCAAGCCTTCGACCTGCAGCGCTGAGCTGTGCAGGAATTGGTTCACAGAGTTAGTAACTGCGGACAACACTGACATTAGTTTTCTATTGGAAACCGCTGGGGATATTCGTATCTGCTATTAATACTGAACTCTGATGGTATCACATAAATTCAAGCCGGCAGTTACCATGGCACTGGAATAAAGGTGCTCTGAGGTCGAGCGGACGCGGTATCCAAATGAGCCTTCAATTCCAGGAGGGAAGAGGCAAAACCAATCTTCAACGCAAGCATCAGATCCATGTGTAGGAAAACCGACGGCTAGTTTTAAATGTCATGTTTTTCAAAGCAAGAATTGAGGCTGGAACCAGCTCTATAAACCGGCTGGCTGGACTTTAGCTGCAGCTGAAGACAATCAATCAAAGCAGCTCTGAGCCTCCGAGAACGGGGGGGAGAGAGAGAGAAAGAAGGCGCACGCACATGCACGCCGCACATGCACGGCTGGGGGCACATTACAAGCCAGGCTAGGCTTTTAAAATCACACAGAGAAATTAGAGCGACCCTGCCCATCTGCAATAGAGCGGCCAGCACCTTCCTTCGGCACCTTGTGAGCGGGAGCTCCCACTTCCAAGGGGGCAGTTATGATGGGCAGGGTGACAACACATTTCTTCATGCAAAGTCCGTGCAACACGCTGCATCCTTCAGGGATAGTCTCAGAAACCCCAACTCTCCTCTCAAACTAGGGTAGCACTCCCAAGAGCGGTAACCCCAATAAATGAGCCTGAGGAACTCTTATGAGCAGTATATCGGTGCCTCTTCTTCATGCTGACCCTTTGCTGAGTGGAAGTAATTGTCTTCCCCATCACAGCCTTCAGGCTTGTACAGCGAGACCCCTTCACAATCGGACCCTCTGGGCTAGCCCATGGCTGATGCCAGCTTGGCTACTATATACGGCCCATAGCGACCAGAGGAAAATTCGGCAAAGGCTGACTTCTACCGTGCTTTACCCCCCATCCAACTCCCACTGACTGCACAAAGGCTGAGCTGGGTGTAAATTTCGAATGAATGTGGCTCTGAGAGTCGAAGCGTCGAGACCGACGCCATGTCGGTGAGAGCCAAATGGAAATAAGTAACAGGAGATGTGCAAATGTTGAGCTGCTTGCACCTTGCGAATGCAACCGAAAATGTCTCCACTCGCTGACCGGGGCACAGCGTCTTCCTTCCCGCGGGCCCCGGGTCTACACCAGATCCCAACAGGCCCACCCGGGGCTCCTGGTGGCGGCCTTCCCAGAAAGGTGCCGTGCTGAGATGGCAGGTTTGGAAGGAAAGAGCGTACACACTCACACTCATTCCCACACACACACACACTCGCACACTCTTCCTAGCCACGAGGGTGCGAGGAAAGAGATCAAGGGGAGCAAAGCCCAGGAGGCCTGACAGCGATGAAATCTCTTGCGTCTGGAAAGCTGAGCAGCCCAGTGTGAATCCGGAGTCACTCCGGCTTCAGCTGAATCAGTAAGAGCAGTCAGAAGCGGACTGCCCACCCTACCGTTCCTGCACGAACAGGACAGCAGCGCTGTCGAGCCCTCTTTTCCCTGACACACCAACATCCTCCAGGCTCTTACCCTCCACTAGCAACTTTTCTTTGAGCATCCCACCCCACGGCAACAAACTCCCGGTGTCTGTGGGACGGATCTTTCCCGTGCTCAGGACACGTGCCGCAGCCCAGCTCTGGACGGCGATCGCTCCCTTGGACCGCACGCCAAGGGAGCTCACGAGCATTTCAATGGACGGCGGGTAAGCGCAGGGGATTTCTGCCCGTGTTGCGCGAGGCTCTTGGGACGCTTTCCCCCGCACCCAGGATGTCGTCCTCCCTCCCTGCTGGTCCTGCTTGTGGCTCCCCAGCTGTCCGTGCAGCTCTCCTCCAGTCGGGGAGGACAGAGGAACTCCTGACTCGGGCCAAAAAACCCTCTCTGAGCTTCGAAACAAGGAAAAGGCTCCCTGCCAAACGCTCCTGGGCTCACGCCTGCTGCCGACTTCTTCAGTCTCGATTGCCGGCGCCTCCAGCTGACGGCAGGCAGCCTGCGTGGGAAACGTGGCGACACTACCGCGGGACACGTGGCAGGGCCCGTGCCTTGGCTGCGGCAGTCTGCTGGACACGCGTGGCAAACACCGTGCACCCCGGGTCGCGTGTGCCCCCTGCACGGCATGGAGGGCAATGTCCCTCCCGGAAAAGGCCTGGCTTGCCCCACAATACGTCTGGTGCTCCCTTTCCAAGCCGTCTTCCACGGCAGCACCAGCACTTGAACTGAAATCCCTGTCAAACCCTTGTAACGATGCGTATTAAATAAATTTCCACGACATTTATGCTTTTTTTTTTTTTTTTGCTTTCCTTTTCTCCTTGAAACCCTTTCCCCAGCTAAGCCCTATAAATATTGCTCGCTGTAGCCTCGCTTCTCATTATGGTCATCACCACACGTTCATCCTCATATAAAACAGCAATCTATTCAATCAAGCACTTAACATAAATATTAAAATAACGGGAGGGACAAAATATAACTCTACACACAACTTCATGACTACCATAGCACCTATTACCATGACAATTCTGGCTGGAGAGGAAAGGGGGGGGTGGGGGGGGAAGTTAGGAGGGGGATTTTGACAGTCATTAAATATTTAAATCACCCTTGAAAAAAATTTTTGTTGTCAGGTTACCAACCTTTTAAAAATTCATTTCGCTAACCAGTTCACGCTATGTCACTAAGGATACCAAAGAACCCTTTAAAAACTTGGGAGAGGCGGGTTTTTGCTGTTAAAAAGAAAACCGGCGACTTTCTCTTGGTGCTGTCATGACAGAGCCCCGCCGCGCGCCCCCGCCCCACAGACCCCCGGGCCCACGCAGGGCAGAAGCGTGTGCTGCTCCGCTCCTCAGTCTCCCAGGATGAGTTTGACGAAAGAGGCGACATCTGTCTCTTTGGATTCGTGCAGGGTGAAGAAAGGATGTTGCTAGAAAGAAAGTGGGGAAAAAACAGAAAACACTTTAAAAATGCGACTCGTTGATCCCGAACAACCGAGCCCCGGGACAGCTCTGCCAAATTCTGCGCCGGGAACCCTGTGCTGATCAAACGCTCCCTTTTTTCCAACGTCGCAACATTTTGGGCAAGGAGAGGAGAGAGGTTTTTGTGCCGGCAGCTGGCACAGCTCTTCAGTTCGGGATCTAGAGCAGGGGCGGGCAATTATTTCGGGCCGAGTATCGGCAAGCCACCGAAGGCCACATGACAGGCAGCTAGGGGCAGATAAATATTCATTTTCTAAATTTTTTAGGGGCTGCACGGGCCAGATAGGATGGCCTGGTGGGCTGCATTTTGCCCACCCCGATCTAGAGACCCTGGGCTTCTCTTCCGTTTTCCTCCGCTCTTCAGTGGCTGGCGGCCTCGTGGCAGGGCTAAGCCGTGCTGGGGCGGGCACCGAGATCTACCTACAGCTGCCTGTGCAAAATGTGAGCTTCTTTCTCTCTAGGTTTCACAGCTTTTGGGTTGGGGGGGGAATGTGGTCATCCTTGCCCCCCAAGACGAGAACAGTATGTGGTACTTCACTCTCGTTCCGACTACGAGGATGCACGAACCTCAGGGCGATGACGATAGATAGGACCATACACACAAAGGAAAACAGCAGGTGTGTGGACTTAAAATCCTATTTCGGCCATAGGGAAAAACAGAGAAGGCAGAACAAGTGTTGGGCCTGTCCGCGCTGACTCTGTCTCTTTTAGAGCTGGCTTTGCGTTTCATGTAAATCACTCCGGCCCCATGCAAGAAAGACCCACCTTTTATTTTTAGCTTGCTAAAGCATCTTGGCTGACCTCGCCTGGCCTTTTTGGCTGGAGAGACGGGCACGTTCACGGGGGCAGGCTTTCTCAGACGATGATCCCACTATACTCAATGCAATGGTGTGCACAAGTAAAGCTGAACAAGCCTGGAGTCTATGCAGGGGAAAACCACGCGGGGAGCTTGCAGGCAGGCAGCAGATTTGATTTTTTTTTTTTTTTTCCCCCACCAAGCTTCCAGCCGTATTTATTTATTTGATCTTTTCCCTCTGCGTCTTATTTCTTCTCAGCCCCTGCTACAGCTCACAGCAGGAGATGGCTACTTCATCCCTAACCGCTCTGCAGAAAGGAAAGCCATACTGGCTAGAAAATGATAAACAGCTATATGTTAAAATACTTAATAGTAACCAACATGTTAAGACATCCTGCCAGAGGCCTTGCCTAGATTTCAGTAAATGGAAAAATGTGTGTGAGAAGGAAGGAAAAAAAAAAAAAAAAGCAACAAAGAGCTGCTCCCCTTTGACTAGAAATGAGGTCTAGCATTTGCCACCGAAGGCTGCAGCTTGGGGGGGTGAAATCGGAGCTGCCTCTGGAGGTCACCAAGATGCTGCTATCTGGATGGGGCTAGGAGGGTTTATCTAATAATCAGCTATTACTGCTATCACTCATCGGTGCTGAAGGCACAAGTCCCAGTCGAGGATCAGAGCCCCGGTGCGTTAAAGCCTGTCGGACGTCTACACTGCAGCAGTGTGAAGATGCCGGAGACGCACCTCCTACTGCCGCACGCCGACCCCGGGAATGAGATGGAAATGCCACTCTCAGGGCTCAACATCTGCTCCTTATGTGCTCGGGGTGCGAATGCAAAGGCCGGCAGATCGGTTCTTGACTTTTTCCAAAGACTTCCCGGTGCTCGTTTCTACGGATCAGGTTTGTAAATGTATTTCCAAACTCCTGTCTCCCGGCATTGCCGCTCTCGGCAGGCTCTTTGCTGCTTACCTGACTCTTCGTGGACCTGAAACCCTTTGGAAATCCAGCCCTCTGAGCTCCGGATCTGGAGGAGAGCAGTCATCAAAGAGCCTGGTGTCTCTATGCCTTTATTCACTTCGCACCGCGCATTTCCGAATGCTTTCCTGGCTATTTGGTGCTGTTGTTCTAGGAGGACCCCCTGCTCACAAGGTGTGTTTGCTGGTTTGATGGCTATGGGTCATACTCTGCCCATTGCGTAGGACACACGTTGAGATCACACTGCCTGGTGCTTTGTCACCTCGCTCCAGTTACCGATGCAAAGGACACAGGATAAAATCACGCTACTCTTTACTCGTAGAAGTGTCCCAAGTTTTTTCCCTGAGGTCCTTCTACACCTGATGCATACAGCTTGCACTGGCGCAGGGCCGTTCCTCATATATCCGTTCTTCCTTTCCATCAGCATGAAGGCCTGGCTGCAAGCAAGTGCATCGTCTCTCCGAGCCTTCGTTCAGTAGCTAGAATAGGCTAAAACACGGGTGCGGCCGTCCCGCCGTCACACGAGATGCGCCGTACGAGATGCATTTGACCAAGGGCAAGCCACAGGGGGGACAAGCTCCTGTGTCTCGCGCTCCGCTTCACCTGGGGGAGTGAGTCCTACACTGAAGTTAAGCAGAGCCCATCTAGATCAGTTTTCCTGATGCTCAAATCAGTGCACACACGTCAGATTTTCCATGAGAAACCTCAATTCCACAGGAAAGCGAGGAGCAGCCTCAGTCTAAAAAGGCAAGTCCATTCCAGTACCGCAACTTAATACCATGAGAGAAAAAAAAACCAACAAAAAACCCCCCCCATAACCACAGAACCTCACAACGTTAATGTCAGCCATCAAATACCACAGTGTTGAGATACACTGGAAAGGTGATCCAAAATCCTAATTCAATAGAAACGAGTGCCGCTGCCAGGGGGTATTACGCCGCAGCAGACAGCTCTGCTCCGGTGAACCTTTGTGATAAAAGGCCATTTGGCAAAAGACTGAGATTTGCTTAAAATACATGCGCGTATTTATCCAATACTAAAAAGAAAATGATCTTGGGCCCCCCTTTGTCTCAAAAAGCAGCGTTTGAGCAACGTGCAGTCTATATATAACCTAACGGCATTACAAGGCCTAACAAAAATGCCATAGGACTTGCTCACAAATTACACTTAAGCTTTGAAAGGTGCCTAGCCTCTCCACGCAGCGAGCACCGAAGGGGGGTTACACAACTCGGGGCTTCTACGCAGCAGGTAACACAACGTCCCCTATCAAACTGCATCGGCACGTAAATAAAAAGTGGGGAGAAAGGCACGTGCATCATTTTTCACTGCTTGCCTCCAATGGGAGGAAGAGATGAAGGAACACCGTTTGCCAGCACCTTGGTGATTGGGGCCCAACCAATGGCATGGCACTGAGAGAGCAGATAGGCATACATAGCCAGAAAAAACACAAAGGACCGAGCTCCTCATGGTGTCTACGTGCCTAATTACTACTGATAACCAGTGAGAGTGAGTTACCCAAATCCCTTGAAAAATCTGGGTTAATATGGAAGTAAAACAGGACACGCAAGAGAGCGCAATGTTAACTCTCGGAGTAGAGGCTCAACTCGTCTTGTGTTGGGCTTTGACACTGGTTCTGATCCAGACTCGGCCTAGAGCCTGCGTTTATGGGGAATCTCACAGCCGACCCTGTCCTTACCACCCTGTGTCCAGAGCCACGGCCGAGTTCAGATCCAGGTCCGAACTGCTGACGCTTGACCGGCACCGGACCTCTGCGGCCCTTGGAGAAAGGCACACGACAGCGGGCTTGCTGCGCGCTGACCTCCCGCTGTGACCTGCTGCCAGCGTTTTCCTCCCTTTGCTTGATGCTCTGTCCCAGGCCAACAGTTTGCTCGCAGCAGAAGAAAGGCACTCGCTGGATGGCTGCTTGGGTCATCCCCACTGCTAATAGCCAAAAAGGCTCCTCTCCAAGTCACTGCGGCGACGGATCTCGGCAGCGCACGTTGCGCTCTCTGCCCGCGAGCCACCATGCAGTTGCACAAAGGGAGTTTGCTCCGGTGGACTTGCGCTCACCACGCTCATTACTACCACCTCGCAGCCCCCTCCCTAAACTCTGGTATGTTTAATTGCTTCACGGGCGAAGCGCTGACCTTGGCTATGCATGTGCACTTCTGCACTGGGAACTGAGCACCTGCGAGCAGAATCTGGAACTCGGGCCAAGGTTTTCAAGAACAACTAATAGTTTATGGTGCCTGAGTTTCCAGGTGCCCAGCTCAAGATACCTGAAAGGAGCCCAATTCTCCTACATTTTTAATGAACTTCTCTCTGCAGTTGTTTCAGAAGCTGGGCACCTGCAATGATTAGTCCCTTGGAAAAACTGAAGCTTTGGCATCTAATAATCATCCCTTTAAATCCCAGCTCTAATGCCCTCTTCGTCCAGCCACACTCACCATAAGCTCGGGGTACGTTGGCCGTTCTTTGGAATTCTTCTTTAAGCTGTAAAGAAAAAAAGGAAGAGAGTTATAGGCACAGAAATGCTCAATCAAAAGGAGAGAATTTAAATCTAAATTGAAATTTAGATTTTGAATTTAAAATTCAAATCTAAATTCAAATTTAAATCTAAATTTAAAATTTAAAATCTACGCGTTTAAATCCCTGGGGAACGAGCGGAGCAAAGAATCCACGTTTTGGACCCACAGGACCTTGCGGGGAGCGGCGTATACGGGGAAAGCCGCCGGCGCGCTCCGCCGAGGGACCTGATTTCGTTTCGTGCGGACTCTGGTCTTTACAAGGTTCTCAGGACACCAGACCTGATCCTGAATAACCTTTGCCATGGCACATCCGTGGGATAAATGCCTTCCTATGATTCATGCGCTCTCATTAGGAACTAAGTGATGACTGGATTTCCAGCCCATTGCAAAGTCTTTCCACTGACTTGCATGTCCTTTGAGTCAGGGCACAGCTCTGCCCCTTCCTCAGCCACGTGCTTATTTTGCAGAGAAAGACCTTCTACAAACTCTTTAGCTTGTACAAAGCCCCACCACCATTACAGGAGGCAGCTGGAAGCCAGGGCCACCCAGGAGTGCCAATCTCACCCTTCGGAAACCCGCTCCATTGCACTACCCCATTTCTGAGCTTTCGCTAAAAGCACCTCTCCTGTCACGAGCCCCTCTGACTTATCCCGTCACTGCACTTAGCTTCATGCCCTACCCGTGCCCTCAGCAACCAAGGCTCATTCTGCACATGGCCAGGCCCAGGAGTCCCCAAAACTTGTCTCCCCAGCAGGTTCGGTTCATGAACAGGTGACAGCCCAGGGGCTTGCCGAGGCCGTTCTGGGCTTGAGTCGGGATTCCTCGTTCCTGCAGCCGGTATCAGCTTGGTGCAAGTGGATGGCAAGTTACAGCATGTTGTGCGGTATGGCAGCAAACCCCTCTAGCTGGGTAAGCCCTGGTTTTCATGTACTGCTCAGAAGAGACATGGGGCACCAGCTGCAAAAACACAAGGGCTCCTTGCTAGCCGGCAGTCCGAGGTTTATCTCCTGAAGCCCCAGCACTGGGGGACTTTGCTTGTAGAGTGCTCCCTTGAAGTGGGCCAGTTATCATTAACAAAGCAGCATTTGTTTCGTCCTCCCATTAAGCCTGGCAAATCCCGCATGGGACATAAGCACTGGGCACAGACTTGCTCCAGTGAAACTCATTCAGTGGCAAAGGTAGAAAAGGAGTCCTGGTTCCTCCAGGTAGATCCCTAGACATACGAGCTAGTACGTGGCATGCCTCTCCCCAGTTGTACCAATGCCCTACACGTAGGCTGTAGGTGGAGGGCAAAAATCGGGGTTTAATGCAACAGGCAGATCCTTCAGTGCAGAGACGTACAACCCAAGGGCTTGCAAGCACACGTACAGCATGTTCACCGCTGCGCCAGCGGTCACGTGCAACATCCTTTTTTCTCCTCCCCTACAACAGATGGCTCGGGAGGGTAGTAGCAGGCAGGTTATTTTGGTTTCCCTCGAGCAGAAAATAGCCTTTAAAGACAGGACGTAATCTCTACTCACTTCCCGCCGGTGTATTGATGGGAAGACGCTTGGAGCGACTTTTGAAAGGTCTTCACACGTACACACGTTAGTGACGGGGGGGCGGGGAAAGTGTCACACCGAGCAAGACAAAAGTGAGAACCTCGGCTATGATAAGCAGCTCGTCTGCTGGGATTTGCCAGGCCCTGAGGAAGTGGAGGATGCAGCGGAGCAGATATTTCCTGTCTCTCGCTGCGCGGGGTTCATTCACATTTAACTGTTACGCTGGACAATAACAGAGGATGAACCGTATCAGTGGGACCCAGCGGAAGATCAGACTTGTCATTTCCTTCAGGCCCAGAGATGGCCCAAGCTGAAGGGGACTTCAAAGGTTTGGGCGCAGAGCCCGGGTCCAGGTTTCTCTGAACTCAGATCTTTTGTAAAAAAAAATTCTGAGCTACTGAACTCAGAAGTAATCTTTACTAACGAAACCTGTAAAAACCCATGGTTTAACACTTCTGTCCTAGACTGCACAGAAATGAAGAACCAGTAAAGGCAGGTCCCCGAGGCTTTTCTTTTGTTGTGGTTAATGTTTTGCACGTTTTTCACTTAAAATGAGTGTCCGGCCTATTCATGGCTGGAAATTAAGGACCCTACCCTGCTCTCAGAGACTCCAGGGACCTACAAACCAGCCCAAAGACAATCTGGGTCTTATATTTAGAGGAGTTGAGCAGAAGCTGCTGCTATGGACTTCAAGTACTCTGCAAGAAACCCGTGTACTCTTTTGCTAGTCTTTCATGATAGGCTTACAGAAGAGCACCCAAACACTCCCTGGTGAAGGAAACGGCAAGATATTCCTCTTGTTTAGCAGGGGTGACTATTATGATTGTGTACGGTTGTGGATTTCCTACTCCAAAAGCTGCCGGAGAAGCTCACGTGACAAGCCCCGAGAAACGCTGCTTGCAAATCGGATGTCTCGGCACTCTTTTGACAAAAGCAAGGGGGGCTTGGCACATGCCAGGATTTCTGCAATAACAAAGTGTGCAAGATGGAGCATAGGAAATGTGTCCAGGAAACAGTCTTTCAGGCTTGGGCTTGCAAAAAACCTGGATGCGTGTGTGTGTGCATGTGCGCGTGCATGAGCTCCCACCTGCTGCCAGCTGGGGATAAGCCTGCTGCATACGGGGTGAAAAAGATACTGATTTTAACCAAAAAGAAGAAGGAAAGGGGTTACGGGAACACTTGGCTCCTTGGCTACTCTGCATGAGCTTCCAGAGAGGAACCCAACGCGCTGCTTCAAGTCCAGCGAGGTGGCTGAGAAACCTCCTTCCTGGGACACAAGCGGATCAGGCACCAAGCCGCCGGAAGCGTCTCGCACGTCTGCATCCGTCAGCCCGTGGTCCTGCCGTAGCGCCCACGCAAGCTGCCGTCCACCCACCTGCCAACTTGGCAAGCAGCGAGCGGCACTGCAGCGCCTGGAAAAATAAAGTCACCTCCTGACTAATTTTGAGGGAGTTTGGAGGAAGAAGCTGTTGCCAGACGCTTCTCAACAACGCGCTGACGGAAAAGGGCAACGCTGAGTTTATTTCAGGGTACGGGGAGGGTGTCTTGTTTTGAAGAGGCAAGGTTTGCACCATGCAAGGCTGCTCCACTCTTTGAATCCGAACCTTTTATCTATCGCGGAGGCAAAATTTCCCCCCTGCACCCCCATGGAAACCAATGCAATTGCCATAAAGGAAAGCACAGCTCGGCCTCTGGTGCAGACAGGGTTGAGGTCTGGATCAATCCCCTCTAAACCATCCCTCTCCTCAGCCAGGCTCGCTGTGGAGGAGCTTCCCACGAGGGCCTACAAGGCTGGGGAGGCAGGGGGTCGCTCCAGGTCAGCTCTCCGTTCCCTCAAAGCCTCAGGAAACCGCTGGTCTCAAGCCCCTCTCGTTTTCCGTGCTGGAGGCCTCAAGGGAGACCCGCGCAGCCCCAAGTGCCCGTGCGCGGGAAGAGAGGAGCGAGCTGCTGATGAGATGGGCCGGGAGTACGTGCATTTTTGAATCTTCTCTCGGGTAACCGCGCGCCGCGCCGGGTCGCAGCTCTATGTCGACAACGCCAACCAAATGACCTGTTGGGTTGTTTAACCGTTCATCAGAGACCTTGCTGGGCTGAGACGTCCTCTTCTCCCTCCTCTTCTCCAGGAAACGACGCCAATGTGAGGACAGGGGCTACGGCGGTGGGCGGCCCCCCCAGCCGCATACCTTACACCAGCTTTCCCAGAGAAGACAAACGATTTGCAAGCTGCAATGCAATTTTCTGCTGCTTCCACCTGCATTTCTCCTCTGTGGCTAGGATGCACGTAACCCACTGGTTAGTGGGATGGGGTGGAGAGGGGTGCATGCAGCACAAGTAACGAGCCTTGTTTTTCAGCTAGAGCTGTGCAGCGGTGGTACCTCCGGATGCCTCGGGTTCAATCCCCGGTGTTGTCCGAGATGGCATCCACCCCAGCCCCGTGGCATGGGAACTGATGACAGCAGCAAAGAGTTTGAGATCAGAGAGTCCTAAAGAAGCAGGCCCGGAGGGGACCTCCAGAGGTCATCTAGTCCAACCCTCGCCCGAGGCAGGAATGCCCCTATGCAATCCATAATTGTAAGCAGTCTCCCGCAGTGCAACGAGCAGTAAGGACCCCATCCACACACCAGGCCAGCAGGACCCCAGGGTGGCTCCAGGCCCAGCGCATGCGAGGCAGGCAGCCTCACGTCTACTGCGACCTACGTAACATAACCAGCAACAACACCTCTTGTCCTTTACCCGGTGAGACGAGAACGTATCGAAGATGCACGTTATGTGCAGGCAGCCTGACCGTATAGTACGGCTCTGGTTCGACCTCCCTAAAAAGAGGGGGGTAATTTCTGGTTCGACCTCCCTAAAAAGAGCGGGGTAATTTGATTTCCACTGCCAGGAAAGGGGGCTCAGGAGGGAGCTGCTTACCACTGCGAGGTAAAATCAACGAACTCTGCAGAGAACTTGTCTGCCGGGAGCTGGGGCGAAGGCTCCTCCACCACCTGCTTGAGCTGCTGGAACGGCGTCCCCCACGAGTCGTACGGAAACCTCAGGATTGCCAGCTCGATCTGGGGGGGAGAGAGGGGCAGAGCTCAGTGATAACTCCAACGGCCTCATGGCTTTAACTGGCTAGCCTACGACCCTTGTAATTCATAGACATCCGGGTCAGAAGGGACCTCAGCAGATCATCGAGTCCGACCCCCTGCCCCGGGCAGGAAAGAGCGCTGGGGTCAGATGACCCCAGCCAGGTGCTTTTCCAGTCTCGTCTTAAGGACCCCCAAAGTAGGGGGGAGCACCACCTCCCTTGGAGCCCATTCCAGCTTTTGGCAACCCTTAGGGGTAATAATGAAGGCTGAATTAGAGCAGATGATTTAATCCTTCCTCTATTACTAATATACCCATCACTGGGGGGCACTGGCTCCCCACAGGGATAAGACTCAGCTGTACGCGGCTCCTTCATACTCTGACATCCCGCCCGGGCCAGAATGAAATAACAACAAGGCTGTTTAAAAATAAGCAGAGGTAAACCAACCTCCCTTTTTCCATCCAAAACACTTTGATTTCTTTCCCCTCCGCCTTTTGTCTCAGGTTGGTCAGAAATGTGGATCCTGAATTTCCACTGCCCTATTCCTTGCGCTGGTGTTTGCACGGCCTGGAGGATTCGCGTGGCCAGCGTCTCACCACCTGTACTTGTGGTCCGGTCGTGCCCGGGAGGCCAGTCTATCACGGACCGGAGGCTCGGGGTGCTCGGGGCTGGACAAGCAGCAGCGCCCTTGCCCCAAGGAGCCTACGAGCTGGTTACAATCACAACTGCCTAGTTTTAATCCTTCCTCCCCCTTTTGCCGTGCGAATCCCCCTCCCCCAAAATACCAGGTCTTGAACAAAATGAGAGGAAAACTGCACAAAGCAAATGGGGTTTTCCTTGTCCGTTCCCCTCTAGGAGTCATCCAAAACAATCAGGAGGTCCAAAGATTCAGCCTAACTCCTAAAATGCCTTTTAATGCCAGTATGCCTGGCTTTTAGGACAGGCCGGCACTCTCTGATCTTTGTCAGAGATTTTTGCCAGTTGCTAAATGCTGGGAGTGTTTGTTTGATTCATGGATTTATCCGAGGCTGCACATTCAGCATTTCAGCTGGCTCGCCAATGTTAGCCGATGCTGCCATCAGCTGGGGGCCTGCCGAAATTACGCTCGATTCCCTTTCAAGCAGGCTTTGACTCCACATGAACAACCCTGGGCTCAGCTGTGCCTTGACGGCACGGCCCAACTCGCTGTGCTTGCGCCCCAGGGATCATGCAAAGGGTTTGTTCTGCCGGTCTGAACTGAGATCAGCACAGCCCGTAGTCCCAGAGGGAAGTCTAGTACCCGCTGCGGCGCTAGATGGTTTGCTCCCTGGGTTTCTAGGCCAAAGGCTGCAGCGATTCCTGACTGCCTCGGAGCATTTATCTGCACACCGAGGTGGGGCTGAGCTAACAGCCCTGTTTTACTAGAGGGAAACTGAGGCACGGAGACCAAGTGACTTGCCCCCAAGCACAGAATTAAACCTGAGACTTCCAGTTCCCAGGGAAAAAGGAAAGATGAGAGCAGCTCAACTGCATGTCAGGCATGCCAAACCATGTCCTGGGCTGGTGTTAGTTGCTTTCTTTCTTCCCCGCTCTGATCTTTCCTCCCACAACTCTCTTTTCTGCATCGTTAATAAGGACCCTCCTGCTGATCTGGACAGAAAAAGCCTCTCACTGTGGTTTAGGGCTAGACTGCAAGACTGGGCCTTTAAAACAAGAAGAGCACAATGGGATGGCTGCTGTCGATATAAGGCAATCGCGGCATTTGGCTGAGGGTACCTGTGCTCTGAGGTATTTGGGGGGAGAGACTGAAGGAGGGTGTTAGAGGACAAAATGTACTGGATCCGCTTGTTCACACTGGTGCTGGATTTCTTTTACAAGGAGAAGCATCCTCACGGTCCGAGAATCAAATTTGGAAATCTGGGCCTTGCTGATCAAGGACGCCCATTCCAGCAGGGCCTACGTCAGGGGTGGGAACGATGCGGCCCGCGGGCTGGATGCAGCCCACCAGACCATCCTATCTGGCCCGTAAAAATTTAGAAAATTAATATTTATCTGCCCTGGGCTGCCTGTCATATGGCCCTCGATGGCTTGCCAAAACTCAGTAAGCGGCCCTCCGCCTGAAATAATTGCCTGCCCATTGCCTAGGGGGGTGGTGAGCGCACAGTGAGGTCAGAAAATGAGCTGCAGCTTCCTTCCTCCTTTACACTACAACATGCCATGAGTATTTGGGAAAGGAAGAGGTGAATACGTCCCCTAAAGGCCCATGGGGAATGGTGCGATATAAGCATGAGAATAAAAAGCCCTTAAGCTCTGGTAGCTCTTAGGACTGTCCTACCATAGTGATTCCCAGGCTCCAGATATCTGATTTGACGCTGTAGCCTTTCTGGTTCAGTTCAGGGTTTATTCTTTCAGGCTGGAAGGAGAAGCAAACAGAAGCTGATTACAAGCACAACACAGGCTCCCTTCCCGTATGGCGGGGTGACCCCAGTGCTAAACACCATGAATGCCCCGAACCGGCACTCACTGCTGAGCTGGATCCTGGAGGGCAGCACAATCGGGCCATGGGTTTATTAAAACTGAATCTCCTCTCTGTTATCTTGACTGGATCTGGCTTATCTTCTCTGCCTAGCGGGGACAAGCACCAAGGCTGGACACTGGGCACTGGCTCATATCCAAGGAGGTAAGACAGCAGAAGCTGAATCCCAGTCCCTGATTCACAGGGTTCAGATCTGCCCAGAAGGTGGCAAGCCCACTTCTCCGGGACCTTAATCCTCAGGAAACCATTTATAACTGGCTTTTCCACTGGGCAAGCACAAAACGGCTGCTACTGTGGGGCTCTGTGATGCTGGGCTCCCCTATGCGTCTCATTTTGATGCTACCGATGACCAATGCTCCCTATTGATTTATTCCCACCAGAAAACCATCACTGTCTCCATTGCACCAATAGGGAAACTGGGTAAAGACCAAATGCAACCATTTCAAGGACACATAATGAATCATTGAGGGCATGTGAAATAAAACCCAGGGGTCCTGATTCCCAGGCTTGAGCTGCAAATAATTAGACAAATAACTACCGAGGCCCATCTTAAGCGAGTCATCGAAACGAGGGTTGTCGGTTGTAGCTGTGTTGATGCTCCTTATGCCTGAAGAAGGTTGTTTGTACCCAAAACCAATGCAAATAACAATTTTTCCAACTATCACATTTATCCCAAGACCCTTGCCTGTCATCAAAACAACGCACTGGAAGTTGTTATCTTTTAGGCCTCCTACATGTAGGTGATCCATCCCCAGTTTCACACGCCCCTCTCTGTATCACCGTAGTTTCTCATGCATCTTCCCCAAGCATCTCAACTTACCGCCATGTAAGGTTTGCATCCTGCATCCATGGTTTTAGCAACAGAGTCAACGAGGTAACCGCTAATTCCAAAATCACACATTTTCACCTGCCCCAGTGCATTGATCAACACGTTAGATGGCTTTACATCTGCAAGAAGGAGCACACACCACCATCACCATCACAAATACTCCTCACCCCACCATTTCAGAGTATAACCAGGTGCAAACATGGTTAGGGCACTCACCCAAGGGACCAAAAGCAGTATCAGGGGGAGGGAAGCTGGAGAAAAGACACAACGGCCAAAATCTTTAAAAGTGGACTCTCAGTTGGTGCCCAGATTTAAAATAGGATGGAGCCAAATCAAAGGTGCTAAGCACCGGCAGCTCCTAGCGACTCCAGCTGGGGTTAAAATCACCCAGGGGTGATGGAAATGGGGCCCAAACTGCCCACCACACCGATCTGACTCCCATTAGTGCCTTATCTTCCACACATTTATCTGTGCAACACCCCTGTGACTGCCCTCGTTTCCCACATCTGTAAGCGCAGCTCAGAGACAGAGACTGACCCAAGGTCGTGCAGGGTACCTGTGAGCGGGTCTCCCATAAAATGAGTTAACTCCCTCACTGTGAGCCACGCTGCCTCACTGAATGCACCTATCTTCAGAGGCCACTTCTGAAAAAATCTGCTCTAACTACATATAATAATAAAATAGTCAACAGGGGCTGAACCTGGTGGCACACTCCTCCTCATTGAGGCATTGTGGTACGTGGCTGATTGGCATCTTCTCTCTACTCAGGGCCGTGTGATCAAACTTTTGGGAATCCTTTGTCTGTTATCCCTGAATGACAACCTTTCGACTGAAATCACACAAACAACCCTCTATGAGCCAGGCAGAATTGGCCACCCACTTCCAGCGATCCAGAAGGCAGGATCTCGACCCCAGGCAGGCTCATTAGAGGGAGATCACGAGCGGCTGTTAGTTTTGAACTCCTTTCACTTCAGACAACTCCAGCCCCAGCAGCCACGCTGCAGAGATGTTTTTTTTCTTTTCGTTTCTATACTGAATACGGTTTTTAAAATAAAGGTGCCAACCAGCAAAAGAGCAAGATAGTTTAATTTTATGCACGTTCCTGGCGTCTGCCTGGAGGCAGTTTTTAAACTCTCTTGACGTTGTCCTACATAGCTGCTGAAATTTAGGTGTTTTAAAGAGACCAGAGGGATTTTGAAAACCAAAGCCAGACAGAAATGCCACATCTGGAGCTTGAAGCCTGCAGAGCTGCGTTAAGTCAGGACATAAAAATCACTGTGGCATTTAAGAGGAAGAAAGTGCATAACAAAGAACAGTAAAAACAGTAGCAGAAATGTTTAAAAGTAAATGGTTAAATTATTGTCATTATTAACATCATCATTGCAGTTAGCACCTAGGAGTCCCTTTCAGGGGTCAGGACCCTCCCTATGTTGGGTCCCTGCTCAACTGCAGAACAAACACTGTTTTGTGCCATCATCCTCTCTGGTTATAAGTAATATAAATAACGCAGGTAGAAATCAGGAGGTTTTGAAACAGGCTTTATAGCATTTCCCCCAGCACCACCTCTTCATATTACTCAGCACTGACAATTTGGTTGAAACATCCAGAGGTCTGATGAGAAAACTTGGTAGACCTCCATTTTTTTCCCCTACCTCCTAGATCCTAAAGTGGGATTCTTAAGCTAAGGTCACCTATGTCCAAGTCTCCCATGGGATAAGTTGCTGATCTACCCTGAACCTAAAAGTCCTGGCTGCATGAGACTGGGCCCAAATTAGGAGGTGCGACTGGGCGTAATGTAGATGCTAAGGGGAGGAATGAGCCTATACCCTGACTGATCCCAAACCAGCCAAAGTCCAAGAGCTGGGAACCCATCCCATTATTAGTCAGGTGTACCTCTGCCAGTGGGTGATGGGGAAGCAAATTATCTATTTATTTTGCCAGCCAGTAGAGGCTATTTCATATGTTCAGCTTCAGCGGAGATATGCTGAGTGGCACTCTCTCCAAGATACCTGCACATCCTGACTCTGCTTTTGCTTACATGCTTTGCCATAGCCAAGCCCTTGTTTTGGGCTACAAGGCCACAGCTCCCAGCTCTAGGCTATGAGGCCGCTGGACTTCCCCCTGACTTTGGGGGCACCTCCCTGGCCCTGAGAATAACCCCCACAAGAGGCAGAGCCGGAGGCTAGGCTCAGTGGGAAGCAGGCACTGCCCGAGAACGCATGAACTCCACTTACCTCTGTGGATTACGGAGAGTTTGCTATGTAGATGTTCAAGCGCTTTTACAATCTGAAACACAACAAATCCAGAGTGAACCAGAGCTCGCAGGATGGACCAGTGGGGCTAGCCCACACCAAGCCTCCTAACCCCAGCTCTACAGCAATGGGGAACAGTCAAATGGCAGATGTCCGGGTATGGAGAACTGATAGATATAAACTCAGGCTAAATATTGAAAGTCAAGCAAGAATTTGCATGCGAGGGCTGGTTTCTGGGTCAGTGCAGAGATGAGAGGTCCCCAAGGGCTAGGCTCAGAAGAGGGACAGCACCCCGAACTCCACTTACGGAGACTGCTATTTTCCCCAGGATGTCTTCGGGAATCGTCAGGCCTTTGTCAATGACGTGTTTGTAGAATTTGTCCAGCGAGGTGTCCATCAGCTCCATGCAGATCCACACGTCTCCCTGGAGGAAAAAAAAGGGGAAACCTTACCAACTGGAGCCTTCCCTTGCTTGTGTGTGCAGGTGACTTCTGTCACGCTCCCACTGGGCTTGTCCTCATGGTGCCTTATGCAACATCCCCCCGGTTTCTCCACTCCCCTTCAAGTAAGCTGAGGTCAAGCGCAACGTGCCTGATGTATTCATGCACGGCTGCCCAAGAGGCTGCACTTTGCAAATCCCAGAGTTAGAAATCAGATGTTGGTTAAATTCTCCTGAGGCCCTTACAAGACTTAGGAGCCTCAAGTCACGCTGAAAGACACTAGCTGCCTTTCCAAAGAACGGACTGCAGGGTCTCTGAAATGTGCCGCAGGTCCGTCGTGCCATCGGAGGGCTCTTGGGGGAACTGCGTCCTGTGAGCTGGGAGTTTTCGGTACACACATCGTAACAGAAAACCCACCATCGATATATGATGCAGAGATGGCTTGCCTGGTCTTTCCCAGCATCCACAAGTCTTACCTCTCCTGAAAACTGAAGCCCCTGAGCATCAGGCAGCAAACGCCTCTTGCTAGGGACTGACTTTCTGTACCCCTCAGGAGCAGAGCACGTGCTAATAGTGCTCTATCAAAGTAAAAGGACACTTCAAAGATACACAGTCCCAACAACGAAGGGCATGGTGTGAGATCCAAGATACCAACCGACTTACATAATATGTGCCAGCCTTCAATCTTAGGTTATGTGCCCATCGCCACAACCACAGAGCTCACACCTAAGTACCAGGCAGGAGAAGAAGATGGGCAGGTATCCAAAATGCTGTACCTCTCGAAAGAGAGCCCCATAGAAGGTGACAGTGAAGGGGCAGTCTACCGTCCTCATGGAGATGTCCAGGTCCATCAGTAACCTCTTCTGCTCCTGGCTATTCACTGTGGCTCGGATCCTCTGGAAGAGAGAAACAAGTTAGCACTCCGCAGCGTCCAACTTGCAGGCTTAAGCTTGCAGGTGGACATACAAGGTGTGTACACACGCACCAACTTCCTGACAGTTAAGCCAAGATAGCTTTTTTAAGTTGACCTAACTAATGTGACTCAAGATAATACACCTCAGAAGTATTATCTTATGCTGCATTTAAGTCGACTCTGCTCCAGATGTGTGTATGCTCTGAAGCGTAAGTTAACTTAGCTCACAGAATGGCTGACGCCATGTCAAGGAGCTGTACGCTCCGGCACGGCTTAAGTCGCTTTAGTTAAGTCACCTTATTTTAAGTCTGCTTAGTACATGTGTACGAACCCACATAGGGAAAAATGCTTAATGCCATTCCCATGAGATGATGGCGGCTACTTTCTTTTCTGAATTGCTTCTCCTTTCCTCTACTTTTAAACAGCACCGAAGAAACTCCGTGCTCTAGGGGGTTAAACAGGAGGAATAACTCAAGGCAGGGGTAAATCAGCAGTTTATACTAGCCCAGAATTTGGCCCTGAGAGTTCTGGGTTCCAGTCCTGTCTCTGCTGCATGGCTGCGGCTGGTTCTCAACATTTTCAGCCTCAAAGTATCCAGGGTGTAGTTGTATTGGTCTACAGGATTGCCTTTTCAGGCTCAAGGCATTCCTAGGAAAATGTCAGCTCTGAGCCTTCACTTGTTTTTTGACTGCAGAAAAATAATAGAGCCATTCTTCTGTGGCAAAGCATTCAGACTGACCACAACAGGGCAGAATACTTTTGGCACCACGTGGATTCCCATTTGAAAACTCTGGGTTGATCTTGTGAATCCTGCAGGCATTAGCAAACCTAACCGTGCATCTCATGGCACCCTTAACTGGACTTTACGGCACACCAGGATGCTGCAGCACCCTAGTTGTGAATCGCTGCTTCCTGGGGCAAGAGTCTCCTGTCTCTCAAAGCAGAACCAGAGGCCACTTCTAAAATTTGGTCTCTGCATTTTAGAAAAATAGGTGGGAATAAGCCCCCTTGCAGTGGTGAGGTAGGATTTACTTCTGTGAACTCCTGAGACATCCTCATTGGAGGAAGGGTACAAGATTGTCCAATCTCTCTCTTCTCTGCCATCGGGGGAAGGCCTCAGCAGCAGCTGCCAGCAGAAGCATGAGATGCTCGTATAGTTTTACGAGCTAACACCACATCGACCAGACACAGATGCTCTAAGGTTCTTTGGTCAAAGCCACTGGAGGCTAATCATGCGTCGGACTTAAACCGCTCGAGCAACTGGGATGAAAGTGCACGAGAGCGCAGTTCCCACCGCCCTGCCCAACTGCATCCATCTCTGCTTTCAGAGGGGTTTTGCAGCCTGGTGGCTACCAGGAAAAATAAAACAGAGCAGACAAAATGTAACAGATGTGGGTTCCTGGATTAGTTCTTGCTCCCCAGAAACTGGGAAAGGCTTGTTAAGCGGAGGCAGCGAGGACAAGCTAAGAATTGCATTTCCCTTTGCTTGTAAAGTCTTGCATCTTTTTTTCCCCCCTTATTTTAAATAATAGGTAACTCTCAGCTCACGTTTGGCCTGTAATTCAGTTCTCTACAGAACCCACACGTGACAGGAAAGTTCCCATGATTTTTTTCTTGAATTACAATAGGGTTGTTAAAAAAAAGTTAAAACACCCAAAGAAAATCCCTATATTAGGATTTATCTGTATTGTAATACAGTCCAGGAGCCATTGTCATGAATCAGGAACCTTCTTCCATCCCCGTGCGCCAGGGGCTGCACAAACAAACACATACCAAAAATACAGTTGCTACCCTAAAAAGGCTAGAAACACAAGTCAAAATGACGTGTTGACTTTCTGTGTCCGGGCTGGGGGGAAACCCAAAGAAAAACAAAATCGCTAGAATGGATCTGTGTTTTCTGCTTTATAAAGCAGTTATAAAACAACCCTAGGAGTTGCACTCTACCTTTACCGCCATGATCTGCCCACTCGGCATGTGCCTCATCTTCTCCACCACCCCGTATGCGCCTCGTCCCAGCTCGGAGATCGGCTCGAGATCATCGGCCTTGACTTCAAAGTTCTGGAGGAGGAATTGGGAGGAAACACAGTGAAAACGTCAAAGGCAAGAGAATGGAGGCCCCTGTTCTTCCATTCTGTGAAGAGAGCAGCAAAAAAGCCAAGAGGTGCTTGAACACACAACCTTGAGGTGCTTGAACACACAATCCGCCTCGAACACACAACCTTCCACCTGCAGTCTTGGTGAGATTGCTTAACCTTCTCCGCACCTCCCTGTCCCCATCTGTAAAATGGGCGCAAGATTCCCCAGGGACGACAGTAAGACTGATCCAGGTAACAATTAACGCAGCGCTCCGGAGAGGAAAAGCACCCACCTCTGTGCCCCCTACCTCCTCACCAGGACCGAACGAGCTGGAAGACTGGATCCCGACCGCCCCGCTCATTTATTTCTTAGGGCTTCAGGAGGAAAATCAACCCAAACCACTGCCCGTAACTGCCAGTCAGGTTCCCAGTGCTGCAAACGCCAAAGGCAAGTGATGAAACAACACTTCCCATAGGACTTTCCTTTAAGAGAAATACTATGGAAGCATTCCTGACCGGTTTCATGGCTTGTAAAAAGCTTATTTCTACAAACTGGCATTGGGGCCAGACAGCAGTGGAGAGCTGTCCCTCTTTAAGCCTCCCCAGATTTATTTCGTCTAGCCTCTTTCTCCTTGCTTGACATGAAGGCAGGCTTTGTTTGGAGCGCTGCATCCCAGCCCTTCTTTTCGGGGCAACATTGTGCAGAGGCTCTATTTTTTTTTCTTATTATTTTTGGAGTTTAAAACATGCCCTTGCTACTAAAACCCAGCCACTCGGCATGCTGAACGCACGACCACAGAAGTCAATCATTCTACAGAAAGTAACCGGCTATAATGAACTGATTCACGGCACATAATCCCACACCGCTTTCTGCCTCTGCAGCAGAAAAAAAAACAAAACTGCTGCCTGAAATGTGCTGGTTGGAGAGGGACTCTCCCAGTTTGGGCGCACATACTGTGCTACTGTACGGCTTGACGGCTCGATCACAACTGCATTTACTGTAAAAGTAGCCCTGACTGGTGGTTTTGTGCTACGACGTGGTTTCAAGCGCCTTTTCCCTGCCTGACACTGCTCCTACTGTTCACCGCCGACTCTCCAGACAAGCCCTCTGTCTCCTTCAGGCACCGCTCTTAAATTTAGCAGCGAAGTTAAAGGGATCGAGGAAAGTGGCTTTCTCTAGGGGACACGGAGAAGTCAATGGGGGCACTGGGAGATGGGCATGGAGGTACCAGGTCCTAAGAAACCCAGCAGGACAAATGACTTGTGGGATAAGCATGGCCAATACCACCGGGGTAACGACTGCAGCCGAGTCAAGTCACACTCTTCAATAGAAAACCACAGAAAGAAAGACTGAGCTCGCGGGTTGTTGTTTTTTTTTAATGAGGGCCTGTCTCTATGCACCTTCCAACCCGAACTTGCTGCCCCTCTGCGCTGATCCTTTTCCTCTTCCTTGGGACTGTGGGGAGAGAGAGCTGCTTTTCTTGGAACAAGGGCTCATTTTAGCAGCAGGCATGCCTCTGACTCGATACTGGGTCACCGCGCTCCAGATGCTTCTCACACTCTTTCCATCTCCCAGCCCCGGCTCTATGCCAGGGAAAATAAAAATTCAAATGAAAGAAAAGCATCCAAAGATAGACACTATAAAATGCTAATGAATTAATACATCACCTAATAAATTAACCACCTGACATGCCGGTCAAATGTATTGCCCTGCTTCATCGGACTAGTGCTGGAATGGCATTTTTCTCCCATCAAAATCTTCTCGTTTTTCCAGTAAAATTAAAAGTGCCAAATTATCCTGGATTCCAGGCATGCTTTCCTAAGAATCTGATTTCAGGACAGGATGACCCGCACTGGGTTCGGATCATGGTCAAATGAATATATGATAGGAAAAAGCCCCCAGTGTTGGAAGGAGATAACGTCTGGGTTTAAGTCCCGGGTTGCCCAGAACTGAACCGGGGATAAACGCCGTGGCTGAACCTTCAACGGGTGTGCGCAGCTGATTCTCCAAGGGGATCAGCTGTGTCTCCCATAGCTAAGGTTTCCAAAATCCTTTAGATGTCCCAGTGTTTTCTCATGATTTCTATTAATAATATTAAAATCAAATTGGGGAAGAGGTGTTTCTTTCCCAAAGAAAACCCAGGCCTGACTCTGACTGCAGCCATGCACGTGCACGGGTACACATACCGTTTCGAATGCTATTGGGCAGTGAATCTAAGCTCCTCAGATGAAAAGATGTGGGATGCTCTTTTACCATGTGACTGCTAAGGAGGGGAAGAGCAATTTGTGTGCAACCCCTGGTCCATCCTGGTTACAAATCCACGCTATAATCCAGCAAGTTCTTTGAGGCTACTGAACTGGCTTTGATTTTATCGGGGGGTGTTCGCCCTCCTCGTCCTCTAGCTTTCCCAACCCAGTGCCTCTAGAGTGGAAAGCAAAAGAGGACCCAGGTGTCCTTGCATGGACAAGGCAGGCATTTGGGCAAGCTGTCAACACTAACGAGTGACAACTAGGCTTTGAAGCCAACAGCTTTAGCAAGAAGCAGGGGATGTTCACACCTCAGCTGGAGCTAGGACTTTCTTCTCAGCAAGCAAGCCAATATTCAAAGGGAAGCCCAGAAAAGAGAGAAGAGTGGAAGCAAGGCATTCGGTACCCTTCCCACAGAGAAACGGTGAATGGGAGGTTTCCAAAGGCCTTAAAACAAGCATATAGGTTCCCGTCTCAGTACTAGTACACGCACGCGTTGGATGACTGTTCCCCGACGCGCCGCTTTGGGGCCAACGGTTGCTGGGTGTGTCGTCAAATGCTCAGTCGTCGAGAGGTCCGTAAAGAGATGACAGGGAAGCCCTCCGCCTATGAAAGCTTATGCTCCACCTCTGATGAGTTAGTCTATAAAGGTGCAAATCTACCCCGCCTTCTGCCTGAGATTACAGGGCACCAGGCTGCTGACAAAACAGAGCGCATCTGGTCCTCCCTAGGCAGGGAGGTGGAAAGGGAACCTGAAGCTGTCAGCTGAAGATCTGGAAGGGACACAAGGACCCTCCGACTTGGGCAGCTGCACCCCAAACCAAAACCTAACGAAGAGGCCTGTTACTCCGCCCAGGCATGCAGCGATTCCTACTGGAAAACCTTGTCCTTTTACTCCACAAGGCTCAGCATCCCAAGCAAAGTCTGGCAGCAGTCCTGCCTGGTTAGCAGGGACCCTGGTTTTCTCTGATTTAAAAAAAAAAATCCAAAATTTTCTGATTTAAAAAACCCCTCAAAATCCACATTTTTCCATGATTAAAACAAAATGCCATTCTCTCTGTCTCTATATGTGTGTGTGTGTGTGTGTGTGTGTATATATCTATACATATATAATCTCTCTATATATAGATACACAGAGATATATATACATATATCTATATCTATATACATATATATACACACACACATATAGATTCATAGATGCTAGGGTCGGAAGGGACCTCAATAGATCATCGAGTCCGACCCCCTGCATGAACAGGAAAGAGCGCTGGGCCTACATTACCCCAGCTAGATACACATCCAACCTTCGCTTGAAGACCCCCAGGGTAGGGGAGAGCACCACCTCCTTTGGGAGCCCGTTCCAGACCTTGGCCACTCGAACTGTGAAGAAGTTCCTCCTAATATCCAATCTAAATCTGCTCTCTTCTAGCTTGTGGCCATTATTTCTTGTAACCCCCGGGGGGGCCTTGGTGAATAAATACTCACCAATTCCCTTCTGTGCCCCCCTGACGAACTTATAGGCAGCCACCAGGTCGCCTCTCAACCTTCTCTTGCGGAGGCTGAAAAGGTCCAGTTTCTCTAGTCTCTCCTCGTAGGGCTTGGCCTGCAGGCCCTTAACCATACGAGTGGCCCTTCTCTGGACCCTCTCCAGGTTATCCGCATCCTTCGTGAAGCGCGGCGCCCAGAATTGCACGCAGTACTATATCTATAGATATATACACACACACACGCACATATATATATATATATATATATATAGAGAGAGAGAGAGAGAGAGAGAGAGAGAGAGAGAGAGAGATATCTATATATAGAGATATACATCTCTATATATGCTAACCAGCAGGGATTCTGGTTTTCTGTGATAAAAAAATCAGACAATTTTTGAATTTTTTTATCTGTCTATCTATCTCTAGATATTTAGATATCTATAGCTATCAATGTACATAGATATCTATAGCTATCAATATACACAGATATCTATAGCTATCGATATATTGATACACATAGACATCTATATACATATATCTATAGATATATCAATATCAATATATCGATAGCTATAGATATATATAAAAATCACAAACATTTGGATTTCTCTCTCAGAGAAAACCAGGATCCCTGCTGGTTAGCAGGGCAGACTCCATGCAAAGGGACACTGAACATGAGTGCTTGGAAGGGGTCACTCTCAATGCTTTGGGGACTGTCAGAGTTAAGACAATACGTTAGTGTTGAAACAGGAGTTCCAAAAAAAGAAAAAGACTTGCAATGGTGAAAAAAAAGCCATCAGTCTGTATCCGATTCGGGAGACCTCAGGCACCCTGTATCACCTGCCCGCCCATTATACAGGGATGCTCTCTCTGCCTGGGTAAGCTGAGCAGCTCTGTGCACGAAGGGACTCCAGCCACAAGCATTAACTCCACAAACTCTTCAGCTGGGGGATGTCTCTGTTTTCATACCGATGACGCCAACCGATGGCTGAAAGCCAAGCGGGTGATACGAATAAACTCCAGGGGATACTCCCGCATTTGGAAATGGCTAATAACGTTCACACCCACGATTCAAAGTAAACTTCTGAGGCTGGCTCCTATTAGCATTTACTTCTCCTGGCTGGGGGAGAAATTCATATTTGGAACGAAGCGGGAGAAAGCCATTAACATAACCCAGAGCTTAGCAATCAGCATCTCGACCCGGACTACGTGTTACTATTAATAACGTTAAGTGTGCGGTGTCAGGGCCATTACGTAAGAGCCGGGCAAGGGTTGAACAAAGCTGTGAGTGTCACAAAGGGAAGCAGGGCCACGCTCGCTAATCCGGGTCATTCCTTGGAGAAACAAAGAAGGAATCGCTGCGCTGGCATTTGCGCCAGGAAGGCTTGCTTATTGCGAGGGCTCCTGCTCTCACGGTCCCTGGGGCTCGCTGTGCAGTGCTGCTGCCTTCCGGATGGGAGGAGCGTGAGGATGCAGCCTCTCAGGGAGCTCCGACCCATCTGCTTTTTTACGATGCGATGTTTAAATTCATGCAAAAGAACCATTACATGATGGCTTATCTCCTTCCCCCGCCCAATTAGGCAGGTTGATGAGAGGTGGCTAACACCTCTCTATACAGTACATGACTACCTGAGAAACATTTCAGGGGCGATGTGAATGGCAGCTGCAGCCGTGTACGCCAGGCAGAAGGGCACTGGGTCAAGAAAACTCACTCCTACTGGGATCCTACTGTCTGGGGACTGGGAGCCTGCTGGCTGCCACTGGATTAAGGCAGCCTCCAAAGCACATCTCTATCTGTGTGCATTGAGGGGGGGTGAGGCAATAGCTAAAGGGGTCCAAATGGCACCGAGACAAGATATAACCCCCCTGCAAGGCTGCAACCACAAGAATACAAATAGTTCAGGTGGGTGAGGATGTTTGGGAACGTTTAGCTTCTAGTCTCCAGCTTTATAAATACCAGAACCTGTAGCTAGCTACTCAGTGTAAATGCATGGCCTGGTTTGTGATGCTACTATTTGTATTGTGGTTGTAATTATTAGCAGTTAATAATAATAATAATAATAATAACACTTTTGCCATAAAAAGCAAAATGAATGCAAGGCATGAAGCTCAAATGCTTGACTCGTGTTTGGCAACAAGGGATAAAACACAAAGGATGCTGGGAAACGAAGCAACTTGGGAGTGGCTGACAGAAAATAAGAGAAAATGGCCAAGCTGCCCTCCCTTGACCCTGATCTCATGTTCCCTCAGGTTGTGACACACTAAAATTAGGTTTGTAAAATCAGTTGGACCCTAATTTGGTACCTGGGGCTGGGTTTACACATCTAATATAGCCTGGTAGACCAAACTTATAATCTTACCTTCTCCCCAATAGAGATGCAGGCTTTGGAGTCTAAATCTCTAGGCGGCCTGTGGGAGAGAAAGAAAAGAAAAACACAAGTGAAGCATCAGTTCCCGAGACCGTACAACTGCAGCTATCCCAAAGGACCAAGCGTGTCGGATCACAACCCAGATGGAGATGGTCCACAATCCCAGTGGAGGCCTGGGCATGAATCCCCCTCAAGCCGCAGATGCTCAGCATCACGCAGAGAAGTACCAGTGGCTTCCTAGCCTCACTGCGCGGCTAGACCTTGCCAAGACTCATAAACTCATCCCAAAAGGGGTCAGGAAGGACGCTGCCGGAGATGGGCTTTCACAAGTCTTTGCCCAACTCCCACAGTAAGGAACTTCGAGAGATGATCTGCTTTGATGGGCAGGGAGGGGGACCAACCCCAGCAAAACGGAAGAGAGGGAGGGAGAATTAATCTCCTTTCCTGGGTAGATGCTGCTGCGCAGAGATCCAGCCCGAGCCTGCTGTCCGCTCTCTCTACAGAGGGTCCAAGACCTAGCTCACCCAAGGATGAAAGCAGCAGCTTGGCCCCTGGTGCTTTGTTTCAGCGCCGTTTCGAACAGGCTGGAGAGATGTGTGTCTATCTGTTTTCTAATGCACTTTTTCCTCCCCTGGCTTCGAAGGATGGACATTCTCAGAAGATCTTGCACATCCCGCTTTCTTCTCCCTGTAGGCCTTAGCGCACGTAACTCTGGGATACTGCAACTTAGGGACCATATCGCTTAACCCTGGCCCTGGGGCACGCAACTGCTGCCTGTCCCGAGCGCCAGGATTGCTAGCCTAACTGCTTTAGTACCTGACTCCTGTGATCCCCTTCGCATCGCTCCCAGCGCCTGCATCCAGCAGCATGGAGGGTCACCCGCGTTCCCGCCTGCCCTAAAAAGATCCCTCAGTAAAGCGAACTGTCGAGCCAGCCTGAGACGGACCCACGGGGCAGCAGCCATACGAACGGAGACGACTAACAGGGGATCCTCACTCAGCATCTCAGACCCCGACGGCTACGCGGTCCAGAGATCTTTCCACGAATCCTTTCCAAAAACAGCTAAGATGTGCTCAGCTTCCCGCGAAATAGTCCTCCTCTGCCAGGAGAAGGTGAGGTGTCAGATCTACCTTCCCCAAGGCAAATCTCTCGCAGCGAGCACCTCACTGCTGGCACCGCAAGCCGTGGAGTATCGCGGCTCACACACTTGACAGCCAAGAGGCCTGGCTTTTTAAATTGGCTTGAAGGCCTCAGGTGCATGACCCTAGCAAATCAAGGCTTTGAGTGCCCTCTTTTTACACCTGTGGCCTATGCAATGTGCTACCTGGCTGGGCAGGCTCTTACTTCACAGCAGTAAAATGGCAGTCCTATTGTTCACACGGCTGAATTCAGCTCTTAAGAGACAAAATCTCAGCCTTTCGCAAGAGCTGTTGTTTTTTTTTTTTTAATTCAGTTGTTTCTGGAAAGTCATCAGCATCACAAAATTATTACACCAGGAGCAGCCAAAGCATCTTAATAGACGGTGGACTCTGATGTCTCCTGATCTGAGTAAGTCCCTGGGGAGCTCCAGGGAGAAAGAGTGTGATCCCGCGGGTGCAAGTGTTCCTAATCGATCCGTAAAGGAAAAAGAGGGTTATCCTCAGTGAAACGTAAACCTATATTACCGTCCTGCCTGCCAACATAAGCAGGTAGCCACATTAGGCAAGACGGATGGGAGGTAATTGCTGCAATGATCAAAATGAATCATTAAGGAGGCTAACAAGCAAATGCAGGGTTTGCCTTATGCAGCAAATGACATCCTAATAGCACAGACCTATTTCCTAAGGGGTTTTATGTATTTATTTCCTTATTTTAAATCAGCTTATTCCAAACCTGCAAGAGAGGCAGCCCCGGGGGCTCAAATCATTCCCTTCCCCCTTTCATTTTCCTTGTCATGGAGATGTGCAACAAAAGGGCACATTAAAGAAAAACTACGGGGGCACTGGGTTAATCTGGCGCCAGAGCGAAGGAGCAGGAGGACAGGGTTGCTTCACCCAGGATCTTTCTAGCTGAGGCATCCTGAGGGAAGACGAGTGAGTGTCCTCACACCTCCTGGATTGTGAAGGAAATCCCCCCAAAAAAGCAGGGAGATATGCACTGCAAAGAAGCCCTACAGAGACGCTGTGATACGGACACACCAAATGGCAATGAGACGTTGAGAAGTTGTTTGAAAAAAAGACAATTTGCTCCAAACCCGTGCAGGTCCGGTCAGCCGAGCACCGAGGCAGAGCTCAGACCCACCAAGGAAGGCAGATCTACATAGTTCCAGGGTGAAGCAAACCACTGGGATAAAGCCAATGAATTCAATTAGTAAAGGTCATCATAATGTGGCTGGGAAAATTCTGCTCCGCTCTTTTTCCTAATAGGCAGGAATTTGTTTGTATTTGCATTGGTCAAAGGGGTGCGGGGAACCCAGGACAACGTCTACAGCTCCAAGAAGGGCAGTGACAGAAGTGGAGGACTTCTTCTTTGCAAGCTTTCGGGTACAAATACCCTTCATCAGGTTGAGGATGCGTCTTCAGGTGGTCTGTGCTCTTCCTGGATGGAGCAGTAAAGCAGCTAGAGGCCAGGACGTGTGCAAGAAAGCCAGTCAATTAAAATACGTACTGGCATCTGGCTGCTTTAATACCCCATCCAGGAAGAGCAAAGATGATCTGCAGACGCTGCCGCAGCCTGACAAAGGGTATTAGTACCCGAAAGCTTGCAAAGAAGACTTTTTCCAGCTATTTGAGTTGGTCTGATAAAAGATACCGGATTTAAGCTTGTCTGCCTATGTCCTTAGACCAACACGGCTACAACCTACACCCCTGGGAAATGAGGAAAGGGCTACGACCCACACCCCTCTCTCCTTTATAACATTTGGATTTATGTTATATCGTTTCCTAAAGTCCCCAAACACACTTAGAGCAGATTTTTCTGCTGCCCCTTTGCCCACCCCTGCTGAAACTCAGTGCTCCCAGATGTCCAGCACAACAGCCGGGAGCTCCCTTCACGCCGCGGCTGTGCAAGAGGATGCCGAAGGCAGAGCTCCCCGCTCCTGAGCGCCCAGGGGAAGGCAGAAGGCGATGCATCTTTGGAAAGCAGCTGGGGTTAGTGGTTTTATTTTTGTTCTCCCTCCGTGTTTGGAGACTTACGTGGAGCTTGTCTGTGGTTGCTCAAATGCTTCCTTAGGAATTTTCAGCCCCGGATTTCTCTTCTTGCCTGTGAAACAAGAGAGAGGCAATAGCAGAGCCAGAAACTTTCATTTTTTATGTTTTTTTTTTCCCCCTCACTCCCTCTGCACTTACACGTTGCAAAATGAAGCTCATCTACAGTGGCTGACCTTATTTCCCTGAAATGCCAGCCCAGTCTGGCGATGCAGATTCAGGGCCCAGAGTTCAAAACATAAAGTTCCTTTGTCTGGTGAGCCGCATGGAAAGCCTACGGTCCTGGCACTCGGTGCAGGCAGCAGCTCGTGCCACGAAGCCTACGGGAGAGCGCCGTGTCCCTTTGCACGAGTCCTACGGCACGCTGCCTAAACTGATTTTGAACGCACAGGACCAGGTTTTGTTCTGGCTTGGGGAACATCCACCGCGCTCCACGTACTTAGGAAAACCCAGCACAGCGGGAGCAAAATTCAGCTCGAGTGGCTATTTGCTTCGGTTCGCATCTGCAGGCCACGCTTTCCTCCTTATACCGCGTTACCCTGAACTGGATTAGAAACAAGCTCTCAATCGGGTCAAACGTTCCTCGAGCTCAGGTATAAATAGGGGTCCTAGCCAGAAGGCGAAGAGCCAGGTGCAACAGGGCAATGCAAGCAGCTCGTTCGCAGCGATACGTCTCCCGTTACGCGGTGCTCTGCATTCGGGGTAAAATGATGCGAGAACATAAAGCACGTCAGCAAAATCCCAAGGCACGCATCCAGAGGCTGTTTTGGTGAGTTAGGAAATACCTGCTCCCCAAAAAAAGGCACAAACACCTCATTTCGACTTGACCATTTGAACCTAACAATTTGCAGCAATTACCGTTTTTCTGGAAGCAGCCGTTTCTGTCCCCGTTCCCGGCAAGCTTTCCCGTGGGCATGGCAGGGTTTGTTTTTCTGACACCCTTTGCTGTCACGCTCGAGCCTAGACGCGGCCGGGAAACGCAGAGCTCTAGAGGGCGCTGGGTTAAAATGCAAACTGAACGTGAACTGACCTGAACTGAACATGATCCTGCTGAAGTAATTAGTCAACTTTAATTGCAGCTCTTTCTCTTGCCTGTTTCAAAGGACAAGATCGAGCTTGCTCGGTTTGGCAAAAGGCTATTCCAGCCTGGAACAGGCTGTGGCAATACAGCAGACACCCCAGGGGAAAAGCACTTACTGGAAATGACGGGATTGCACGTGCTTTTTTTTGTATTATTAGAAAACCAGACAGAGCCATAACGTGCATATGAAGAAAGCATGCTCTCCGCTGCAAGGAGGCATGCTGTGCTCCATAAGGAAGCACGAAAATGTATAGAGACAAGGAGCTGCTATAGTTACGGGATCTGAGGTCACCTGGCCATTGTATTTTGGGTCATTTTGTCAATGATATCACAAAAGCCCCAGCTGAAATCGAGATGATAACTTGGTGACAGGAGCAGATATATTTTGGGGTGCAATCTTCTTCTTTATTAAAAAAAATGCAAACAGACTCCAGTTTCTCTCGATACAGTATGAGCAGGAGAGAGCCTCCCCACTTAGAAATCCATGCACGCACCCCCCCCGGCAAACCCTATGCCCAAGAAACTTGGCCTGCATCTCAGGGTCATGCTTACAGTTCCTCCTCCTGGCTTTCTGCCTCCCACACGCATGGCCTGCAACATGCACCCAAGCCTCTGGTACCTGGGCTAAACCTCAGGCCCGCTGCTGAGAGTCATAATAATGCCTCAGCGGTAGCATCCCTCTCCATGCACAGCTGTTTTTACTGTGATCCCTTCTTCTGCTGAGCCTGGCAGGTATTAACATCTATCAGCACCACCATATTAAGAAGCAATCCCTGCCTCAATCTAGATCTAAACAGACAAGACAAATGGGTGTGAGAAAGACGGAATCACTTGCCCCCGTTTCACAGCTGGGAAACTGAGGCACGGAGAGACTAAGTGACTTTCTCAAGGAACTGGAGCCAGCATTCGCATCTGACCCATAATCCTGCATGTCCTCTCTTGGTGTGCCAGCCTGTCTTCATTTTGACACCCCTACCCACTAAAGCTCTTACGAAAGGCCCAGAAAACCAAAAAAAACCAATAAAAAAAATAAAAGGAAAACACAAAACAGCTGCAGATTTTTCCCAGTTTTGTTGTTTTTCCTATATCCATTCCCCTGCACAAGCCACGCGGTGCATGCCACCATCTCAGGCCATTCCTGGCAGGTGGCGAGTGAGCGAGTGGAAATCCACCCGATTTGAACATGAAGCAGAGCAGACCGTGAAGAATTTAATTTCATCGGGGTTCATAAGCAGGATCAGCGGCAGAAGACGGTGGCAAAATACCAAAGGCGAATCAGTATGAAAAGCCTGCCTGCCTTCTGCCAGTCCGCACATGGGGAGTTTATTTTCCTTTCCTTTTCTTAAGCAAAATACAATATTTTGAAACTCTGACATTTTTTAAGCGCAGTCTGTTCGCGAACTCAAGCTGCCAAATCACAGACCTCACTTAAGATTTTAAAAAAAACCCAGAAATCCAGTGCGAATGACAAAAAGACATGGATTTCATGACACCACGAGGAAGGGAATAAACTCGGGGGGATTCACGCCAGCAGCATCAACGTATTTCCCACTGGACTGATATGCGAAATGGGAACGAGTGCTACATCGGGTTCATCTCGTGGTTATTCAATGCAAGTCATCAGACCATTTCATGCCTCGTGGGTGGACAAGAGAAAGCTTCTGCACTCCTCTTGTTACAACATGCCACAAGCTCGTCTCTCCAACCTTTCTGGGGATCAACAGGGTATCCTAAAAGCAGCCGTTGAAGCAAAGGGTATTTGGTCCTCAAGTGTTGCGTGGTAATGTTTGAAGTGCTACCAAATGCACTTTTTGATCTGGCCCGGGGCAGAGGCAGTGGGGAGGGGAGAAGGGATGGCAGCGAGATCCCCAACAGCAGGTTTAACACAACGCTGCTGGGATTCAATGCATGGCTTCCTATGTTATACTCTGTTCCTATTCTCCTCTATTCCTATATTATGTTCCTAGTCTCCCTGTGTTATAACAGCCCTAACAGACCTCAATCAAGACTGTGCACTGTACAGCCAGAGACGGTCCCCATCAAACAGCCTGCAATCTCAGCAAAGCAAAAGAGGGGAACCGGAAAGGAGAAGGGATCTGTCCAAGGGATGAACAAGTGCTGCAAACGAAAAGCAGCGCTTATTCCCTTATTTTCAAGTCCATTAGGACCAGATCCCAAACAAAGACCCTGTTGGCTACCAGTTTAAATTTGCCCCTGATCACTAATCACCAACAGTCGTCTTCATCAGTCCAATGCCTCTCGGGCAGATGCCCGGGCATTCGCTGGCGGCTTTCAGCAGAGGGGCTCTGCAAGGACCGACAGCCTCGGAGGTGGTACGGGGCAGTGACTGGCATCCAGGCTCACGAGCTGTGAGCCTGGGATTATCTGCTTCCTTTATGATCGTAGCAGCGAGGAGAGTCCTGGTTACACACACCGCCTGAGCAAGGAGGCCCCGCACTTTTTCCAGGTTCGATGCCCTGTGACCACAGCGGTGGATCTCCGCTATAGTGTACATACCCAGCACTACATCACGTAGGGATCCACAACCCTCTCATCACAGTCTGAAAGGATGGTAAATTGTACAAGAGATAAAGAGAAGGAAAACATTTGGCCTTCATGCAATTTTAAAACTGAAATAAAGTTCAATGCAGTCTTGTGCATGCAAAAGCAAAAACAAATGGGGAGGGAGATTCAAGCATTTCTGTGAACCAGCACTTAATGGGACAGTAGCAGCTAGATGCTGATTTGTACCAGCACAGGACAGATAGCACCTGAGCCTCCGAAGCTTGCAACCTTTGTTAACAAGAAAAGACAATCAGCTAGCCAAATGCTGTGAGATTTAAAAATAAATAACCAGTCAAATCTGTACTGGCACTGTGTTATCATCTGGGCTCGTTTGAAGCTCTTCTCTGCACTCAGAAAAAAATGGAGTCTCGCATAATCACTTGACTCCAGAAGCTGGAGCCTCGAGGACAACACTGATAACAGGACGATGAAATAGTACTGGTTATCCCAAACACAGGGAAAAGCAGAACTAAGGTTATGATTCAGCAAAGTATCTCAGGTCACCTTTGATTTTAAGCATACGCATAAGTTCATCCTTATCCCCTTCCTTATCCCCAACCTCCCCCCGCCAACAAAAACCCCCCCAAAAACTTAAGCATATTTTCTTTTCCTCCAAAGAAGAGGGTTGAGAAATTCAGAAAGCCACATAAAAGGACAATCCAAAATGCTACAGTTTTTCGGGCGGTGTAACGCTGTCATGCTTTTGTTAACCTCGGGGACACTGAACAAATGAAGATGAAGAAGTCCATACTGCAAGTGAAGCAGTCTGATTATGGGAGAAGGCAAAATATATTGTGGCAAAGAACACATCAAATATTTCCCTCTGAAGGCCTTAAACCCAAGTCCTAGGGGGACGAGAGAAGAATTTATTTTATTCAATACTGATGCTCCCAGAATTCAGCAATAGGTTACAAGTGGATATTTATGTTCCCAGGTCTTAGATTAGATGAACAGGAAACCTCAGTATTTATAACAAATGTGAAAGTTGCAGGCAAAAAACAACCACAATATACTCGAGAATAAGGCCAATTGAGAAAACGGAGGAGTTTATTCCTCGCATACTTTGTGACCGAAAAGGAACTGTTTGCTCCCGGAGAACAAGCCCGTCTCCCTGTCTGCAGGCTTTTCTACGCAGTCGAAAGCGTTCTTTCGCTCTAATCCAAAGTAAGTGGTTTCTTGCCTGCAAAAGGCTCCCATTTCGTCCAGAGATGTGCAACCAAGTCTATCATTGCCACAACATATTATTAAAGCCAAACTCAAGCGGCGTGTGCAACCATGCTCTTGCAGATCAAACTGTTCAGCAAAAAGATCACATTTTGCAAGAGGAGGAAATGGTTTTTCATCCCCTTTCCTCCCTTTATCGGGAACTGAGAGGGTCATCGAAGACCTAGGAGTGAAAAGGCTTCGGTTCTCCTCCTTGCTCTCCAAATCTGCCCTACCCCTTGTACCAAGGGGGGAAACTAAGGAGATGCGACCCACTACAGATCACAGAGTGAACTGGCGGCAGACTTAAGAAAAGAACCGTAATGATTGGGATCATGGCCCCACTGTGCTAGGTGCTATACGAACACTTAGGAAAACGTACCTCAAGGAGATGACACGCGTTTAAAATACACAGCTAGACGAAGAGTAGGAGGAAATGGGGAGGTGTAAAGACACAGCCGATAGCTGAGAATACAATCAGGTCTTCAGCCTCCTACTGCTGTGCGCTGCATGCCTCTGAGGACGTCATCGTGTCAAAGGAAGTGTCTCTATTGATGGGACATAAGCCCATGCTTTCGTGACATGGGGACCTGCCCTCAAAGAGGATATGAACTGTGGGCACTGTGTGGGACCTGGTGCACTGGAAACCCTCCACTGAGCTAAGATGCAAATGCAAGCAACCTGGAAAGGTGGGTGACTGCTGGTTTATATACCATACCATACCAGAGACCTACTCCAAAAAAAAAGAAGAAGAGACCAAGGGCATTTTAGCAATCACCTGACATTTCTCCACTACCCAATTTCATCCACAAACGCTTCCTAAGCCAGACAGATCTTGGGTTATTTCTGGGATCTGCAAGGATCATAGCTCCGCAACTCTCATAGGATTTGTTTCTTTGATACCATCATCATCATGCAACAGCATTCACACCTCGCGGTCCTTCATGATGCCTTACACCGGCCAAACTCCCACTTAAAAGAGGCATTAGCATTTTTTTTCCAAGTTTATTTGCAAAAACTCATACCAAGTCGGAGCTGTCTTTGGAATTATCCTCCTTAATCAAACCTAAAGGAACCAAAAAATGAAAGCCCTTTGGAAAAAAAAAAAAACTAACCTAGACTTCCACCTCTACTTCATCTGTGGTTGTTCACTCTGGACTAGCAGGTGAGCAGGCAGAGGGTTGAAATGCACCAAAACTTTGTCCCCAAGTACTTGGTGGGTTAAGATGCTGGTGTCTTTGCATGGCCGACTGCACGAGCTGGCAGAGAAGGGCCAGGGCTGCACGCTGAAGCACAGCTGGAAAGAAACATCTGGCTTCTAACGGACGGACCACACGTCGTTCCAGTTTTACATCCTCATGCAGTCATCTCGCAAAGCAGCTTATAATGGCTAGCATTCAGATTTGGGACGATCCAAGAGGCAATAAGCACTATCTCAGAGTACGTTACAGATCAATGTAGAGGATTATTATTATTATTGTTATTATTTCTATTTCTGAAATTATTATTTCAGCCACTACTCCTACTGTTGCATATGTTCATGGACACTGAATTCAAGGAGCAGCTCATCAGCCTCCTGCTAATTATCAGGGTGAAAAGCTTCTCATCCAGGCCTCTCCACCGGGAATCCCACGACCGAGGACACTCCAGCCAAGTCTAAGAGGAGCGGAGCGGCAGGTTGCATTCCTGGGATCCCTTTCTTCAAACATTTGCCACCTCTAGACTAAACAACAGCCCCCAAGTAAAGATTCCTCTGCTTCCCTGCCAGCTCCATGTACCGAAAGATTAAAAAATACTTAGGTAGCAGACTATATTTTAACACTAGCCTCTTGTGGCTCTCTGAGGCAGGAGCCTCGCTTCATGCCCAAAAGGATGGACTTGCTCTTCCACAGGGATTTTTACAAGCTGGCCCGGTTTCAGCCCAAACGCAAATCAAGCCCCTAATTGAGAAGAGCAAACAGAAAAGGTGAATTCATTAAGCCAGTAGGGATTCATCTCCCGAAGCTGCCACTTCCCACAGATACGGCCCCTTGATTCCTTCAGGACCCCAAGGGACCATGTTTCTGGCTGTGGTCTGCATTGTGCAGGAGGCCAGAACAAGCTCTTTGCATTTCCACCGAGCTATGACAATTGGCACAAGTGAAGCATTTAGCCCAGTGGCATCAGGAACACTCACTTTAAACCACCACTCACCTCTAGGCTCTTTAACGATGGGGACCATGGGGATTTTGTGTTTCAATAGTGCCGTCTTTGCAGTTGCTTAAATAACGGCAACATCAGGATGCAACAGGGCCCCATAGCTAGAACAGAGCAGGAGGAAAAGCATTCTCATTTCTCCATATGATTTCAGTCCGGGGGTGTGCATTTTAAGGCCTGCCACAGAAAAGGGAAGTGAAAGCGCTGGCATTTGACTGAGCAAACGTGGGGAAAATAATGGACAAAACTCTCTGAGTTTCCGAGACCCTTCGAAGTGCTTTCGAATGCAAGCACTTTCAAAATCCAATTAAAGCTTCCATCAAAGTATAGGTGAAGAGATGAAGTGAAAGTTTTATTTTATTTGTGTCCCCACAATGCAATTAAGGAGCTCTCTCCTTAGCCTCAGTGAGAAATAAAGGCAGCCAAGTGCCAGTACCTGTCTGCTCCTTTATTAGAGTCGGAATGAAAAAGCATTTCTATTGCTCATGGCAGGCCAAAGGGTGCATTACCAAAGCCCCAAACACGATAGAGCTATGATGCTCGATAACAATATCAGAAGCTTTTTGCAGCCACCCACTTCTGCTCACAGGAGTCCTCCACGGCCGGAGAGCTGCAACCCACTCTGCCCTAATGGCTCGTTTCCTAATTCGACCCAGGAGTCGACCAAATGTCATGCTGTAGATGGGTCAGGGCTGCATCAAATATGGACCCCCTTTTAAATCAGCGCTCAGGGCTGGTGCCTGCTCGCACACCCCTAGCTGCATTACTGAAGATGCTTTACACAACACGCACTTGATTTTCTTTGCATACAGGAAGAAACTATCCCAGCCAAGGAGCATCACTCCCACTGCAAGCGTGTCCATACTAGAGGATACATACTACTTCACGAGTACAATTAGACCATCGTGGCCAACGTGGCAGTGGGAGGAAAGCCCCTAGGACGGCAGCGGACCTGCAGCACAGTGTCGTGCAAACAGCAACCCACTTCCCTGGACATAAGCCAAGCAACGCAACCCAAAGGGCGTAGGGAAGAAATGCCAGAGGCAGGTCAGATGGGAGCAGCTGGATATTATGGTGAGGAGTGTGGTACAGGACCCATATACATTAAAAGAGACTGCTTCAAAGGGGGCAGTGAAGGGGTTTCTTGCACATCCTTTATCTGTGCATTCGCTCGTGCTTGTTTGCAAGGACTCCTTGGAAACGGTCTCCCTAACAACTCACTGCAGCGCTGCTCACAAGAGAGAGGGAGGGACTGCTGCTCCGGGGCTACCGAAGCACTGCCAGGAAATGCTGAGCATCTCCATCCAACGTGGCTACCCCAGCACAGGCTGGCTCGTCCTCGACGGGCCAGCCCGCACCTCTGCATCACGCTCCTAAGCATCGCGTCCTGGCAGAGAACCACAGCGCTGCGTGACGCGCATGAACCGATCCCCTTTGGGGGGGTTTCTTACAGGGAACAACATTAAGACACTGGGGAGCGAAAGCAGGACGGGCAGGAATGGGATGGCTTTTGCTCTTCAAGGAGACGCCTGCATTTGCTCTGTTTCTAGCCTGTTGGTTGTACTCTTGCCGGTGCAACACCGCACGGAAGAGCGGCTGGGTCTAGCGAGCATCATTCTCTGTTGTGCCAGAGAAGAGGGAGAGGTCAGGCTTTTCCTCCGCTCACTCCTTAAAACAGTTCCTTGGCTGGCACAAGTCGGGGGCGATCCACCACCTGCCGCTGGCCCGAATGCATCCCTCTCTCTTGCACGCTGAACAGACAAAACTCCCCCCCGTTTCAAGGGATTTGCTCTACCCCTAAATCCGTGGGAGTTTATCATAGAGAAGAAGACACCCCCGTGGACTTGGGTGCTCACGGCCAAAGCGGGCAGAGGCAGCGCTCAACCTGCACGTCTTTCTGCAAGGCAACAGACACCCGAAGTCGGATCCTTGCACCGCTCCAATTCGGCACGCTCCTGATGGTAAGGGGCAAGACCCGCGTCCTCTGGGCTGGGAAGCAGCTCTTCCAGTGACTACGTGCTGGTACCCGCTGCCTGTTTGGCTATACCGTTCATAGCTGCATTGTATAACCAAAGGTTACGTGAGTTTGCTGCTGCTGACTCCAGAGGTTGCAGTGCCAGAAGATCTAGCTGTGCAGACAGCTGCCCCTCAGGGGTTTAATTGTCACCAGCTTTTGCTGCTCCTATGACTCAGTCCTGCAACCTATAATAAACCCTGCTCCGGAGAGGCCCCACACCAAAATAGCAGGGGTGTTGCAAGGCATGACTGAGGTGCACCGAATGAACTGTGTGGGCAGGTCTGCTCTGATCCGGCCAGTTCGGTTTGCATCTCAGGGCTTGTCTCCATTTTTTTTTTAAAGTTTGCCATAAGGCATGTGCAGCAGCTATCTGCAGGTAAAAGCACAAGACAGACAAAGCACGCCGATGGAAGTGAGAGGCAAACTCCCCGAGGTCAGCCCTAAGCACCGCTGCTGATTTACACTGGTATCAGGCAGAGAATCCAGCCCTTTTTATACATCACTAGATTATTCAAAACCCGCCGACTTTAAGTCCTGAGATTTTTTTTTTCAAGGTTATTTGCAAAAACTCACAGCGAGTCAGGGCTGTCTTGGAATTATCCTCCTTAATCAAACCTAAAGGAACCAAAAAAACAAAAGCACTTTGGGGAAAAAAAGAATAAACAAGCCCTAGGATGGTGGGCAGGGAAAGTTTCGTGAAAGGTGTAACAGCCACAAGCGCTTAATTTAGGGATGTTGAGGCCAAGCCACAGAGGCCCAGTTACCGAACAGGAGAGGAAGGACAGTGCAGTGGTTCGGCTTCTGCATTCATCGCCTCTCTCTGCTAAGTATGCAGGTAAATGCAAGAGGCTGGGCATCTATATACCCATAAAAAAGTCTGAACAGTGGGTCCAGGCACCTAACGATGATGAGTTTTGTCAGGCTGCATAGGACAAGAATGTCAGGATTGTCCTCTCCTCTCTTTTCAACACTTCAGACGGCACAAATGCAAACGACAGTGCGTTTTGCCATCTATTCCTGTCAAGAGTTACGTTATCTAGTTGCCTCTTTTCTTACTCAGGCACGTGATTGCAGACTATTTGCTATTCCTTCCCGTTTTAACATGATCAGCGTGAGCCTAAAACCTTGTTCTCATCTCTGTCATCAGGTGGCAGATACTTCCTGGAATATGAAAAGCATCAGGAAACTCCCGGCCTGCGTGTAAAAATGTCGCTTGCTCCCATGGTCTACACATTGATGCTACTATCCGCAGAGGCCGCGTCTCCACGTGATGCTACTGTGCAGTAACACTGCCGGGCGCTAACCGCAACACGACACTACTGCGCAGTAGTGTCAGAAAAAAACCATGCGGGGACAGTACTGCACAGTAGCACCAGTTACTGCACAGTCATGTAGTTCTTGCTTTGGACTTACCTGGGCTTTTGCAAGTACTAAATAACTGCGCAGTAAAAACTGTGCACTCTGCCGCTCGTGTAGATGCAGCCAGAGAGAATAATTCAACCTACTCTCATTTATAGCAGCATGAGCTCGGAGCCACTCCACGTACCTTGAAGAGGCTGTAGATATGCCCCGGTGTAACAGGGGGCAGAAAGGGGGTCTTGATACTATTAGGACTGACAACCACGTTTCCAAAGCACTTGCACACGCTCAGTTAAACTGAGGCACCACAAAGGTAACGGCAGAACTGTCCTCAGACTACATGCTGGCCCCCAAAAATTCTCAGGTATCTAACATGGATTTGGGGTAATCTCGGGGTAAATGTGTTGAGTGGCAGGGACATGCACAAACAGCACTTTGGCAAAGGAGGTCTGGAAAGCCTAGAAGTAATACGATGCTATGTACAGTCACGTGCCACAGACAGGAGGATTTGCAAAGGACTCCAGTAAATGATGGTCTGTCCCACCAACAGGAGCAGCATGCAGAAATGTCACCTAGACACAGCCATGCATTGGCCTCAACAGACTCTATGTCCTCCAAAGTCCATTTCTAAGTCAATTTCCTGATTTTGGCAAATCTCAGGTCGCATTTCTCCATAAACCCAGCAGATCTGTTGCAATCTCACATCCCAGATAATTGGGGGGGGACACTAGATACCTCTTATCTGTAGGCTAAGTTTTATTTTGGTTCCACGTTCAAAAGCGGTAACAAGCAATGCAAAGAGCCTCAGCCTGTCAGTCTGCTAGTTTTCGCCCCGGCTATTCACAAGAGCAAATATGAGCTGGAGCATGCATGCACTTGAGATGGGAAATCCTCGGCTGGGCTGCTACGAGATGCAGATGGGAAAAGGGGAAGCTGAGATGGCTTTGGACGTTCCCACTGTCCCCCAGTTTAAACGTGACAGCTCTGGAGTGGTAAGTTAGCTAAATAGAAAGCTTCTACCCATCAGAGGGAGGCTATGAAAAGGAGGACCAAGAGCAAACAACCTGACCAGCTTTCAGATGGTGCTTGATACATTTATAAAGGGGATTAGACGACACGGTTGCCTGCACCATCACCTGGGAGGTCCCTCCCAACCTCACATCAGGTGCGGCAACTCAGGGCTACTCTGAGTTTACCATAAGCTTGGAAAAGTTCCTTGCCTTATCCCCCTTAATAAAGTCTCGCCCATGATTTGAGCGATTGGCAATTTGTGTAACGCCCAGCCCTATACACAACACGCTCCCTTACCCCAGCGCTCCTCGTGGAGGCTCTGGGCTTGCACAGAATATCCCAGTGTTTGGAAATGGGGATCTGGGATAACCTTTACATGGCACCATCCTCCTTAGCGAGCATGAGCCCAACCAGGGTGAAGACCCTGGACCCAGCTTTGTTTCACCCTACGTGGTGATTCCCCACCATCTCTTTGCATTCCCTACACTCAGGGTTTTCCAACACTACGGTGTTTTAATCACAGGCCTATAGGCTTGATGGTGCCATCGATGCCACTTGGACCCAGTTTGTCTCTCCGAATGCATCTACACATCTCATTTCGCTCAAAAACAACACCGCGAACAAAAAGAGAAGCAATGCGAGGCTTCGCATGCTCATTTCAGCCACTAAATGAAGCAGCTGAAAGCAAGACATCTTGGCTGCAGCGAAGCCAGCGGGAGTTTTGCCAGCGGTTTCAACAGAGCCAGAATTTCCTCCTGCTCTTAATAGCAGCCAGCTTCATTTGATACACAGATCTCACATTGAGGTAATCCACTGAGGAAGCGCGGTCAGAGCCGGGCGAACCGGAGGGGTTTTGCTTCTGGAAGATTTGTGCAGACCTTTCCTCTGGCTTCAGTCCACGAGGACTTGTGAGCACGCATCACCCCGCGTTCCTGGTGGCAGGTGGATCACGCAAAGTAACGGCCAAGAAAATACTGATCTGTCTTCCAAATGCATCCCACGGATCTGCTACAGCTCTGAAGAAACAAGGAGCTCACCGATGATTTATTCACGTAACCCCCAAGCCTGGCCCAGGAGGCGCTGCTTGGCTGAACAGCCAGAGCGCACACGGCTCCGTCCACCCCAGAGGGGCAGAAGGAGCTTGGGGAAAGCAAGAGGAGGACACAGAGCCAAGGAAATCCAGGCAAATGGCTCAGACACAGAAAGGTGCTGGCGGCAAAGATGTGCCTGCTGCTCAGCTGTGCTGGTGCCAAGAGTGGGCTGGGATATGTGAACGGGAGACAGTTCCTGTGACAGGGAGGAAAGCCTGCCGCCTTTGTTCAGCCACTAGCCCACCCAGGTCCTCCTTTACCCGCTGCATTTAACACAAGGGGCTCTGACTCAGTTGTACTCCAGGTATTGCCACAGAGTAGGTGCACCTACATGTGCAATTAAGGCAAAGCAATGAAATCTGGTGCGGTATGAGCCGCAGTATACTGCGACCAGGTGCAGTGTCTACACGTGAGCCCAGGACAGCAGCACTTTGAGCCAGAGCGGAGCAACCTCAGGCTGGCAGGAGGCTCAGGGGGTCACACCCAGGCTCCGGGCAGGCAGCCGAGGGGCTGGATGGGGCACGACAATGCTGAGCATGCAGAGCCATATGCCTAGGTGGCGGGCAGGAGTCTAACCCCCTGCTGCCTAGGCTGACCAGGTGCAATTTCCATGCCAGGTCAGTGTCTAAACGCACGTATCAGCGCAGTAAACGACCCCGCCATAAAATAGTACGGTCCCTAACAGTACTACCTTACAGCAGAGTTAGCTTTCTGTGCCTTAATACCAGCACACATGTAGATGGTGTTGCAACCCAGTAGATGTACCCAGTAAGTGTTGCAATTATTCCAGTGTGAGTTTTGCATGCATGGAGCCTTCAAGATAGGGCCTGAGGTTATTTAATTGTACTAAGTCTTATGCCACTTTAGGCATGCCGGTTAGAGTGGTTAGTGTCTCGCTGCGGCTCCAGAGGTGGGAGTTGGACCCCTGTCATTTCAGCTGTAAATGGGTCATTTGGGCTGTGGAATCAAAGGTGGCTGGTTGCGATGCTGACCACATCCCTCCTCTGTGTCCCCATGTCAAGGTTCAAGGCAGCTAATACTTCTGCTACTACAGTGATTCTCAGCTAGCGACCTCGAGATCCTTTCAAGGGTGCAGCAGGGTGCCATGCAACATTAGCACTGTTAGGTGTGCAAACACAATTCACAAGATAAACCCAGAGATTTCAACTAGGATTCCACCGTGTTAAATAACATTCTAACCTGTTGTGATCTGAATTCTCTGAAATAGAAAAACTGCCATATTATTTTTCTCTAGCCAGAAAATGAGTGAAAACTAAGAGCTGGCATCTTCCACGGGGTGCCTTGAGTTTAACAGGGGTGCCCCAAGTCTGAAAAGGTTGAGACCGGCATCACCTCTCAGCTGCATGGTGTGCACAGCCGCGCAAGTACCCGCATGCCGCGCTGCCAGGTGCGCCTGTACACGCCACGCCACTTAGAGGGGACACTGATTGAAAACCACTGCTCCAGTTAGCGGTATGTTGACCACAACGTGCAAAATCCTGAGATGCTCATGCCACATCTTTTGTCAGCTAACGGGAATGCTGCACAGGCCCAGCCCAGGAAGATCAGCTCTACCTTTTTTTCAAAGTTGTTCTGTTCTCCACACTATCGTTTTTACTTATTAGCTTAATTTGCATGTGTTGGGGGGGCTCAGTAGGTCGTCCCAGCCTCTTAGCTCTGGTACAAGACGCTGTCTGTGCCAACAACCTAAGCTCTTCCCTTTATGCACAAAGAAAAATGGCTTCTTCTCCACAAATTGTCAAAAGCCTTCAAATCCAGTTAATTTGTGCTTGCTCCGCATTATCCTCCAAGAGCCAAGTTTATCTCCGTGGTGTAAACTGACCTTCGCAAAGAGACACCAGCCATACGTTTGGTCCCAATCTCACAGGTGCAAAATGACACAGCGTTGGGTTTTTTTGGTCTGAAATGAGATGGTCTTTCCTGCTGTTCTCAGACAAATGCTCCAGTAGCTGTTAACCTACAGGATAATCATATAATTGCAGGCTGTGTTCAGGTTGGTGGATGCCCCTTAGCTGGTGCAGATGAAGCACTACGCCTTTGTATGGCACCGCTGGGTACCTCAATGCTGGTGGGTGGACATTGCCCTGGAAATCTCTGGTGTTGGAGTAGTTTTGCAATTCGAAGGCAAGTCTTCCACAATTGCCAAGCAAGCCTGTGATGAGCTGCTCCCTCCGATTTTTCACAGCAATGACAGGACTTGCTCCAGTCTATCACTTGACGAGCTAAAAGATGTCCTTGACCACAATAAGCACACAGGCTGTCATTCACCCAGACAAAGCTGCGCTTTACGCCCCGCTCGAGACGCGATCCGCTCGCCCTCGGGGCACCACTGACTTAATGCACAACGACAGATGGGAAGACTGAAGTGGCAAAGGGGGAAGGGGAGCTTCTTCTTTTCACATCTCTCCCAGTCTGCACTGATGCAGTGCTAATGATTTCTGGAAAAAAATGCTGAGGAGTAGGAAAAAGAGTGATGGTTTCCTCCATTTTTATCTCCCTGCAGTCAGCTCCAGGCTCTTCCACCCATCTGCCCGGGGACCGTGACAAGTCACGTTCCCTTCCACTCTTCTGTCTGCCCCGCGCATTTCTACTGTAACCTATTCAGGCGGTCTGCCAGTAGCGGGGAGGGCAAACCGGGCAACTGCCTGGGGCCCCACACTTTATCTATTAAAAAAAAAATTAATTACACTGAATATTTTTATTATCCATGCTGTGTTAAGATACTTTCATTGCAGTTTCACGGATAGGGCAAAGTGAAACTGAAATCAAAATCATCCGACCTGCTCATAGGTCATCACAATTAAGCCTCTAAGGGGCCCCAAATGACTCCCTTGCCCAGGACCCCAACATCCCTAAGGCCACCACTGAGTCTCCCCACTTTGCTCTCCCTCCAAGTGAACGTGCCGTATGTTCAACCTCTGTAGGGACTTTGTTCTCCTGGTAGTTTTACAATGGCGTCGAGAAGGGCTGGGTGGTGAGGTGGTGCCTCCACTAGCCTTTCGGTGCCTGGGAGCTCCAGCCAACGAGGTTTCATACTTGACTCCTACTGGGTCTGCGATGTACATCACAGCCTCCGCTCGAGAGAGGTTCGGCACGCGGGTTTACCTAGATGTGCTGCAGCGAACCTGGGGAAACAGCAGAGACATCGTCCAGACACCTCCCGCATTCATGCAGCGCTGATCACTCGTTCTCAGGGGCACTAAACTCACCCACATCAACGTGAATGAAGAAATGTATGTATTGAAAAAAATACAGATCTATATATATGCACGCCTGTATTGTACACACGCGGTAGAACAGCAGTTTCACAAGGCCTTTCCGCAAGCCCTCTTAACCTCTCTTATTATCCCAGTTATCTCTAGAAATAACACCAATAAAAATCCCGTGACACGAGCGGCGGGGGAGTAGCACGGCAGAATCCCGTAACACATAAATCAGGCCGGTATTTTCCTTCTGCCAAGGCCCGTTCGCAACACTGCCTTCTCATCCCAGAAACTGTTTTCTTTGCCGCTTATCTCAAATTAGGAAATCCACAGGAATGCCAAGCTGTGGAATCGGCTCCTCAAGAGGCCGCCAGCCCCTTTTTTGGAGGCATTCATTAGTAACCCTTCGTTTCGTGGCGGCTTTGTTTTCAAAACCTCGTGGCCAAAACCTTACTCATTCACCAGAGTTAAAAAACAGAGGTAAGACCTCCGAACTCGCCCCTTAGTACTGTGCACTGAACACCTGGAGGGGAGGAAAGCCACCGGGATTATTTCATTTTTAATTATCCTTTCTTCCTCCCTCCCCTATTTTTAAAGATGCCTTGCTGGAGACTGCCCAGGTGTTACCAGAGACCAGTTCTGGTCTATTATGCTGATGACAAGTATTGTCACTGGACCATTAACCTCATTATCCCTGGTGGAAAAAAGCAATACTCTCAGAGCTATGCCCTATGTGAATGTATAGAGCTTTCCAAATGTTAATCAATTAAGCTTTGCATCATCCCTGCTCCAGAGAGAAAGGCTTACGGCCTTTTGAACACACAAGCTGGATAATTTAACCAGATTTGCAAACTTATGGCAGTTCTGGCATCCAAATGAGAGTGCAGACGGCGCTCGGTAGAGCAATGCTGATTTACACTATTTGATTTGCAAATCCGGCCCCAGGAGATCTAACTCTTATTTCTTGCCGTGGAAAACTGGCCGTGCTGCGCGTCCCCGTCTGCAGCAAGAGACCTCCATAGGATATAGCGATCTGTCCTTCTTCAGCAGGGCTGTTCGGCTTGAAGGCACCTGCATATTTCTTTCTGCAGGTAGATGCTCCCTTCATTTCTCCGGCAGGACGGGGTCTGTGGTTCCCGTCCCAAGAGCCTGGGGGTGGCATCACGTGGACGCTTTGCAGTCTCCTTCCTCCAGTCGCTCCTTCTCACTTCACACCTACAGCCACGCTAACCTACCAGACCGCTCCGAACACCACAGCTGACTTTCTTCTGGTGACAGCACACCACTACAAGTCTGTTTGATAGCCTGCTTTGGAAGACGTTTTCCAGAAGGCAGCAAACCCTAAAAGGAGGAAGTTTGGATTTGGCGTGAATTCGCACACCGTTCCTGTTGCAGCCCTGGCCAGAGCTTGGATTTGTTTCTGAGTTTTTATGGGCTTCCAGCACGGCTTAAAAAACATCTCTTCTTGCTCTTAACTCACTATACAGGCTTATGCGGTAACGGGGCTGCGCTGATATCTAAGCCTTCTCAGCATTTCTCCATAGCTTACTCCACAGTAGTTGGCATGAAAACAGTCTGCTGAGTCCCAAAGGGGTGTCGGTTGTGTGTGTGCACGGTACATGCGCGTGCAACATGCTTCCTCCTCCCTACCGGGAAGCCCTGGTGCCCTTTGTTCGAGGCCAAAGTCTTGTTTCAGTTCTCAGGCTCTTATGCGTATGCAGTGAAGTTTTGTTCAACTGAGGTCTGAAAAATGCCTCCCCCACACCTTTTCCCTTAAAAGCACCTTTGCCATGATGTGGGCCCGCTGGCACAAATTCAGGGGCAAATCTGCAATGGGTGTTAATTGCCACGGCTCCCTGGCAGTCGTCATCTGCTAAGGATCAGCCGCTTGGTATGCTGGGCATATTGTCAAAGCCAGAAAAATCCAGCCCCGGCTGCAACGGGGAAAATAACTGCACTAAGCAGCTCAAGCACAGATTCCAGTCTGAATTTTACTCCTGGGTCTCGCAGGGCTGCAGCACGCAAAGCCGTGCACGGACACGCGGGGACAGCCAGGACCAGAGCAACGATGCAGGGTGTCTTGGGGCAGGGGATCCTAATGCTGTGGCTTGTTACCTCCCTCTCCGTTGCACACTCCCCCAGCCACGGCAGTAGCAACAAGGGATGTTCAAAAGCCAAAGGCTTTTTACTACTTTAGTGGCAGCACATCCAAGACGAGGAAATACAAACTGGAGTGGAAAATTGCAGCGACACAACAGGATGCTGCTGACTTCTTCGGCTTCCCATACTGTAAGGCCCTGTTCAGGAGCAGGTCCCTATCCAGGAAAGTGTCCATGCGCGCTCTTAAATCTCTACGTGACTTAAGACTGCAAGCGTTTCAGGCTTCTGAGTCAGGCCTTCAGCATATACTCTCATCAGCTAAGCTGGGTGGTATTTCAACTCTCTTTATCCTCTGCAAAAGCACCAGCCTTCTGCAAGAATATTACTGTGCCCATTACCTCCATGCACTGTACTCCTCTCCGCTTCCAAGTCAGGTTTAAGCTATTAAAACTCTTCATTTCCAAAATGAAGCCTGACCTTAGGACTTCATTCAGCAATGTATTCCCTGTTCTTCAAAGCACTTAGACACTTTATATTAAGGGTGTACTTAAGTGATGGGTTGAACAGGGATAGACTTAAGCACATGCTTGCAGGCTCTGCTGCACTGTGGTCTCATTCCCCGTAACATCTGTGAAAAGCACCATTTACTTGCATAGTTCGCTCAGGCTATTATTCTGCAAACATCTATTTTTATACCCAGAAGCAGTTCCCCAGGAGTCAACATGACATCTCACCCGCATAGAAAGGGGGAGATCTCCCTGTAGAAGCAGGGGATAAAAACATGACAGCAGAGCACATCAAAGTTGTCATCTCCCTTTGAATTTCCAGTTCATACATGTAGTACATCCCACTTCAGTGCCACTTTAACTGTCCTCCCGTCATATTTATTTGCATACGGTGCATGTAACCCCCTTTCAGGATGATAAGAGGAAGTGGAATGGGCATTACATAGCAATCCGATCTAGTTTTATTTCTGTTACCACGGGCTCAAGTCAGACACAGGGGTCTCGTTTTACTGAGAACAGATTTAACTGGTACAGCAGATTATAAACGTTGTGTTGGCAACTTATACTGCATTTGCAGCCATCTTTTACTGACAGCACACTCCAGAGAAACCCAGAATATTTACACTTGTTAAATACTATTCTGATTATGCTTAAGAGTACTTAAGAAAAAGAGATGGTTTATACCCTAAATGTCATTAATGTTTATCCTTAGAATGCCAGGAACTTCGTATTCTGAATATTTTTTCCCCATAACAAACTTTTTATAATTAAACCTTTTTCCTTCTTGCACCGAGCAGAAGTTTCATTGCAAGCAAAAGTGCAGCACGCAAACCGCAGTGTATATGGCATTTTCATGATATTCCCTTGGAAGCAAATATCACCTTGGGATGCAAAAAAACAAAAACAAAAATCAGTGATGCAAAAACATCGTTGTGAACCCCCCCATGGAAACATTTCCCCTCTTCCAAGTATTACAGTCCCATCAGGCTGTTCTTCACTGTCCTTAAAGTGGCATGGTGTCAAATGGAAAGTTATTTTAGAACCACTTGCCCTTTTTTTTTTTTTTAATTGCAAATAATACCTGTGAGCATTGCAAAATGAAATCCTAAACAATTAAATTTTTGAGATGGGGCTGTTTATGTTTGGCTTCAGGTACCAGCGGGAGTCTGGTGAGATCTCAGTCTGTGTGTGCTCGGGTAACACCGCAGTGCTTGGCTTGCACTGGGCTGCAGGAAAATGCTTGTTTGCTGAAAAACATCCCACTGTGTCTTTTTTTAAAAAGGTTTCAGACATACGTGTCTATTAGCCTTACCTCCTCTAATACCTTTATTTTCTGGCCAATTTGCCCTCACCTGTTAAACATCCTTTTGCTTTTGATGAGTAATTTTTTTTTCTGCTAGCATTATCAGTAATGTTATTAAACTCTTCTGGGCGGCAGAGGTTGGGAGTTAACTTGTACTCCCTCTGCTGGCAATTCAACACAGCAAATTGGTATAGATTCCCCTTAAACAAGTGAGCATCATCATCTCTCACCCACAAACTAGCAGGTTTAAATGTAACAGCTCTGAAAACCAGAAGATAATCCTCAACACTCAGATTCCCAGTGCCCGGAGATTAACTACTGGACTACCGGTGATATGACAGCATCTAAAACAGGAAAATGATGCTGGGGGAAGAATGAACTGCTCTTGCTACATCTGCAACCCTAATATTTTTAGCCAGAATAATTGTTGTTAAAGCCAATCTGTTTGTGCTCTCCAGGAAACTACCCCGCAGCAAAGTGAAGGGGCAGAGCTGCTAGAGAGAGGGAAATGTGCTTAAAAAAAGGAGCCTGTCCTAGCAGGCACGCTTACATGCACGCACAACTTTACAAGCAGTCCCAATAAGCTCAAAATTACATGTAGAAACATTAGCAGGGTCAGGGCCACGGAAGACATCTTCTCAAGCCCTCCAAGAAAAACCCCTACAAATAATATTCTAGCCGATCTCAGTGAGAGGCTAAATCCTCTTCAGCCAAATCAAAGAAACCAGCATTCATGAGCACGAATTTCAATCATTGCCTGCTATCTACTAAACCTCTAGATTTACCCTGTAAGACACAAAAGTGCATATACTAAAGGGAGCTCTCCCCCTTTTCGCAGTTTTCAGCAGTTTTATTTTCAACTTGGAAAGAGCCTTTCGCCACAGGGTGCTCTAGTTCGACACTCTGCAGCTCTTCACCCCAGCCCCGCCAGGCCAGGTGGCTCCAATCTCACCGTCCCCAGAAATCCCCAGCCCTTTGCAATCACAAGTTGCAAGGCTCTCTCTGCATCCTTGCTACAATCTCTCTGGAGCTTCCTATGCAATGCTTGTGTTTTACTTCCGGTTGTAAAAAAAAAACCCCAAAAAACAAAAAAGATAAATCAATTATCCTTTTCTAAAGGGAAACAGTAAGTGGTATTTTAGGGGGGAAAAATAAGTGGTAAAAATGGATAACAGTAGCTGAGAAACAGAAAAGCAAGCAAGCGTGCCTACTACAGATTCAAGCAGATTACCACGTAAGGTAAGAGACAGCCTCTGTCCTGTAAACTCCTATATGTGCCCATCTCGAAGCATGACCATATCCCCACTGATTTCAACCTCACTAAGTCATATGCTTAAGAAATGCATATCCAGTGTAACCTCTGACTCTGCAACAGCAACCTCCAGCTCTATGCTTTTATGAAAGGTGGGGGAGAGGGTTGACTCCTTCACACAGGAGTCACAACACAGGTGACTCCTTCTCTCTGACTTGTCAAATTAAGGTTAAGATTTCCTCGGATGCTCTTCTGTTTGCCCTCTCCCCGCCAGGTGTAAAGGTTTCTCTCTAAAACAAGCTACTCTTAGGGAACACCTTTTACAGGAGAAAAATGCTGATCCTAAAAGAGATCTCCTACCGAGTGCTCCAAACTAGTGAGCGTATTCAGAAGCGCAGAGAATAAATACTCAAGGGCTCAAACAAAATACAGTTGTTTTTTTGCTCTCCTAATGCAAGATGATGTCCTTCCCCAATAGAAAGCTTCTGGCTTCCTGTTGGGAAAGTACCAAACCTTTTGAGCAAAATCACAGGCTGAGTTTCAAACGGCTCAGTAGTACAAGGGAAACTCCATTCATGCTAAAAGGACGAAAGCTTGCTATGCTGTTTAGTCCGTGTAGGTATTAGCTGAAGCGAATGCTCCTGTACCCCAAGGCTGCAAGATGCTCGCTTTGCATTCAGCCCCTTGCATGCCTGAGAAGTGGGAGAGAAGCACAAAATTTCCTATTTCTACATGGATGTGGTTCCCATTTCCTTAGTGTACCCAGGTCTCTGGTGCAACTCCTCACCTGGCATTATCCAGGGTTATTTGTGCATCTTCATGGGGCCGGGACCTTCTCTCTACAGGGTAATGTTGTAGCTTTGTCCAGCATACCTGTTGTGCCCTAAACCTGGTCCCTTGGAATTAATTCAGGACCTTTTAATAGGACTTTCTCGGTCTCACTGGTGCTGGGTACATTGTTGAGGGCCCTCAAAAGAAGTCGATTCTTTCATCCTTCCCAGAACAAATCTCTCAGAGGATCATTCTGTAATGTGGATTAAGTTTGCTTGGATTAAGTTTGCTTTTCCCTGCCCTTTTAGAAGATGCAATAGCTGCTCACACCAGGTTTCTTTGAAGATGCCTGTGCAAGCAGCAGTTTTGATGTACGTGGAGATGTTTCCTTTCAGATCTTATGCCTTGCTTTATTTCAGATCTTACTGAGATCTGGGAGGAGAATCCTAGCATGAAGCAAGTTGAAGAAAGACAGATATGCAGGGCCCTCCTAAAGCAGTACGTTACTCTGCCAACCATGTACTTTTTAGGTAACGGGGGCAGAAAAAAAATCTGTGGGCATGCTGGTGTCTCAAAACTTTTACTTTTGTTGTGGTTAAGTGGGGAAGTATTGAGGAATATAGCTCCAGATCAGTGTGCTGCTTCTACGAGAAGTGAATCTGCAAGACTGGCTTGTGGGCTCCAAGATGGTCTCTGCACATCTTAAATATCAAGTGTGTTCAGTTTTCCTAGTAAACTTTCCCGTGAGCCTTCTGTGAAATCTGGAACACCACAACCAGAAGGAAATACACTTCTACATCCTGCTGGCCACCAGACAACGTTGAGGTAAAAAGACTTGTTCAACCTTTCTCTGTGCCCAACCTGGACAAAACGAACTATTCCAAACAAGAGACTTTACCACACCTTCAGCTCGCCCGTGAAATACGAGTTTTCATTTCTACCTAGGAGAACTTTTTCCAATCTCTGCTCTCTCCTATGCCTGATGAAGGGCAAGAGTGCTTGAACACTTGCAAATAAATAAAATGATGTGTTTGCAAATATCTAGTTGGTCTAATAAAAGAGATCACCCCTTCCACAAGTTTTGATTGCTTTTCCCCCTTCGCTGTGCGCAGGCCTGAAAACGCCGTCTGCCATCTGACAATGCAAGTCGGTTCTTTCCTACTCGTCTCACTGCCGGAAGTCCCTGCAGAGCTTTTAGATGGAGGAGCATGGAGGGAGACCCACTGCTTGCAAACCATGCCTTGAATGACACTATTGGAGACCGGGGGTTGCACAAGTGGTACGGACTGGGCCTTCTACTGCGTGGGCCAAGCAATGAAGCATCTGAGCCGTGGCTGCAGAGGTGATGAGAACTGGACCCAATAAACCTATGTAACTGAAGGGGATGTGTATGAACAAGGAGGATACGACCTTCCTTGAAGCACAACCGCACTTTTAAACTACAGTCTAAGATGTAGCTGTCTTCCATTATTCTCCCAAAATTCATGTGCTGCTTAACTATAGCAGCTCCTGACATGGTGCAAGCCGCTCTTTCCCTGCTTCCACAGGCGTCGTCCCTCTCGGATGAGTCCTACATCTTGCAGCCGTTCTAGGTTTTTTTTTAAATTTATGCTGGGAGATTTTCATAATAATAATAAAGATGTCTAAGCAGCCAAACTTCCTCACCAGGGTTTCTGAAGCCCCTCAAACTTCCTGCCAGTTTCAAAGGAGACAGGATTACCTTCAAACCACACCACCTCTTTCTTTTTCAAAGAAAAGAAAAGTAGGACCTTCACCCGATTATAAAATCAAGGCCTTTGAGCAGTGCTCAGACGGTGCTAGTTTCTCATTGAGATTCCGTTTCAGGATGGGAGATTCCCAGGGTTGCCAGCCAATAAAAAGAAACAGCCAGGCCAGAAGGGCTGAGCTCATGTAAAAGGAGGTTTGGGGTTTGTTTCTTTTTATGCCTTGCTAGAAAAAACGACAAAATGGCTCCTCTGATCCCCTACAATTACTGGTCGCATTCTTGTGGCGCATGAGCCCTGCTCTTCTGGGCCAAATACTGAACGAGTCCTTGCTCCAAAGCACTTTCAACCTAGAAAAACTGATGTGGAGGGGGATGTTTCAGAGATTGGAAGGGACCTTGCAAGATCATGTTGTTGGAATTCACTTCTGTTCAGATAAGATACTCTTGTTGCTCACTTGCAGACCAGGGTCTGGCACGCTTATACTGGCTCTGACTGGATGAGACGTTAATGTGTGCCACTTCATTCTTTAATATTTTTATTTTTTTTAATGCACGTGAGTCCTCTTGGTCAGGTGGCTGGGTGTTCACTCTCATGTTCCCACATTAGCTACAGGTTTGTGCTGTTCAGTTCAGGAATGGAGCCGATGTCCAGACCAGCTCTTTCTTTAGAAATAACGCCAGTCGTGCAACCTGCTTCATCAGCCACTGCTCTGATAAGGACGGGAGGTATTGACTGCTGCTCAAGTGCAGCTGGTCCGCTGCGATGCTTCTTGGGCACACAGAAACCCTGCCCCAGCAGGATGACTTCTAGGCCTCTTGCTTTGATACAGCTTCAGTAAGGCCATGTATGCGGGGCACTGAAATCCTACTTTTTCTTTCAATAGGCAAGACTAAGTGAAAAGCATTAGTTTGATCTGAAGTATTTGTGTTCTGTTGGCCCCAGTCTTGCCCCTGGACCAGTGAAACCCTAGGTAGGAGGCAAACTTGATGGTGTTTGCTACTGAATTAGACTGAAAGGAGATTTGCATATCGTGTGAGACACTGGGATGGTAACTAGAAACTCTGGTATAAAAGGCAAATAAAGAAGGGGGCCTCAGTCCTATGTTGGACAACATTAATGGGCTCCCTAATGAATGTAGCCAGTAGGACCCAGCATTGAGTTGGAGCCTATTTGCACAACTGCAGGTGGGTGGGGAATGAATTTGTAAGATGAAAAAGGTGTTGAGGAAGGGCAGGGTGGAAACTTTGCATTCGCTCATGCCTGGCCATGGAGGAGTGCGGAGACTGACTCTGCAGCTGGGCTACCTGGAAGCATAATGTGATTAATCTAAAGCTTTCGTAAAGCACGTAACAAGTGAGCAGACCAAGTTTAGAGAAATCGAGTCAGGAGAGGGGCAAAAATATATTAAACTACTTCATAAGGAGGGTTTTTTAAATTATTTTAATGACTATTCCATTTATAGCTACCATTATCAAGCTCCCCATATTTCTGAGGGATGCTTCTTTTTTCCCTTTGACTTTTTGATCCTGTGACTTTTTTTCAATAAAAAAATGCAGGAGTGGTTAAAGGCTCCTTGTAGGATGGCTGATGTGGATCTGCTATACATCTAGAGCATAAATTCCACATTTAAGTCGGACAAGTTCTTTGGGTGAATCTCATATCTTTTATTAAACCAACTTCAATAGTTGGGGAAAAAAATTTTAGCATGTAATTACTAACGTTTAAGTTAGTAATTCACATGGAAGAACTGAGAGATGCAAAGGCTGATGCTCTAAGGTCATTCAGAATAAAATCCAGGGTGGGGGGATGTTTCCGTGTAACTGCATTTTTATATTCAGATCTGTGCTGCAGCATCAGCTCTGAAGTATCAACTGATGTAGCCATTATAAATAGTGTCCTATTTTCAGCAACTGTTGAAAGTAGAAATTCCCATAGCTGGTATTGGCTATCATTGCAGTATTTTGCACCCTCATTTCCATCACTTGGGTTTTTTTGCTTGCCTTATCCCAGCAAGTTTAGAGATGACAGCACCCTTGAACTTCAGCGGGGGAAGCCAACTTCTGCGCTCATCGTTATATTTACGAGCAAAGATCGTTTACTGTCTCACGCCAGTGAAACTGCCTCGCAAAACGGTACTCGTGGGGAAGGAAAAAGTGGTTTAGCATGATACTGTGGCTCTACTGGAAAGACCTTCCCCTCCTAACTTTGGAGGACATGCATTTTCTGTCTAGGAAATTTGGCCTACAAATAAAAATCTATTGGATCAAGTTTTGTTTTTCAAGGTTGCAGTTCCCTCCGTCTGTTCACAGGCTCAGAAGAGAGCTCTGTGTGGTCATCTAATATGAAATGCCCACTCTTTCCACCGAGGCCTCTGGGAAAAACAACTTTGACACCTTTTTTTATGAACTCTCTACCTTGAATTTGAACAGGCCCCCAAAATGCTGCCACTTCCATTGCTTCTACCCACACAGGTTTTCACACCATACTTGCATGCAAACTCAATCCCTTGCTTTGCTACAGTACAGGGATACCAGACTGATGACACTGGCACCGTTAGGAACCTCGTCTTCCTTTCCTGTACTTGCCGTCAGCCGCAAAATACGAGATGTGACAGCAAGAGTGTAATTTGCTGGGGTTTTAGTGAAGGCTGTTGACCATCTGGTTTGGACAACTATGAACTAAGGGAAACGACCGGGCAAAGAAATTATAGCTGAAAAGCATTTTTAGAACATCAAGATAAATGCCTCCCAGAACAGGTGGGATAAAATTGTAGCTAAGTACCCAGAATCGCGCTCTCGTTTGTTTGTTTTTAAGGGATTATTTAAATCAAACTACAAAAGAAGAGATCCTGGGTCCCTTCCACACTCATTTAGGATCTTCTGTCAAGGAAATTTTTCAGCTACACTTGTTGATGTGGACTGGGTAGGGAGGAGGAGATGGAAGCTAAAACCTCCTTAAATGTAACATTGAGATGATGTGTTATCACCTCTATTACTGCTGGGCACAATTTCTAATGTGGGTAAGTGCTGGCTCCTGGATCTGCTTTATTGCTAGCACTGCTCTTGCTGATAGTGCTGATCTTAAAATGTTCCCAGCCTGGCCTCCAAGGAAATGCTAAGCGGTTCTGCAGGTAACGAACCCTCCAGCGTTATAGCTCTGGCCACATTTAGGAATTAAGGGACTAGCTCTTTGCTTTATCCAGTCACCAGACCAGAGACTGTCTAAACATGTTACATAATCCTGGCGGAGTCAATGGTTAAGGTTTTAAACCCTGGCTCTCTGAAAACAAAGTTGTCTAGAAAAGTATGCGTGATCATCATAGTATCCAGCACCGAGGCTAGCAAGGCGGGCAAAAAATCAGGCTGCAATGCTAATTACAAGGCATGTTCTCCACCACTCCAGGCGGTCTGAATTATTTTTTCTACCCGCTGCCATCAAAAGTGCTAGCATCATTTTTGACCGGCTGCCTGCAGCAATTTCTAAGCCTGTGTCGTGCGTGTGCATTCCCTGCAAAACCGGAGCAAAGAAGAGGTGCTTCTCCCTTCCCCACACAAACAAGCACTGACGGCCCTGGGCTGTGGAAGCACAAAGGGAAATCAGGAAAAAGCAGCTGTGCCTCCCATTAAGTGTCTGGAAATGCCATGCTTGCAGTATGCGATCAGGTACCGCACAGAGGAAGAGACAGGAAACGGGTCAGGAAACGGGACAAAGACAGTTCAATGGGGTAACGGACAAAGGGGCGCTAAAATGAGGCCAGGCCCAGCTGCGGGCCAGCTGCATGTTAAAGAATTTATTTTAGCAGGCCTATCCTGTCCTTTGTAACTTGTTTTTCCTTTTTATATACTGTATTTTGAATTCTTTAATGATTCTTCTGATTCTTACCATTTTTTTTAATGCACCTTTTTAAGCAGGGATGAAACGGACTCATCCCAAAGTGATGCCAAACTATAAGGTAAAGGAAAGGGGGGACATTCCTTCCCCGCTCCTCTCCATTTCTCTCGGATGCCACTTGTCACCAAAGTACTTACAAACCTGACAAACGTGACTCCATATTTTTGATTTGTCGTTTTCAAGATACCTAGATCCCTTTTAACATCAATGAGTTTGACTAAATCAAATATTCTCCCCTCCTGCTTTTTTAATTGGAGGTGTATTATTTGCTTCCTGTCCTAAGTGGCTGAATTTTTTTTCCCCTGTGCACTATTAAACAGCTTCCTTGTTCTTCCCCTGGAAGGGGCTATATTTATTTCACGGATGAATGGAAGAGATTCATGGAACGTTTCTTGCCTCTCTCCCAAGGCAGCAGGTTTCATGCGATATAAGAATCGCCCCATCCAAGGAAGAGAGCTATTATACCAATCCTTTCCCACTGACTAATCAGTTCTATTATTAACATTATAATGACTTTAAAAAATGGAAATTGGTTTCCTTCCACCTGTGTGGACTGGCCTACTCAAAGAACCAGTAGTCTGAAAGCCAACTCATCCAGCTTAACCATGCTAGGTCTGTGCAGTGGACAACTAGCAACCCTTCAGCCCAAGGACAAAATGCAGTAAACTTTTCAATGTCCAACTCTCATTCCTACTACAGAAGCCAGCTGGCATCCAACTTCCCACTGCAGGCCTGAGAGGGGCAGGGGCACCGGCTGCAGCCCTTCAGAGGCTCTCCTTATCCCTGGTAGATGGCATACCAACAGCATCCTCTGCAGTCCCAAACTATGTGGGACCAAGCAAGGCTCATGAAGTGGCTCTTACAGCAGCAGATCTGACAGTAAGGCCAAAAGCTGGTCTATATAAAAACAGGTACAGTGCTGCTATAACTAACACAAAAGCATGGAAGAGAAAACTTAGTAACAGTCACTTCCATTTAGTCAGCTGTGCAAAACAGTCAAGTTGCATCAAGTGATTCCTTCAGTGTTCGTGTCTTTAACCTTCTGTTTTTCCAAAATGGCTAATTCTGATAGTCTGCAGAGAGAGGGCATCTCTTATAGGATTTTTAAAAAGATATTCATCCCTTGCCCCCCCCCTTAACACACAATGAGTTCTGGATACAATTCTGAATTAGAAAAATCAGCAACATCAGAAATAGTCCTATGCTTGGAAGAGAGCAGAGAGGACTGGATACTGTCCCTTTAAAACTGAACATTTTCTCACTCCCTGCAAAGAGCAGGATGCAGACCAATGTCTCAAAGTTGTAGCAAAGCAGGTTCAGTCTGGGTATCAGGAAACACTTCTTCACTGCTAGAAGCGGGGCAGCAGAACAGACACCAAGGGGAGCTGGGGAATCTCCATCACTGGAGGGGGTCAAGAAGAGCCAGGATAAGCACTGGTCAGGGATGGTTCAGGAGTAGTTATGCCAATATTCCCCCGTGGTTATTTCCCAGGCTGCTGGGCTTTAATCATTGCCACATGGGGCTGGGAAGGAATTTTCTTCCCCTCCCTGCTGCTATAGCAGGGTTGGTTTTTTTTAACCTTCCTCAATAGCACTGTGTTTGCTGCAGCCAAGGCTGGGGATGTGCCAGTGCTCCTGCTGGGACTTAAACCTGCAGATTCCCAGCTATTGGGTCTTGCCCCTCTGCTCAGGGTTAGACCTACAAGCCGCGCGGAGCCCGCTGGGTACGGTAGTGCCGGGTCCGTGGCGTGCTGCTGCCCTCAGAGGCTCCTTGCACAGCCTCAAGCAGGTGGCTTGCGCTGGAGCAGTTGCCACATTTGGGGTCGGGAAGGAATTTTATGGCCAGATTGGTATGGACACTGGGGTCCTACCTCCACAGCAGGGGGGCATGGCTCTCTCGTTGGGATTTTTTTTTTTTTTTTTTTAGTGTATTTTAGCATCCTTTGCAGAAGCAGGATGTTGGCCATTGTGGTGCCCCTGCTTTACCTATGGCAGGTTCAGGTACTGTGTCTCGCTGCGTCTGAGCGGCCTGCAGCTCGTCTAATAGGTTAGACAAGGGATGTGGGTAGGATGGGTTGAATAGGGATGAACCTGCCTCGGGAAGGAGAGGCTGGAATAAGCGATAACCTCTGGAGACCCCTTCCGGACCCTACTTTTCTATGATGCAATGAAGGAAAACTGCACTGAAAGAGGAGGATTCCTGCGAATATCTTCAAGTTGGCAACATTTGGCCAGCGAAGCAAATGTTGCTGGACTGACACTTCATTGACTGCACCAAGCTGTACTGTACCCTGCCTTTGCAAATTCTTGCCGAGCCAGAGACTACATAATGGGAGTACGATAAAAGCAAGAATTTCTGAAGTAGCACTGAGTAGGCAAACTAGATATTGCATAATTAGCTTGAATCTAGACAATGCTTAAAAGAGATTAATTTTATACCAGGCAAAACCTTTAAGGGTGCTAAATGTACTGAAATGAGAAACAAGCTGCTGTTTTTGTTTTGCATCTGTTCAGTCAATATTTACAGCTGAAAAACTAATGACGATGGTTATAGAAATATAATGTAGCCTTCTGAATACCAGTGGTGACTGATCAAAGTCCAGAAGTACATATGATAGCGGCTCACATGTGACTAGCTTCTCCTATTATCAGCATCAATTTTTTTTAACTGAGAAAAAAATACACTATATTCTGAAGAACACTAGAATAGGATTTAAGGACATACCTAAATATTGCTATTTACTTATCTGGTCTCACACAGTTGGTATGGTTTGGTACTATATGGCTGGTACCGTAATGATACTGTACGAAGATACCCTAAAGTGTCTACAAGACTTTTTTTTTTAATAAAAAGAGAAAGAAAATAAATGCTAACTTCCCAGACTTTTTTTTTAATAAAAAGAGAAAGAAAATAAATGCTAACTGATGAACTGGGAAGAGTGTTGGACATACCCAAGCTGTAAGACTGACGCAAACTTATAGCTCCTGATTTGCCAGGATTTAGCTAGTAATCTATGTAACATAGGATTTCCCTTTCTCCCATGCTATCCTATTACTCATGACAGCTATGTATAACAGAGTGAAACACTAATTCACATTCTTTTGCTGCTACATAGTCCTCAAAACTTGGTAATATACTGGAGTATTTTGCATTAATTACTTTGGAATTAACTGTGGAGGTACTGAAGGGATAGCTGGATTACAAGCTATTATGTCATATACTCCCCGCTTCATTTTTTTGATGGATTTTTTTGCTTTCAACCTAGTTATAGTCTCCTCAGTAACTAAGGGAAATAAGCAAGTGTTTGCAGCACGAAAATCCTGCTCTTCCTCACCTGCCACAAAGCCTTTGCATGCCAGCAGTGGAGTTCAGACCCTGGCTGCAAGTCTCACAAGTGATGGTTTGCAAGCATCCACCACCATTTATTTTTGGGGAACAAAAACTGGCTAAAACTGTTACTGTACTTTTTAGTGAACGGCATGAGCCTAACCAAGGATAGAGTTGCAGGAGATGTCCTGCCTATGCAGTTTTGAAGGAACAGAGGTATTTTATTTCCACTTATGTACAAATCTGCGGTCCCTAGAAGTACCCATCTTTCCGTTTAAAGCCAGGAGATTTATTTTTCTCGTTTTGGGTTAAGTTCATATCAGCCCCCTGAATAATCCCCGTTACAGTGTGTCATCTCTATTAAGAGAGGCACCATAAGCAAATCAAATGCCATCTGTCAACTTCTCAGAACAAATGGCCAGAAATGACTCGAAGGGGGATTCCAGATCTGCGCGGCAGGCTCTTCTCTGAAGTCTTACTGGGTAACTTCTTGCACACTACGTGAAATCTGGTGGGGGGTGCATTACCCCTGTCATTCCCGCTGAAGAATCAGGCAACTTTAAATGCAACTGTTTTTGGATTTGAGATGTGCTCATTTAAAATATTCTTGCAAGGAACCTACGTTTAAAGGCCCAATGATATTATGGAGCAGAGCACGGGAGGGGTGGAGGGAAAAAAAGGTCGCAAAAAGGAGCCCCTTCACCCAAACGGTGGTGTGAACGCCACCACGGTATCGAGCAGCGGTACCACTGCTGCGACTGGCAAAGAACTAGGCTGAAAGCAAAAATGATGGGCTGCTTTCCCTTTGCTAGGCGATCCTAATCTAGCACAGAGGTCTCTCTCTCTTTTTCCCAAGCATCTGGTCCTGCTTGATCTTTTTTTTCCATCTCCATAACTTTCTGGGAATGTCAGGAATGACTCCTCCCCTGTAACCACACGCACCCTCCTTCCAGCCCTCCCCGCAGAGCTGAAGATCAGCCTGGTGGAGGGTCCATCCTGTGGGGCATCCTCTTTCACGGTCCGCTCTATCAAACTATTTTGGCTCTTTCTGTTGGAAACTTTTACAATTTCCACTTGGCTGGACAAGACGACTGCAATAAAGAGACAACTCTTTACTTCTGTTACCCACATTTCTTTTTTCCCCCGTCGCTTGTAAGGGAGTGGGATTTGGAAGCCGCTCCATTAAAGGATGATCAGCTTACCCTTTCCCCATGTCCTTGCAGTGCGCAAAGTCTTAAGCGTATCGATTAGAGCAGTTTGTCCTGCAACCCAGTCAGAAAGTCTTAGGAGCACTTTCCCAAGTGACTGATGCAAGGCCCAGTCTCAGCATGATCTGAAGTAATGCAGCCCCCCCGGTCTACAGGAAGGCTGCAAAATGCAAGGACGAGCAGCTGCAACATGAAATCTAAAACTTGGAAGATGGCTCCAAAAAGCTGCATCTGCGCGCTCCTGGGACCCCCGTCACCGTGACATGCGTGCATCTATTTTCATAAAGAGCAGCTAGACCAACTCTGAACCGAAACATCTCCGGCTGCTCCTCCAAGGAACAGTGCATTCCCACAACATTTTTTTTTTAAAGTATTTTGCAAGTAAAACAACAACAACAATCTTTCCCAGCTTTCCTGCTTGGGACACAAGGCAGCAGAAGTGCATAATCAGAGATCCCAACCAGCACTCAGTGCACAATGCTTTAAAAAAAAAAAAAAAATCAATCACTGCCCCCAGCTTAGCAACCCCCCAGCCCTCTGCATGCAAACACACAAAGCCATTAAACCCACGTTTTTCAATGCAAACTAAAAAGCCAAGCCTTCCCTCTCCTGCTCTGGGCGATGTGCTGGTACAAACCACACTCGCTTTCCTCCGTGCAAAAGTTACAAATATTACCCGGAGGGGAGGGGGGTGGGAAACCGGTGGAAAATGATCTCAGTACTGGCACCAAAACAATACTTTCCCATGGAAACATAGGTATATATTTAATTCCTAGCAACTCCACTGCAGTTTCATCTTGCATCCTTTCTTTTTTTTTTTTTTTTTTGCATGTACTTCTGTTAAAAAGTTTTAGCTTTTGCTTCTGCACAAGGAGAAGCCACCCGCAGCCGAGATGCATTTGTGCCTATTCTGCAAATAATTCCCTCCCCTCCCCCTTGCATGCATATGCTCTTCGACACCCTTTATCTGTCCTGACTGTGCAAAAGGCAAAAAAGAAAGAGCTCGGTAATCCCAGCAGAAGAATGCAAATAACGTCAATGCACAGCTGAACTGCAAGCCCTGCCTTACAGGAACTGTGTGCGAGCGTGTCTGCAGGAGACAGAGACAGAGACAGAGAGAGAGGAGAGGGGGGAAAAAAAGGCACATACTAAACAGGAAATGCAACTGAGAGCAATTGAAAGCCTCAAACTTCACCATGCAATTGCATCCCGAAAATTGCATGCGTGCACCAGAGGCTGCATGCACGCCTGCTTGCATATTTTGCAAAGCGACCGAAGTAGGAGCCTTACCTCTCGCCTGAGACATGGTTTGGGTTTTTGGTTTTTTGTTTGTTTTTTTTTTTGCTTGGTTTTTTTTTTTTTGGCTTGGTTTTTTTTTCTTTTTCTTTTTTTTTTTTTGCTCCCCCTCCCTTGGCTTGGCTGGGGGAGGGGCAGCACAAAAGACTTTGCCTTGCCTCCCTTCTGGAGCTAGTTTTTTTTTTTTTTTTTTTTTTGCTTTTTTTTTTTTTTTGCAGCCAAGATGCAAACTGCAGGCGCTCAGTCTTCGTGCAAGCGGAGGTGCAGCCGGGGCTGCAGCGGGGAGGCCCGTGCAATTGCACACCTTGCGGGACAGCTTGCAAAGTGGGCTCAGTCTCTTTCTTTCTTTTTTTTTTTTCCTTTCCTTCCCCAATGGCACAGGCTCTGCTGCACCTACATGATGGGCCAGGGCTGGCAGCTCGCAGCTCCAAACTTGGCTCGGAGTAGCCCAGTGCGCAGACGTGCTTCCTCCCGCCGCGCGGTGCCCGCTGGGTAGTGTAGTGCGGGGCGGTGCGGGGCACGGCGGCGGCTGCGGCTGCCTGCCTGCGCCCCAGCCCCCTGCTCCCCTTCGTGTGCTCTTCTTCCCCCTGCCTTCTTGCCTGCTGACCCCCTTCTTGCCCCCTGCCCTCTTAACCCCGCCTTGTCCTCTTCCTGCCCCCCGGCCTTTTGTCCTCTTCTCTTCCCCTTCTTGTCCCCTCCTCTTATCTCCTTCTTGTCCTCTTCTCGCCCCATGTCCTTTTGTCCCCTTCGTGCCATTGTTCCTCTTGTCCCCTGTCTTCTTCCTGGCCTCTAGTTCCCATTTTGCCCCTTGTCATCCCCTTGCCCCCCCATCCTCTTGTCTGGCCCCCAGGTTTGCAGGGCTCTGGTGCCCCCCACGCGCGCTCCTCCTCCGTTTGCAGCAGGAGCCCTGCAAGGCTGGGATGGAGGTGCTGAGGGCTGGCGCAGCGCGCAGGAGAAAGCACCCGGCCCTGCACGGTTGGGTGTGCGAGGTTCAAGCTTCCCTGCTCTGGAGACCTGCAGGGAAGAGCAGGCCGGGATCTGCTGATCAATCTGCCCCATAGAAAAAAAAAATGACCGCAACTAAAGGGGGAGGCGGGCGATGAAGAGAAATGAAATGAAAGCTGGCCTTTTCATGCAGAAGGGGCAGCTGCAGCAGCCAGACCCTTTCCTTTCCTGTTCAGGAGCACACCCACCTGTTATGTCATGATTAGGGCATACAAAAAATAAGTATTGCTGGGTTTTTTTATTCCCTGACTTCTTCCTTGTCCCATTTCCATGCACAGCATGTGCTGCTCTGCTTGAAGAACCTTATCTTGCAAAGGGGCTGCCTCACTGAAGTCCTGTTCCTTTCTTTCCTTTAATTATTTTTGTGCAGGTGTTTGAAGTCTCATTGGCAGCTTATTTACTGGTTACGGTCTCTAGAGAGTCTGAGTCTGGCTTCCTGTTTATCCTTTTACGGCGCCATTTGTCGAATAGTAAAGATGTTCTCTGCTTATTTCCTAATCAAAATGATTGTGCATATTTGCACTTTCCAACAAAGTAACAGTAGCTCTGTAGGACTGTGGAGATTGGTATGAAATGCCAGGGAGGCATTTGGTAACAAGAGTACCTGTTTATTATTATTATTATTATTATTATTATTATTATATGACACAATTTCTGGCTGGACAAAATAAGGCAGAATCGGGTGCATGTTTTCTGCCTGCATCTCATCTTATTTTGAGCAATGGAGCAGAGACCAGAGCCTGCGTTTACCTCCCTGGTTAGTTTGACATCCAGTGGACCACTGGTGTCTAATTTGAAGCATATAGGTTGCCTGATCTGGGGATGGAAGATAAAACAAATGTGGTATCAACAGCAGCGTTTCCTTTCCAGCACTTGGCAGTCCCCACAAGTTAAGGTGGATTTCATAGCAGCTAACTTGTTAACTCTAGTGGATAACTCGATCAACTCCTTTCAGGCTAGCCTGGCTGGGGGAAGGTGATGCAGCTCACTGTTTGGCAGCAGCAGCAGCAAGTTTTAAAGCAACACTTAATTCAGAGATGAGGATAACACCTGAGTTTATAGCTTCATCCTGTGTTCTCCTCAAGACAAGCCCTTAGTTAAAATGTTGCTAGAGGAAAAGGACCCCCAATGAACAGGCAGGAAACGTCCATTTTTGCTTATTGTCACTTACTGGATTATTTTGCTTTTGTTCTTGTTTGGGGAGCATCTCTGGCTGGGTTCAACAGAAAAAGCAGCCTTTCAAAACATTGAATAGGATCACACACTCGGGCAGCTGCAGTGGAGCTGTTCCAGTCAATTAGGTGAGCCTACAGTTAGGACAGCGCTCTGAACCTTGCGCTGGATGCAGGTATGTCTCAGCCCTTCCCATTTGATTAACATGCATAAAGCTGGCCTTTTAGTGAGTTGAGTATACTGTTATGTACAGCAGAAACCTCCCTTTGTCCTCCAAAGTACCCGCCTGTTATGGTCCACCTGGGATGAGCAGTTGAAGCATCAACTGAGATTCACAATCTAGATTTATTCCCATAGCCCCCCTCCCCTCTCTCATATCTATATCTCGATATCAAAAAAATATTCTGCCAGTTTAGCTGAGGGGAGAATCACAGCCTTATCCAGCATAGTTTTGTTGCCAGTTCCTCATGGAAGCACAATTTATGTGGCCAAAAGGACCCTTTTTCTAGCAGAGTTCATGTTCTGGGAATTGACTCTTCTAGAGAGAAAGTATTGCAATAGAAAAATGCCTGTGGTTGCCTTATGTGGCATTTTTGCTAGGGTGCTGTGGTGGTATAACTAGACAGGCAAAGTTGATCTGGTACGGACTACCGTCCCCCCACAATGCCCCGAGTGACCTTTTTTTAGCAGATATCAGCCTTGGGGAAACGTATCCTATTTGATGTTCTTCAAGTTAGAAACTTGATCATTCAGGTCGTGCCTTGCCTTGTCCACGCCAATGATCCATTGCATAAATTTCTTTACAGAGTCCCACAGGTGTATGTACGTCCTCCCTGGTGTAGTGTGGTGGGATGGATTTGGTTCATAATTAACAGGTCTCTGCATATGTGAGCCGTGTGTTGTCTAGAAGACAGTATGGGTACACAGCCAAATAGATGAGATGGGCTCAGGTCTGTTCGCATTTTCCTTTAAGTTTGCAAGTTCGTTTAAAGCAGGAACAACTCTTTTGCTCTGCTTTGAATGGCATCTTTGCTTACTGGGGTCTTGATCAATTGACTAGAGTGCCTAGGCTTTGTGATATAGAAATCATTAATGCTTAATCTGAAGTCTTTTTTTTGTTGCTGTTCTAGGAAGATCAAGGTTTATCCGGAGTTTGAAATGGAAGAAGCAACTTAAGATGCACCAGATGAGTAATAGAAAATCCTGTCCGAAGTAGACTATGGAGGAGTTGTACCCAGGCCAGTGAAGAGGAGTGGCTAAAATGCTATATAGTCAAGCCGACCAGTGACAGGTGCATGGTAATACAAGGAAGGATGGGGGTGGTATTTTGGGGTAAGGAAAAACAAAGCTGTGCACATTACAGTTAAAGTAGCCTTTATGTGAAGCATTGAAAAGATAATAAAAAAGCCCCATATTCAAACGTTTGCAGGTAATGGATTTGTAAATTATTTTGTAAATTATTCTGCTTTTGTCTGTTATAGAAGAATTTAAATAAATAGTTCACATCATGAAGATTTGGGGGCCAAGTGGGAATTCTCAACTTACAGTGAAAACTGCGGTGGAAATTCTGTGTACTCCAGCAAAATAGTGATACCTTGAGGTCTAAGACTTCTGTGGAAGTAGTTCATGAAGAACATAGATCTGTAATTATGAGCAGTGCTACTAGTCATTACTCGAATCTGGTTTTCTCCAATGCATTGGAAAATATGTATTATAGCAAACTTCTGTACCACAACCTCAGACTTCTGCAAATGTGCATCCAGTGATTTAGACCATATTATACAGTAGGCACTTGGCAAATGTTTTTTATGCCATTTTTAGTTATAAAGGCGAAAATAAAAAGGATACAGTAACCCTCAATGAGGTGTACACTTTTATAACTTCATAATGTTCAGAGTGTTTGGGGGGAAAAAATGGCTGAAAATATGCCCTTGCCTGAGACCTTATATTGCCAGATTTCAGCGTAGAGCATGTCTTTATTAACCAAGCAATACCTCCTTGAAATGAGGGGTTTATTATGGAAAGGCGGACAGACCCTTAATTAACACATCCTGAACGGCAGTTAAATAGCCCATAAGCTAAATAGTGGCATGCACAGTCCTTAAGCTTTGGTTGGCAGAGTTGGGCAGACTTAGCTAGTTCAAAGGTCTATGATGTGTTGGTATTTTTCTTCTCGTCTGTTCCAGTCTGCTTTTAAAGTTGTGTTAAATGTAAGTGATCATATTTTGGGGCTGGGGCTGTATTTTCTGGTTTACCCATTTTAGCTTTTGGAGTCTCTTGCGGAGTCTCATTTGTCTATCTTGCCAGATTGAGAGGGCTAAGGTGGGCATGTCCACGTGGCATTGGACAGAGCTAGAGCTCAGCACTGTGAAAATACCTTCCTGCCCATTCACCCCTGCTCCGTGCCTGTCAGTAAAGTTTCTGGCTTATGCGCAAGGCCTCAGACTTGGGGGTCTAAGGTTGAGCCAAGTTCCACTCTAATGGCAACAATATGATCTCTGTTTGGTACGCAGCATGCCATGCAGTGCAGGCAAATGGGCATTTTTTGGAGTCTAACCTAGTGCAGATGGACCCTTATTGTTCTAATATATCTTTTCTATGTAAAGTGGAGATGTCTCTTCATTACAGTATTATGAATGCATTCTGCTTGTACACAAGAGATGATACATTGCATATGTTGATGGAAAGACGCCAACAGACTATAGAAACAATCTTATTCTGTTGAAACATGCATGTTTCATGCCTTGATAGTTTTTCAGGGTGGTCCAATTAAGGTAAATGCTCCTGGCATCTTTTCCATTAATACTTGTCTTCACCACCATCCATCATCCTATTTCTTCAGCTGGTTGTCTAAGAGCTTCTGCCCATCTGGACCCTGAAGCATGAAGATAGCAAGCAACTTCCCATGTCTCCAAGGGAAATGTCTTTCTATCTGGTCCTCTACTGAAACTGCAGGTAAGCATGCGTCATTGTTGCCTACACTGGTTGCGGGAAACGTAGAGCTCTTTCCATCCAGTCCTATACCGAAAATGCAGATAAGCATATGTCATTGGCACAACCAATGTAGGGAACACGGAAGTATTTTTGTTTAAATGTAAGTCTTGTGACCAAGATTATTGTTTGTAAAGCACATGAAAAAAAATGTCCCTACCATTAATGCTGGAGGTGGACAATGGAAACTGAAAATTAAAATGGGTTGTAGGGGAGCATGGAGGGAAAGAAGGCTCAAGAAAATGAAAGAAACATTAAGTTTGTGGTTAACATATAGGACTGAACCAGGAGATCTGCTTTCAACTTCTGGTTTTGCTATAGATCTTGTGGGTAAATACTGCAGAGAAACACCATGAATGTTTCTATTCTAACCCCATGTGTTTTGACAATTTTGTTTTTTGCCTTCAGATTGCTTTCCACAGTTACTCTAATAAACGTGCTTGCTGGAAGGAGTGTTTTGCTGAAATTGCAAAATTTTCAGCAATATTGCCTTAAGACAGACCATCAAATTTATAAACTGGAGTGTGTATTTTGGCAACTCGATTTGTTTTGGTTGTTTAGATCAACCTGATCACGCAATTGCAGACCACATGACCTGTTTGTCCAGTCAAAGACACAGCAGGAATCTTCAGTCGTGAAGATTTGCTAACAATTGCTTGTGAAATAATATGCAGGCCAAGAATGATTGGTTGTTTCCAGAAATCTGAGTTCCGTATAAAAATGGAAACAAGCACCGGTTTGTTGAATTGTTCCCTTTTTTCATGTGTTTTTTTGCATAAGCCTCTTTACCTGTGTTACTTTCAGTATCTAAATGGGGAGGATAGTATTTCCCGAGTTTACACTTTGAAGTGATGTTCAGACCTGTTTTTTAACTAATCATTATAAAATGTTTTAATGTTCTTGGATATTTTTAGCATTTTATGCCCAAAGTTGTAAGTGTGGCTTTTTTATTGTGATGCAGAGAAGGGAAGCAGGCTTGGCATCTGGAACACAGGTGTGAGTGAGAGATGCATGATCAGGTATTAAGGGAATGTCTTGTAGTGTAAAGAGCAGCCTTAACTGCTAGCACTGTAAAAAGACTATTTAAAGCCAGTGTGGATTTTGGATGATAGCTATATGCAGGGAGAACAAGGGTCACGATGCCTAGGAAGTGGAATCTTCCAAAAACAATAGCCATTGGAAATGAAGAAGTCAAGCTGAGTAAAGGTACTCTGTTTGCTAACTTCCATGGAGCAGGGAGATGGGACAGGGGCCAACAGTACCTTTAAAGAAGCGGCCAAGGGTTATTTCTGTTGTTTTTTTTTAATTTCCATTTTGCATTTTTACTGACACATAGCACTTCCCGCCATCATCGCCCTTTTTCCTAGAAATGAAAACTATGTAAGAAGAGGAGAGGTACAAACATAACACATTCTGGCATATAATACCACTGTTGGAGTTTCAAGTTGGACCTTAAAGACTGCAAACAAAAGAGGGGTGTTTTTTTTTTCTTTACAAATGATTCTTTTACAAAAACAGCAGTTATCAAAGTGTGAATGATTCCTCAGTAAAGGGCATGCATACCAAGGCCATTTAACTGCTCCCTACAGTCTCTGTTTTTTATTTCATTCCTTTTAAAGTCTCTTACTGCTGTGAAGGAATCGTTTCAACATTACCCGATCCAGTGACCTCTGCCAAAGTCTGCAGAGAGCCTGAAACAATAGCTTTGAGGTGTGCACTGCTCCTTCGCTTTGTGCTATCAATGACGCTAAACTGCCAGCATCGTTAGCAGTTTCCACGCTGATTGAAAGGAAGCGGTAAAAGCTCATTCTGATAAGCTATGCCATGGTGGCCAACATTTTTTGGCAAGTGTGTCATAAAGAAAGTCTGAAGTAGGAGATGGGAGTGGCACTGTTGCCAGTATGCTTGCTGTACAGTACAGGTGACAGATTTTGAACAAACCTGAACCTTGGGAGCTTATGGGAGGAAAAAGCCACCTGCTATTTTACTAAGTGATGCAGAAAGGGTGTGGCAACCCTGGGTTTGGCATCATCTACTCCCACCGTTTCTGTGAAGCTAATCCATCAAGCCAGGACCCCAACTCTATCCCCTCCTTGAGTGTTGCCCCAAATCCTGTCATTGGTATCTTTTTAACTTAGTGCCTTAGGCTCCTGTGCCAGCTGCACCAATTGGCCATGCCACTCGTGGCCTACGTGCTGAGGATTGGCCACCACTGAGCTATGCCGTCCACCTAATAACTGCTTCCTAGGGATAGATAGGTCTTTCTATTTCTTCTTTTTTAAAAACATTTTTGACCTGAGGAGGTAGCTAAATTCAGCTTTGTTTTGCTTAAGGTGGGCACTCTACTTACTACTTTCACAGGCCACTTTCAGACTAGAAATATCAGTATAAGCATAGCGATATGTTAGACCTGCAAAGAACTCTTCGTGGGGCTCAGCAGAGTTGCTTTTCTCCCAATAGAGTGGATTGCCCACACTGAGCAAAATGAGTTCTCCTGGTAAAAATACAGGTCGGCTGGGTCTACATAAAAGAGTTCTGCTGCTACGGCTGTGATGGCCTGGGTTGTTCTGAGTCACAGCCCTCTCATCGCCCATCTAGCGAAAGAGCAGTATGAGATGAGCAGTCACTGCTCTCTCACTCCCCTCCTCTTAAGACTATTGAATAGGTAAGATACTTGAGGCATGAGATTTTTGTGGATGAAATCCTTTTATTGAACCGACTGCATAGCTGGGATAGATTCAGACAAGATTTTGAATACAGGGCATTCTTCTGCAGGTCACTGGCATGCTGATCTAAGGTGCTCTCGATGTGTTTTATAGATGTACCTCGCTTTTATCACCTAACTTCTTTTTGTCTGCCTCTATTGTTCAACTATAGCATTTGCTAAATAAATAATGCCCCTGACCCAGCTCTGCTGGTGGAAGTGTGTAGTAAACACGCACAAAAATAGCAGTGCTTGTGCGGTGGGAGGTGAAGGTTGGACAAAGAGGTGTTCACTGCAGTAGAAGATGAAGAAACTGTTGAATATTTGTTAAGAACAAATGGACCATCTGGAGGAAAGGATGCCACAAGGGCGTCTGCTCTGCCTTTCCATCTAGCTCTGTCCTCAGCAATAAGTGGGTGAGCAAGCGACAGAGCAGGATGCTTGCCTTACAATAGAGGAGGTGACAGACAATGAACAACCCCGAGCATTGGTGGCTTATAGGAGAAAAAAAAACCCATCTGCTCTTTTGCTGTTCTGATCAGGGCAGAAAGGATATCGCACGTTCCTTTGTTCTCCACTGAAGGTAACGGCAGACTACAGGCCCTCTTGCACTTTGCAAGCCAAAAAAAGTGAAGTTCATAAGAGCTTAGCAGCCAGATCTTAAAATTCATTTTAGTTTCCACTGTCTGTCTGTCTTGCTCCTATGCATTTCCTCTAGCAGCCATCAGAAGTTAATACACATTTCCACTTAGTGTCTTCTGGTAGTTTGATCGTATGAGAAAATGTTTAGATAGCTTCAGTTTTCTTTGCTTTTTCCCCCCTGCCCTAACAAACTACACTAACCCTGTGAACCTGGGGCTGGAGAGCTGCTAAAAAATCTCTTTGTGGCTTTTAAGCAGATGGCCAAGGAATTCTTACAGAAGATAAAATGACCTATAAAATCTCAAAGTAGATGCTGCTCGTAAAAGTGACAGAAGCCCAGTAAAGGAAGCCCATTCACAACTTGAGTAACCTAGGTAATGGTACAATTTAGGGCTGGAAAAAATGGGCCGATAAGAATAAAGAGCTGAGTGCTTTGGTAAGGAGAGGGGTTAAAGGAGACAATCATCTCAGCTCAAACAAGTGGGCTAAGGGCTGTGCTGCAAGCATGAATACATCCATTTTATCTTGATTTGCCAAGAGACAGAGCACAAGGTCACCTCGGGATGTAAGAGGCCTGAAGGATTTATTGGAAGTTTGGAAAATGCTGCCCAGGCAAATAAACCAAAGGAGTTCATGAAATCAGAAATCTTGAATTTATTCTTAAGTGGTGTGTTTCAGAGGGTAAGTTATCCTTTTTTGTCAGTGATGGAAAGAGCTAGTGTGACGGATACTTTGGTCTTTTTAACTGAAAATCTAGTCTGCTTAAAATGCAACAACAACAAAAAATGTGTAGGTATGGGAGGTGCACCCAAGTCACCGTTCCTATGAATGCGAAGCTTTCATCCCAATCTTTCCTCTTTCTTGCGTGCTGTGCAGGCGTCACACTCGCGGCACAGCACAGTGCTGTCATATGGGAGATTCCAAAGTTCAAAGCTAGCACATGCCCACCTTTTTTTTCCTTCTCCGACTGTTTACACGGATTTCTCTGTGTTTATGGTGCAGCTGTTATAATACCTCTCTGTCTCTCTCATTTTCAGTTTTCATATCTCTTGGTATTGCTTCTATAGAACTAAGAGTTTTCTGCTTTTATTTGATTAAATAGTTTGGGTTTAAAGTCTTTCATTCTGGCTCAACTTGGCCCTCAGTCCTTTTACAGCTTTGAGCAGCACACAATTGGCCGGACTTGCACTCTCCATCCTTGGCTCTTGCAGCCGCAGCCTTTTCAGGGGCTTGATCTGGGTTTTTGTGACCTGCAAAGAACTGTTGGCCTCTTCCAGGTGCTATTGGTGTAATGGATAATATCAGAGCTCTTAGAAAGGTATAGGCTTGAGGATATTTGGCAGGCGTTAACTGCAGCCCTAATAATATATTGCTTTCCATTTAGCAAGCAGGGTGTTTCACTGATTATTTTCAGTCTGGCACAGCTGACATGAGTTGTATCAAAACTGGACTAAGTAAATGTTCTTAAACCAGCAGGTACTTTTTGTAGCGTATAGGGCCTTAAATTCATCACTGAAACTGGGGTCGTCTCAGCAGACCTTGTTAGTCTAAATGCCTTTGTGGATTAAGATCTGCAGTACTTTCTGACATCACTTGAGTATCTGATGCTGTGGGGTTAACATCATCCTTGCGAAGGAAATAAAGACTGATTTGGGCTGAAAGCTGAGACTTGAAATTAATCCTGTTTTTAATTTAAACTCCTCCAACTATAAGGAAGCTCAGTGACAAAAATAATAATTATTCTCTGGGTACAAATATTGCCACCTTCCCCCTGGCATTATGAAACCCAAGCTGATTGTTGGGATTCTTGCAAAACAGACCCAGGTGAGAGTTTATAAATTATTCCCTTCAGGGTCCTTTTAAGATAAGAGCGCGTTTTGTTTTCATTAAGACAACATCAGTTGAGCAGCATATCATTTAAGTGTGTTTGTCTCCTGCTACAGAGATGAAGGCAAATCAGAGAGATGTTTCTCTTTAATGCAGGAAAGATAGCAATCCTGTGACATCGTTCTGTAGCAATAATTTGCTTGCTGTTAATGACAAGATGGATTTGCAGCCTCTTTACTAATGGATGTTGGTACCATAGTGTCACCAGCCTCTGCTGTCATTCCTGAGAAGCGGCTTTCTGATTGGCTTATGCTTATTTCCAGCGGTCAAGCTGGTTCAGCAGTGTGATTGATTTGTTGTTGGTCATGGGGGGGTTGGGGGGTTTTTCCCCCAACTGTATCATTGCCCGATTCTGCCTCTCAGGCCTCTCCTTCACCAGTGGGAGCCTCTCTTTCCAGATTGCCCCTATGCATGAAATAAACTCCTAGGACTAATTTTTGGAAAGCATTCTCACTCTAACCCCTTTCTCTCTCAGTGATCCCTGCAAGATAAGATCTAGTTTTAAAATATTTCTCTTAATTTATTTCTATGTATTGCTTCCTCTGGATTTCCCAGGATATGTGGTCTACAGACTCTGTCTTCTAGATGCTCTGAACAGTTACAGAGAAGCCATAAGCAATATACTTTTGGCATCGTCCTACACCAGAATTGTTGTGAGTGACAAGTGTTTGCAGGCTCCAAGGTTGCAATGAGCCCTGCATAGAGAGACTTCCAGTCTCTGCTCATTGCAAAGCCAGTCTGAACTCTTCAGCGGAGGGATGGTCTTTATCACTAGGTTTCTATGACACCAAACACATCTTGAGTGTTAAGTGGTTTATTAAATCTTTATTATGTTTATGTTGCTGCCAGAGTAATAGGATCTGGAAGCAGTTACTAGAGTCTTTTGTTTTGTTTTTTTCTTTTTCATTCTTTCTTTATGAATGTATTTTGAAAGTTTGCCAAGCGCCAGGATAGTACTGCATACTCTTGTATTATATAGTACAAATGTGAATGAATGACTTCAGTGGGACATGCTTGACTTTAAACACATGCTCCTCTTGAAGTGCCTAACTGATGAGATGTAGTTAAGTATGTGCATGTAGTTGCTAGTTTAGGGCCTTCCCCTCAGTTTTCTCACTTGTAAAATGGGTCTGTCCCTTCTGGGTCAAGTTTAGGGTCTAGCAGTCCTGACTCTTCCACTGCTTCCATACTGCAGAATGACTTAACCCTGAATAAAGTAAGCATATAGCTACCACTGCTGCATATGGGATTCTTTATTCGGTAGTAATTTGCTTAGGTCAAATCCACCTTTACAAAATGCAACTCATTAGAGGACCAGGGTGAAAATCTGGGATGCTCTGGGATTCTCATGTAAGTAGTGTTAAATAAAGACTAATGTCATGCCTATTTCCCCTTAGTGTCTTTTGGTAGTTCAGAAGTTACTTTTATTTGTTTGACAGTAGGAGCTGGCTTTTTTGTTTGTTAGTTTAAAACATAAGTGCTTTTTAATGTGTGTCAATACAGGAATCAGACGTTCCTAAAAGAAAAAAAAGGCAATTCATAATCTATACAGCAGGATGTGTTAGGAGAGGAAGAAGACTCCAGCTACTCTTATCTGGAACACAAAGCTTCTGCTTGTCGTAGTTGAACTTTAGAAGAAACCATGTGCACATAAAAGATTACAGTACAACTGAGCCCTTTCTTCTCTGTAAATTTGCCAAGTCTCATTGAGGACTCTTCTCCTTACTGTTTTGACTTGGGGGGGAGTCCTGCCCCTTGATAGTCTTGTGTGAAAATGGAGATGGATGCGAATTTTGCATGAGAGAGGGAATCCTGCCCTCAGGACCACAGAGAAGTTCAGACTCGATAGGATCTGTGCTACGTGGCAAAAGGAGCAGGTTTCCTATTGAAGAGGGCATAAGTTGCATGAAAAGGGTTACCTTTCTGCAACTACCTCTACTTCTCTGCTACTCCCCTGCTTCCATGTCAAGATCCACCTTGCTTTATATTCAGGTTTGTAAATCAAGCCTCTGACATCTTCTAGTTGAGAAAACAATTTAGTACTGGCTGTTTTGCCAGCCCTGTTGTTCATAATGATATGCTAGACCCCGTAGTGACTTGCACCTGAACAAAACCCAACAACAACAAAAAAGCCAGCATATTACTGTGATTTTATTCACCCCGGTATGTGTTCTGTGGAAATGCCAGGGGCATGGTAAATACTGTCCCTAAATACAACTAGGGCACAATGGGATGCTTCGTTTTTAATACTTTTGTTTGCCGTACCACAGTCCCTAATAATGATCTTCCATTGAAATAAAAGCAAACGGGCTTCACTGTAATGTTTTAGTGGTGCAGCAATAAGTTTAAAAAGGGAAGAAAAAAGAAAGTGTGTTAGCATAGGGGAGAAGAACCTGACATCAGGTCTTACCCAACACTGTTAAGAGCACAGTGGTAAATTAAAACTGTAGTAGCATGTTTTCTTAAGCATGGCATTACTACACATAACTTTAGAGCACATAACCACTAATTAAAATGCCAAAGCATCCTTTTGTTTAGCAGAAATTGCGAAGAGGAGCCTCCTTGCACTGTGTGATAGAAACACTGATTGCAAGTTCCTCCAGTAGAATGACCCATGTGGCAAAGGACCATAGTAGCCAAATTTCCACATCAGGCAAGTTATCAATTAGTTTATACTCCTAGAAAAGTCTGTCTTTATGGCGTATAGTAAAGGTTCACTGCCTTTCTCCAGCCTTGCATGTCTAGGAATGAAATCCCAAATGCTTTGGCATAAGTAAGTATGGCTCCAATATTTTGTACTGCAAAACAACATTGATTTCTCTCTAACAGCGTTGAAAAAAGTTGTAGCTTTGTTTGGGAGTATTATTATTATCATTGCTTCAGTTTTACAGAATATCTATTCTCAAAATTTCACTCTGGATCTTTAAATGTCTTCTTGTATCCTCATTATTAATAATGTTCCCTCTGTGATAAACTGTCTAAACAGGCTATGTCCAATACAGAGAAAAACACTACTTTTGATAAATTATACCAGTGAGGGTAACAAGGGGGAAAAACAACATAGTCCAAATTTTTTCCTTTGGATATAGGCTGCAAAAAGGCTAAACACAAAATGGCTCTGGTCTACAAAATTTCCTCTTGTGCAGAAAAATTGAAAGGTACAATATTTAGGTCACAAAAAAGACAGCTAGGTTCATAGGTTTTTAAAGCATAGAGAATTAGATTATTGCTCATAAAGTTGGGCCTAGGATGTCATTGACATTTTTCAGTTCTAGAAAACTAGAGCTGTAGGTTATCACGCCAAAACTATAAAGCCATGCCTAAGGTGAACTTGCGAAGTTCTGAAAATTAGAGTAACAGGCAAATTTAGATTTAAAGGTCTCTGTTTGGAACATTATGAGGATTACCTAATGCCCGTGTCTTCATATTTAAAAGGGAGGGGAAACTATTAAAGGACAGAAGGGACCATCAAATGATTTCTTTTGAGATCCTGTAAAAAACAAAACAAAACAGACAACAGAATTTCTTCCAGTTGTTTTTGTGTTGAGCCTTTATTATATGCTATTAGCCTTTTATAACTCATCTCTCCAAGTCATCTAGCTGAATGCCCATTGCTATTGGGTCTATCTTCCTAACTCGTAGAAGTCTTCAAAGCTAGAGCAATGCAATGGTTCTTGTTTTACAGAGGAGGACAACCCGCATATGCAGAAGAGGCTTGAACCAATAATCTCCTGCCTGATGACTGTTCCATCCTTCTTTGTATAATTAAAAAGAGATCCAAGCTTTAACAAGTCATAGGCAAAGGGAGTAGCACTCTGGATGGGATTATAATAGGTTTGAAATATACAGGGATGGAGTTTTGGATTCATCTGTTCTTGAAGTCGTTTGTGACGGAGCTTTGACTCAGAGCAGTTATGACGATGATTTGATAAAAGGCAATGGAAATATCACAACAGTTAGTTATTTATATATAACACTTATAATCAATGCTTATACCAGATGAGACAGGTTTTTTTAGCCAGTTGAAGATCGAGAGAAAAAAAGCATTATTATCTGGATGCTGCTAAGCAAGAGACTTCAGCATTCACAAGAAATCCAGAAATATTGTGCTGGCTCCATGCCACCGCTTCAGTAAGAGAAGTTGGTAATTGGGCTATGGCCAGCTTCTCCATCAGCTTCCTAAGGAATGGGAGGTTTGACACCAAGTCGAACTTGCACATCTCTGGGAATTGCCTTCAGTTTTGTAACTAATGAACCAACTGCAACCAATGAACAGGTCTATCCTGATTCTTAAGCCCCAGTGTGGGGTTACCACCCTGCTGAAATTTAGGTTCATACCATGGTTCTACAGTCCCCTGGTTGGTAACTAGGTACAACCATTTTTTGTGTTTCCTTGAGGTCTATTAAGTCCCCTCCCCCCGTTTGCCTCTGAAAACAATGCCTGTTTTACGGTTTTTGACTTTTTTCTTCTGTAAGTGCTGTTTTGTTATGTAGTAACCCCAGCTAGCGTTCCAACTCTGTGATTTATGTTCTGTGTATATTGCTTAATGACTTACAGTCAGGGGAATTAGCAGGGTAAATGGTCACCAATGGAAGTAAAATATTTGCAATATGGCTCACTGCAATTTTAAGACTTTTATTTAAAAAAAAAAATGCCACAATTGTGCCACTAACCATCCTGAAAAGGAAAATTCAATTACTTTGTTTCCTCTTTTTAAAACCCTTCATATTAATTTTGGCTAAAAACATAACCATTTCCATATATTCCTCTTGCTGAGTTGCCTGTTTGATAATGCAAGGGTTGAATACAACTTTCAGCAGTTCTTTATGTGTTCAATGAACATTACATACATTATGCAACAAGCAAATGAAAGAAATGTCCATCCACAGCTTGTCAGGGGAAGGAACACTTCCATATGTGCTATTGAGTATCCAGAGTTGCTGGTACACTACAGAAAAAACTTGACAGCCTGAAAATGTAGTGCAGCTTGAAGTACTTTCTTCACTCACATGAGTAAATCAACATGTAATGAACTGAGTTCAGTGAACTGTGTTAGCAAATGAGTGTCAATTTGCTTGTGATCTCAAGCCTTCTGCTTATATTGCCTACAACCAGTCAACTGCTTTATATCTGCTAATGTAAATACATGCCAAAAAAAGCCAACTGTGAGTTCAAATGGTCATGTTTTTTTAATGCTGAATCTGATGTTCAATGACTTGAGTTATGATACTGGAAACCGAAGGCTGAAGTGAAGAATTATTTGCCCAAGCTCATGATGATGCTGTATTGCAGACCAAGGTAACTACTCTTAGCCACCATTGACACTGCCCAATTCTGCATTAGGGAGCTCTCCAGGGTGTTAAACTGTTTCTTGTTCCTGAGTTCTGTTGATTAGTAGGCCTCCAGTACTTGGGTGCTGTGCCCACGCAATCCCTACCCCCAAGCCCCCCCCCCCAAAAAAAAAAACACCCCAAAAAGAAGAACCATTGTCCTACTTTGCTGTGAAAAGATTATTCACATTCCAAAAGGCTTCTCAGGTGACATAGATGCAAGCTATTGATTGATAAACAGCCTGCTTGTACTCCCGAAGAGCTTTACAATTGCTCATTTAAAAGATTTTCAAGCCAACATGTGAAAGATCCAATAAAAACACATGCCCTTTCTGACTGGTCAGTGTCTCGCTCAGAAAAGGAATTTTTGCACTTTTCCTCTTAAAACCTACAGTATGACCAAAACTGAAGGCACTTCCAAGATGCATAAGTTCAACTTGGTGTCAAACCTCCCATTCCTTAGGAAGCTAATGGAGAAGCTGGCCATAGCCCAACTACCAACTTCTCTTACTGAAGCAGTGGCATGGAGCCAGCACAATCTTCCCGGAGTTCTTGTGAATGCTGAAGTCTCTTGCATAGCAGCATCCACGTAATAACATTTGTGTTTGCTCCATATTCAATGAGACTCTGTCTCACCTGTTATAAGCACTGATTATAAGTGCTCTAGTTGCTTTTGACTCACGGAAACCTGGACACGAAGCATTCTGTCCTTAGGAAACTTCAGGTAGTAAAGAGTGTATCTCATGCCTCCGCAGCAGTGTGGGGTGGATATTAAGAGCATGTCAAACTTGTCTTGAAGCCCTACACTGATTTTCCACATGTTATTGAGTCACACTGAAGGTGTTGGCTCTTATCTTCAAAGTGCTTAGTGGCCTAGACCCTGTGTATTGAAGAGGTCACCGAAGGCTGAGTCCAGAATGTACCCCTGTAGCTGATGACTTCCATTCTCCTGCACAATGGGCCATTTTGTCATAAATATGAAGCATCATCTTTGGAGGAGATGGAGCCTATTTCAGAGTCAATTCAAGAGTGTGAAAGAAACTTCTGCAGAAAATAACTGAGACAAACCTGGCCACATTCCACTCTAAATGCAAGATGTTTCATGGAGCCACCTGCCTTCTCAAACGTCAGATGGATGCCAAGGGCTGCATCTAACAAAAACAAAACCCTACCATAACAAAATGCTAGACTGAACACACAAATCTTTACCTGTAAAAAAAGAAGAAAAAAAAAAAGATGGGTGTGTTGGGGGGGGGGGTAGGCAATGTACAGCAGACACATTGGTTAATGCATTCTTGGAAGGCACTCTGATACCATGATGAGGAGGGTGATATAACAACGTGCATAGAACAGAATGAAACTGGGAACAGCCAATGCTCTGAGTTTATGTATTAAGTTCAAGCACCATGTATTTTAAAAATAGAGCATTTGTACTGCACTGTTTTGAGTGATAGCAGAAAAAATCGTAAAGATATTCATGTGATTTCAGATTATAAATTTGGAACTAATTGCTGCCTGCTCTGTACTTTGTTGTCAATTTGTTAAGCATTAAGATTAATAAAGTTACTTAAATTACTCCTTTGGTTTTACTGTTAAAGACCAGGCTGTCAGCTTAAAAGGAGTTGCAGTAGAAATGGAAAACCTTATTTTTGAAATATATGAAAATTGGTCTGGACAGAGCACAGCTTCCCTCCCCCCCACCAAACAAAACAAAGCACAAACAAACCAAATCTTAAGGTTTTCCAACCTTTCCCGTGATAAAACTACTTTCAGTTGCTTATAACTTTGGCAGGTCTCTCCTGATCAGACTGAAATTTTCTGTGTTTGGTGTCATTAGGCTGTATTAGTTCTGGCCAGAACTGTTCAGCCTTTCCAAGAGTGAGAGTAAAAGGAAAATATGTGATTTGTCGTATTAAAAAAATCTTTTACATTTTGTCGAGTGTCTTTATATCAGTTATAGTGAGTTATCCTTCACAGGCTGCTGAGCTTAACATGTGTAACTAAAGTTGCTTCTTCCATCTCTCATTTCTATGCTAGTCTGTATGGTAAAAATATTTAGTAAATTAAGTAAGTAAAACTGTGCTTCACTTTCCCAATTGGTTTTCATTACCAAACACTGAGAGATACAGCCTGACTACTTACACTTTGGAGCAAGGAGTGCCCAAACCTAGCTGTAACAGGTTTCCTTGTTCCCTTGAATGAGTTGTATATCGTAACTTCTCCACTTGGCTTTCAGTACTTGTAACTGGAGTTGATATTTATAGTGCCACCAGTTGTAGAGGTGTTGTGAAGATGAATTACTTTAATGGCTTTAAAGTGCTTTGAAGATGCAAAGACTGTACACCAGAAGTGCTAATTATTTGACAAATGTTTTTGTTTTTTTACCTCACCTGTTGTGCAGATGTACTGCCGCACGCACTGTATGTACAGCATCTTACATCATGCCATGTTTTTAGCACATTGCAACGCCCAGTGTGGGTGTTACCCTGGCTGCTCTGCTAATTGAGATGAGAACATGTATTATGTCATATTGCCTCACCCTGTGACTCTGTTTTCCATGCTTTCTTGTCTCAAAGGCAGCAGGGATTTTTCTTTTCTCCTTTCTTTTGATCCCCTTTAAATGTCGCCATCTTTAATGAGAGGTGATATCAAGTGCTTCTTGGACACCATTCATTTTTCAGGTGCTGTTAATTTGGTGCTTGGATGGGATGATAATGAAGGTAGCAACCTTTTGAACTGTTTTTCCCCCAGGGGAACCAAGCCTGAGATTAACTAAAGGGTATCAACCGCTATATAAATATCCTTCTTGCACGTCTTCCAAATGTCTCCCATGAGACAAAAATTGACAACAGACCCTAAAGTGGCCAAGGGTTTCTAGCTCTCAGCTAGCCCCACATCTTGTTACCTCCTAGGTAGATAAACTGTTTACATGCTATCTTACTGTTATTGCTTGGCATTATTACCAATGACATGTTTTGTATGACACTGAAGGCACAAAAACCTACCTATTTTTTTTAAAGGACATTGGAACAGCTTCTGAAGAATTCTTGCATGGTGGCCTGCAGTAGCAGGGGGTTGGACTTGAAGACCCAGGCACATGTGACTTTCATTAAGCGATTTTATAATGATGGTGAAGTGTTATTGACTTGGAAGCTGTTCATTACAATACTGTACTTCTAATCATGTCTTCTCTTTGAGGACATCTAGTGGAGGAAGATCTCATTAGCAGACACTGCGGTATTTGGGATGTGTTTTTGGAATCAGATTCTGCAAGCTGCAGTATGCCCTTTTGCACTCACTGTAGTCAGCGAGTGAAATCTTGGCCTTACTTTAATCCTATTGCAAAGCATTGACTGCAGCAGGGCAGGATTTTACCATGTGGGTTATAGGTGCTCAATATGTAACAGGACCGAGCCCATCACTTGCAAAAATCACACACGGGCAACTGAAGATTATACCTCTCTAATTACAGTTGCTGTATTGCCAGCTGCAGCTGAAATCTCCCAAGTTGGGCTCCACAGAAACATGAGATTAGCTTCAAAATGAGCATGTTTAAAAAATAAAAGAATCATTCAGCCTTTTGGTTTTTGAGCCTTGAGGCTAGCGACATACATGTCTTTGTTTGTAAGCTGAGCTGTTGGTGTCGGAGCATGACTTCATCATCTCATGTCTCCCCAAAGTCAACTGCTATCAGTTTCCCCAAACAACAATGGTAGAATCGCAGACATAAAAAGCTGTTCCTCTTGCTTTAGGATATACTTACGATATGCACACCGCACCCATAGGCTGTGCACAAAAAAAAGTGGTGGGGGTAGGGATCTTTTTCAGCCATTGCATCTGCTTCTGGCCTTTCAGCTAAGGTTTTCAGTGTTGCCAGCTAGGAAGTGCTTCTAAGGAAAGCTGTGTGGGGAGGGCAGGTACGCGTAGAGTTTCCTGTGTAATATGTCTCAGCTCACACCCCGTAGTCGTGCTCTCACAATCACATTTCTGCAGTATCATGGACATGACAGCTTCACTAGAAGGCAAGGAAAGGGTAAGCAGTTTTTTTGGCTTTGCTATCCCACTTAACTTAGAGATCTTGCTAACGGCATTTTATCCAGTTCCTCCGTTAATCATTTTCCCCAGGAAGAGAAATGCAAGCCAGCATTATAAAATAAATGCCTCAATTTGGGCTAACAGCAATGCTAACTAGCTTGTTTCTATGAAATGCATCTTAACTTTTAACAGAAACCCATTAATAGCATCCTAACGTAAGTTCACGACAGACCTGACTAATGAAGGAGAGGAGTATGGTAAAAGAGTGGGATGACTGCTGACAAAATAAATGCAGTCCCTAAATTATTTTTGTTGAGGGTGGGAGTTGTTACTCTCCACCCTTATGATGGCTTCGTTGTGGGGGTGATAGAGCAGTGCATTTGGGAACTCCCTGCCACCAGGTGTTGTGGAAGTGGACAGTTTACCTAGATTAAAAATGGGATTAGATGCCTTCTTGGAGGAAAGGTCATCAGTAGCTATTGAGCACAGGAGTCAGGGCAGGAGCGTTTGAATTATAGACCTTAAATGCTGGAGGTTGCAAGTGGGAGAAGAACAATGATGGAGGGAACCAGGTCATACCCAGTTCACGCTCTCTTTCAGCATCCACCCTCAGCTGCTGCATGACACAGGAAATTCGGCCAGATGGATCTATGGTCTGACCCAGTAAATGGCGATTCTTACGTTCTTAGAGCTGGGACAGCAGCAATGTCCAGGATGCCAGCCTGCATCTATGTAGAGGACTAAACCTCAACAATTGCCATTTGCTGGGTCCATCTTGCCCCATCTGCTAAAGCCCCGGCAAACTCTCTCTCTTGCTGCCGTGCCTCCCTGCAGTGCTCCAACCCCAGGAGCTGGCTGTAGACAAGGCAGAATTAAAAATCATGAACTCAGGGATCTGCCTCAGGATTAAAAGAGATGAACTTGGGGATCAGCACCTTGATTTTTATGTGGAGCTTGCTCCCACTACATTTTGCGGGGCCAAACAGCCCTAAAGCTAACCCCCAGTGCGAGCGCTAGTGGGGTCACCACCGAAAGGGGTAGAGCTGCTGTAGACCCACTGCATTAATGCAGATTCAACGTTTAATATTTAATTCACACCCTATCTTTTATCTCCTGGGTGTCTCTCAGCCGTCTCCTGAAGATTTCTCTCTAATTGGAGACTCTGGGGGCAAACGTCCCATGCCTGCCTGAACTTGGGGAGTATCCGATGGCTCTGGGAGGGAAGGAGGCCATCGTAGGGACTTGACGATTGAGGTTAAATTTTGGAAGCTGAGTTTTGGGTAGGGCGGCCATCACAGAGGACAGTCTGGTTTTCTGCTACTCTGGCCTTTAAAGATACGAAACCAGATGCCTTTCTCTCGAAGAGACTACCAGAGGACATAAAGGCCTCCGGTTTCATGTTGGGCGTGTGAGGACGGTGAGCAGCGGTGCAATGGCAAGCTCCCACAGTGGCGGCGGCCGTGGTGGTGTTGGTGTCAAACTCCCCGCTCCTTAGGAAGCGGCTGGAGAAGCCTGCCCTAGCCCAGCTACCAACGTCCTGTGGGGCCGAGGCCGTGGGGGGGAGCTGTCAACACGGGTCGCGGCGCCGCGGCCTACCGCCGCCCGGCCGGCGGGTGAGGCGCGGGCCGGGCGGAGCTGAGGGGAGGCCCCGCCCCGGGGGCGGCGCGGCGCGGCGGGAGGCCGAGCCGCGGCGAGCCGAGCCCGAGGCGGCGGGAGCGGGAGCGGGAGCGGGGCGCTGCGGCGGTAAGCGCGGGGGTCGGGGTGGCGCCGGCGCCATCACTGCGGCCCCGGGGCTGAGGGGAGGTAGCGGCGGTGCCGGCCGCCGGGGAGGGCGAAACGCGGGTCGTACATGTGTCTGCCTTGTTTTTTCACTCGGCTGCTGCTTTTGAGCCTCTCCCGATTCAGCCCTTCGCGGCGTGTCAGCCAGGTCGGAGTTGCTGCGGAAAGATCACACCGGGGTGGCCGTCGGTTGTCCTCCATTGATACCAAACCTCGATGTCCTCCGTTTTTCTCTTGAAAAACGTCCTTGAAGAGAAAGTCATCTTTGAAGAGAAAAATAGGCTATAAAGGCGTCGGGTTTCGTATCTATAGAGGACAGCCGGACTGCCCTCGATGATCCTATGGCAGAGACTTGCCCTCCGTCCTGTGTGGATACCAAGCTGCATGCCTTGATGTCCTCTGGTTTTCTCTTGAAAAATAATCTGGAAGAGAACATAATCTTCGAGAGAGAAATAGAGGACATCAAGGCGTGGGGTTTGGTATCGATAGAAGACAGAGGTCAAGTCTGGATGCGGCATTTGATATGGAAAGGTCATGGGTCGACATTAGGGTGGCCATCATCGAGGACAGCCTGGTTGTCCTCTATTGATATGAAACCGGATGCCTTTATGTTCTCCCTTTTTCCCTTGGAAAATAATCTTGAAGAGAAAAATAGAGGACATAAAGGCATTGGTTTTCATATCAATAGAGAACAGAGGTCAAGTCTCTGTCAGAGGGTGGCTGTCATCGAGGACAGCCTGCTTGTCCTCTATTGATATGAAACTGGACAACTTTATATCCTGTTTTTCTCTTGACAAGCCACTTTAGGCTCACCCTTTACTTTCCTTTTCAGCATTAAGGAACAAGGTTGAAGTTTGGATGCGACGTTTGGTGTGGAAAGGTCACGGGCAGACATTAGGGTGGCTGTCGTCGAGGACAGCCTGGTTATCTTCTACTCTCTAACCCAGCGCCTTGATGCCCTCTGTTTTTCTCTTGAAAAATAATCTTGAAGAGAAAATAATCTTGAAGAGAAGAACAGGGGACATAAGGGCATTGGGTTTGGTATCAATAGAGGACAACTGGACTGTCCTCGATGATGGGCACCCTATGATAGAGACTTGACTTCCGTCATCTATCGATACGAAACCAAACACCTTCATGTCCTTTATTTTTCTCTTCAAGATTATTTTTCCAAGACAGAAATAGAGGACATGAAGGCATCCGGTTTCATGTCAATAGAAGACAGAGATCAAGTCTCTATCATAGGATGGCCGTCATTGAGGACAGTCAGGTTGTCCTATGTCCTCTGTTGATATGAAACCGAAGACAACCGGACTGGCTTCTAGGATGACCGTCCTAGCAGATGTATTTCAAGAAAAATCTTACCTGGTAGCTATACTGTCCATCTAAGCACAATGGCTGTTGTTTTGCTGTGTTGAAATAAGTGTCTGTATGCCATCCGTGGCAAGAAACTAACAAAAGGATCATTTTCCCAGAGAGTGCTTTGTTCGAAGTACCCACAGGTTGTCTTGTTTTTGAACCACTCCTCTTATCGGTGAAGACTGTAAGGAAGTGGCTATGGTTGTAAAGGGCGTTTGCTGGCAAAGAGCCTTTCCATTTATGTCTTCTTAGGTTAAAAGTAGACATAAAAATAGACATAATTTTTAAATGAGAAATATTTATTTCATCCCAAATGAGGTTAAATTAGTACAAATGTCTATTTACTTAGGCTAATGATATAAAATAGCATTTATTTAGGCCTTTCATATAAATGTCCTGACAGCGGACGCATTTTTTCCTTCATCGTACATATTCATATTCATATTTCTGTTGGTGGACTTCTGAAAATTTGCATTTTCCACCAGGGTGTAGCATGGTCCTTCTATAGTCTCAGGGAAGTTAAATTCAGTCATCCTGAGAACATCTTACTACATTTAATAATAGGAAGTAAATTAATGCTATTTTATTTATTTATTTCCGTGAATCTCTAATGGATTAGAGTGAATCAGTGCATAGATGCAATGTGTTGCATACGTGGAAATATTTTTACTGGGTAGGAAAACTTAACGGTGAAAACTAACCTTAAATAGCATGCTGCGAAACTATAGGCTCTATTGTTATGCATCTTAAAACAGTAAAATGTAAAGTGGGGGGCAATGCAGTGGTAGCCCTTAGGCAGATGTACAGTGTACAAGTCTCTGGACCTACTTGTATGTGTAAGTGCTTATGAGATCCAATAGTTTTTGCAATGCGTCCTTTTAATTCTGTTCCTGAATGTCAAACAGTGAAAATGCATACGCTAATGAATACACGTTGTGTGAAGAGACACATTCATTTTCACTTCACCGTCTGTAAACAGCAACTGCATTTTTATCTTGTCACAGCACTATATATTTTCATTGTTTTAAGGCAGTTGACTTGAAAATCTCCAGAGAAATTAAATCTGCTTGCTTTTCCCCTAGGAATTAATTATTAACATGGGTTGATATTTAAATAATTTGTTTTGTTTTGTTTTTTTCTTTTCTTTTAAGACCTAGAAGTACTTGAAATGTAGAGGACGAAGGATTTGCTTTGACTCTGGATGGAATCTGTCTATGAAACTGAACTTTCTGGATTTAAAAAAATATGACCCTTTAAGGACCTGCTACTGCAACTGATTCTACATGGGTGAACCTTTATGCTCACCTGGAAACCCAGTGAAGTCAATGAAGCACTGTACAAAAGCCTGGATATATTTGAATTCAAGGGTGGAGCCTAAATAAGTAGTGAGCATGGATTTTTTTTTTTTTTTTTTGCCTCCCCACGCTCCCCTTATAAAGTAATAGTGTGACATGAATGTCTGCCTATGAATAGATCATTTTACTAAATGTTTCAGTGCCACTGTACTTTTATAGTAATAAGCCAGCTTCAGCTTAGTGGAGTGTGTTACCTTGATCAGATGACCTCTGCATTGTAGAAAGTAAACTTCCATGTGATAATGATGCAGCATAGAAGCTGTAAACAGCCAGATGTCTGTCTACAAGTTAGGAGAGTAAACGGGTGTTGTTGCCTAAGCTTTGAATGTACAGCAACCAAAAATATTTACCTATGCTTATAACAATAATAGTATGGTAGTGTATGGACTATACACTTGGTACATCATTATGAATTGGTTCTCATACAAAATCTGTACTGATGTCTGGTATAGAGCCTTAGGAATGACTGCATTTATCTACAAAGCACCTTGATATGACAGACATTTATGGTATGCACTTGGGGTAAGACCAGCTGCCCATGGTGTTCTTTTTTCCTAAAGAAATGGTTAGAAAATTGAATTGATTCCCTTGTGTAGAAATGGCAAGGTTTTTGCCTTTCTGGCATTGTCCCAGCCCTTTCCAGCCTTCTTCTGTCTGAGGACCGACATGCTATGAATCTATAGTGCCATAAATAGGAGGTTACGGATCTAAGTTATGTACTTAAAATTCCATCCAAGGATTCTGTGTCACCTCATGTTTTAACCCACCGTGGGACCAAGGAGAAAGGGATGGTTAGGGTATTTATTTAGCATAGTTTATTTCTTTGAAGTGGTACACAAACATAAACTAATTCTCAGAATATTTTTGTTTATGCAGGTAACTATTATTATTCCTGTTTCACAACTGGAAAAATTAAGATACACAGAGATTGAATTATCCAAAGTCTCACAGCAAGAACTGGGATTAAAACCCAGGTCTATTCTTCAGCCTGTATTCAGGTTGCTAGACTAGGTATGTCGTGGAAGCCTCTGAAGCTGCCTCTTCAAATCCATTTCTTCAAAGGACAGCACACCAGCATTATATAACTCATAGGTCAGTCTAATGAGGGATCCAGTTATTAAAATAAAAAGCACTGATGCTTTCCCAGAATTCAGGCTGGTAAGATGGTACTAACAGCAGATCACATGGTTTTCATAATGTGATGAGTCCCTCTTTGTTCTTGTGTATTTGATCATCATGCAATAGTAAACAAAACTGTCTTTTTATCAGTAGACTTTGGAGTGGCTCTGCTGCTGTAATTCAGAGGGTAGTTCACATCACCTGGGGGTATTGCTTCAGACTTGTTAGAGTCAAGTCTTTCTCACTGCATTATTTTCCCCTTGCTTTATATTTTAAGTGATGTTAATTCTTAACTCTAAGGATTATAGAGATTTAGTTTCTTTAACAAGAAGCCTTTCTCAAAAAAGCTTTATTGCAATGCCCAGGCCACAAGGCAGCCCATTTTTTGACATCTGAGTTATATAACTGTACAATGTGAATCTGTGCTGACAGCTTCTTACGGTAATAGGCAATCTAGCATGTATAATGGGAAGCAGCTTATCCATGGAGTAAAACAATATAATTAGCTGGCACGTTTTTATTTGATTTTTTTTTTAATCCTAACAGGTTCAGCACTTTGTCACTTCAGATGTTTTGTATTGTTTTAACAGGCCTGGAAAATGGCTGTGGAAATTCCAAAAGAGACAGGGGTATGGAGGCAAACCAAAGCTCTCTTGTTCAAGAACTACCTTGTTAAATGCAGGACAAAAAAAAGCAGTGTACAGGTAAATTAAGTGCTCATTTGCTGGTTGTTGGGCCCATATCTTTCATGGTTTAAATTGGAAAATCTGGCAGAATTAGAGAGAGAAGTAGTTTTTGTATGTGTTGTCACAGCTTGAGGGGATAGCTGACTGGCCTGAGGCAGGGTTTGAAATAAATAGGCTTCTTTAGAAATGTTCTTGTGATTCTTTAGTTTCAAATGTATTATAGTTTTTAACATACACAGAAAACAGCCTGGCAAACTGCCTTTATGTGGCACTATGGCAAGTTCAGTTCCTTTGTCAGTTAAACTCTCTAGAAAGTTAACTAAAATAGTAGGGCCCAAACTTTGAGCTCTGCAGGCCAGACAAGTAGTGCAGGATCAATTTGAGGGTCAGCGGTGCTAACCTGGTGTGTGGCCTCAGCTCTGTGCCTAGGATTGGATCATGCACAGGACCATGTTCTCTGGCCCTCAGGGCTTGGAAATTTGCCAACAGAGGAGTGATGGCAGTGTTAATTGCCACTATCCTGTCCTGCAAAATTTCCAGACCTGAGGGAAACCCTGTGGGCCAAATGACACGGCCCCATGGGCCAGCTGAAGTTTGAGTACCCGAGACTAACAAATCAAGATTAAGTAACACTATTTATTGTTGTGCACATTTACATAGACACAAGTGACTGTTCTAAACTTGGCTTTGTATTCTGTATACCAAGAATAATTAAGTGATACGGATATTTAGCTTAACAGAACTGCCTGTCAGGAGTAGTTTTAAGCACAGTTTGAGCAATCAAAGATATACCTTGAGGATAGCATAATACTTTGGGCGAGTGTTGCATCATTCATCCTAGAATGTTGAAGTACTCTATTAAAAAATTAATGAAGCCATCTAATATGCAGGTGTGGATGGTGGGGGCTGCTAATGCCTATAGTTGCAGACAAGGTAGTGACTTACTCAGTTTTACACAGGATGTGAACGAACAAATTAGAATCCAGAAACACAGCTATAATCTTCTGTCTGATAATGACATGATTTTGTGTATCCATATGCGTAACCTTGGTATGAGGACCAAAATATAACTAGAACACTAGATCCAAACTTCTACACTTGTGCACATGCGCGCACACACCTACTTACATATGTGCATACACACATTTAAAGTGTTGTACGTAGGAAATAATTTGAAAAATCAGTTCTGCCTTCAGCTGCATCCAGTCTTGCTGGCTACAACACTGATGTTTGGTTTGTAAGTTCCCAGCAGTTAGGATTGTTCACTTGTATCTCAACTCCTATTGTGTTCGGGTTAGCAAAATCATGCTCTAGTGCTACAAAAGCCACTATAATTGAAAAACCATCATTGGTAAAATGAAGAACATTCAAAAAGCTTTGCAATTTAATTGTAAATAAAATTATAAATCAGATTTTGGTGAGAGTTCCTGTTATTGCTCTTCTTAATTGTCTCATATCATTGTCTTGTTATCTTTCGTGCAGGAAATCCTGTTTCCGCTATTCTTTTTATTTTGGCTAATATTAATGAGCATGATGCATCCTAATAGAAAATATGGCGCGGTGCCTGACACAGATCTTGGTTCTCTTGACACTTCCATGCTTGTCGATTTCATTCTTGGATATACCCCAGTGACCAATATGACAAGAAGGATCATGCAGAAAGTGGATTCTGATTTCTTCGCAGACGGTAGGTATTATAAACCTATGCATTTTTGTTCTTCCAGGTTCATCTCACATCCTTGTTTGTAGTATTGTGTTGGGAACTGCAGAATTGTTACACTTGTGTGACTCATGAAACTTGTACTCAGCAGGTCCATAAAGTGAACAGAATAGATAAGGAACAGGAAAATCCCTTCCTGCATATCTTAAAGGAGCTTCCCTTTACTAGTAACATGCTGTAGCCCTTTCCTAAATAAGTTACCCTTTCTCACACAAGTTCAATAGGAAATAAAGTATTGCCTATTTGAGAGAAAGTTTTAGAATCAGGCCTCAGCAGACAAAAAAAGATGGTCACCCCGCATTAGTCAATAGATGTACTGACTGCTATTCTACTTGACCTCCTGTGGTCAGTGCAAGAAGATGGTTTCAGTTTACAGCTATTTTTAGTTAGGGCTTTCAGTCTTGGGTCCTAGTTGCTATTACAGAAGTAGTGACTTGAGTAGCAGTGATGGTATTGGTGAGCACTGTATCATGTGCTTGGTTTTGAACATGATTTGTTTAAAAAAAAAAACCACATCAGTTGTGCTGCTGTTATGCTGCTGACACAGCTGTGCTACTAGCAGTGACGTCCATTCCCTTCTCCTCTCATTAAAAAAAACAACACTTTGAATATATTTTTTGCTGGGGTGGTGTTTCGGTACAAACTGATGTATGACTGCCACAGGAAAGAGAATCAGACGTACTATAAGAAACGCTATTTTCTTTGAGTATCCCATTTTGCTGATTCATCTTCTGCCTAATGCAGTCTATGATCTAGTGATATGTGGCAGCAATAAACCCTTCTGTGTAACTGCAAGATTTCATGTTCCATTATTACGTGTCGTCTTCCTTAAACAGTTCATCAAATGCTGAGACTTATAGTCATCTCCATGGAAATCAGTAGCACAATAATGCAATCAATATAATAATATAGCATTTACTAAAAACATAGAGCCGCTGAAACACTCTTGGTTTCATTTCACTGTCCCACTTAATTCCCACAGCTATTCATCTTCTGTTTTTCAGGCATAATTACGGAAGAATATTTAAGTGAAGAAGAATTACAAGATGCTAGCATGTTTAAATCATCAAACTTTGTGGGCATAGTTTTCAAAGATTCAATGTCCTACCAGCTTAGATTTCCTAATGCTGTCACAATGTCTTCCATTTACATGGAATCAAGAGGTAAAATACACGTGCTAATTGTTTTTAAGGACTTGAACTAGGAAGCTTTGACCTAGTTTTCGTGTGACGCTGAATACAAGTTTTGCTACCTCATGTGGTGTGACAACACCTGACGGCATTATCAAAGATGGTGATAGTGTCAATGAAACAGTATGAAAGCAAGAAAATCTCTTTGGGGTGGTGTGCTGGACTGGAGTTTAGACCAGGAACCTTCCACAAAAAAGTGTAGGTTTTTTCCCCTGTATTTATGAACAGTGCTAGGGAAGACTAAAGCAATAGATGATCTTCTTTCTGTGTTGGTAATAACCTGATGGCATCATGGAGCACATTTGTTATGAAGCTCTTCACAAGTGTAGAAAAGATGAGGGGGAAGAATTTGTCTATTAAGCCTATGAGACTGTTTACATTGCCTTCAGTAGGACCAACAATTCATGCAGAGGTCTACTTCCTGGGAAACTGAAAAATACAATGCAGGTGAAATGTAAGAAGAGCTGGCAGCCTCCTCAGCATTTGAGCTAAAAGTTAGCTTCTTCAACAGAAGTAGGTGTCACTTGGAAGATAGATACACCTTGTCCCTCCTTTTTCTCTTGTCTTTAACATCACCAGAGAAATGATAAATCTGGACTTTGTATATGTGTGTCAGTTGGTATGTCAGTAAGTTTTTCATAAATTAATAATCTGTCATGAAAATATTGTGGAATTGACTTCTCACTATTTCATTTCCTTGTCTTTCTGGGTCCATATGCAGATCACCTAGCATTCCGTGGCTTGGAATCCTTTTCATACTTGCATATATTTCAAAGTGATTTGTTCTTTCATTAAAATAATACTGCAGGCTTTCCAATCCATATTATAGAATAGTTGTTTTCAATTTTTTCCGGCCTGCATTGCTCAGAGAGGCTGAGGGATTAGCCTGTGGCTCATCATCATATCCCATTATCTTTTTTACAAAGCTGCTATAGACTTTCTAGCATCTTAACTTCTGTTCTAGCTTTATGATTACTTTGGAAAAGTACATTTTGAGTGCAGTGTTGCAAATGAGATTACTTTGTATATGCTTTTTGCTTTACTGAAGTTTTTCTAACATTATTAATAAGCAGTTGTCTCAATCATTGGTGTTTGTACATTGTTATTTAAAAAAAAAAGAAAGAAAGCAACTCCAGGTATATGCTTTAAAAATGTCTTTGATTTTTCTATAGCCAGTTGTTCCAGTTCATTGAACAGATGTGAATCCGTTGAATATTGGCGTTCAGGATTTGCAGCTCTACAATCTTGCATTGATGCTGCAATTATTCAGGTAAATATAAATAAGTAGCATAATGAAATAAAGAGGTTAATATCCTTTGAATTTTGTCTGTAATAATGTTTTGTGTTGTTAACAGATAAAGTGTACTAAAATTGGTTTGCATCAGACATCTTGTCTTTTATTAACACAAACCAGTATCCTCATCTAACTGAATTGCAGTCATGCTTGTAAATCCTTTTATGTCTAAATGAGTGTTATGTGTGTATGCTGGCTGTTATTAAAATATTTACACTCACCAACAGTTGGCTGCAAAATGGTGTTTGATGTACTGTAACAAGTTAAAATCTTTCTTTCCCATTATATCAGAGTATTCTGGCCCATAAATAATCTGTTATAAAATTTGATCCTTTAATTTTTTGACTAAGTTAATGTTAGTGTTTATTGCAATTTAGCATTCATTCATTTGAACATGCTTGGTCATAACAAGAGAGAACATTTTAATGTCCGCCTTGTTGCTGGGAAGATAGGTGTCCCCGTCTGATAGATTTGTAAAGGCAGAGAATGGAAAGCATAAATGCACTAGAAGTTTTGGCTAGCAAGAAATCAGGGATGTTCTTGATTCCACAACATGCATTTCTGTTCCAGAAATACTGTAACTATTTGGTTTAGATCCAGTCTTTTTAGATAGCATTTATCCAATTAACACAGGCTACATTTATGTGAAATAAAACCATTACTGTTGTTGGATCCCTGTGTTTAAACTTCAGAGTAAGCTGCATACCTTTATTAAGCTACAGCTCTATGCCTAGAAAACTCCTGCAGCAAGCCCTCAGGGCTTGAACACCTGGGAATATGTATTTATGAAATACTACCCTTTCAGAACAAGAATTACCTCTGGAGATTCTAAAAAGCAGTATTACTCATCCCATTGGAATATTTTTGGTTGCTTTTCAGTACTCAGTATATATATATAGTGGGTACTGTAAAAATACCGCTAGGGCAGTATCTGCCTTTCTTGCTATTGGCAAATTGCATGGCTGAAAACTTAAATTTATCACTGAGGACTGCACTGATTTTTTAAAAAAAACAAACATTTTCTAAAACTTCTCACAGAGGAACATGCAGCATTGGCCACAAGATGAGATTTTAGCCTTTCTGTAAGATGGAGAGCACATTTATGTTGCAGTCCAGGCACGTGATTGCTGCTCAGGTCCAGTAGCAGTGTTGTTGTGGCAGCCCACATTTCAGCCACCAAGCTTTTACCTGGAGTTCCAGAAAGCCTGGTCCAGCCCATGATGCCATAGCTGTACTGCTGTCCATGTGTGAACTAATTAGCTTGCAGCTAGCCCAAATGTGTGTTTATGTTAGCTGGAATATTGCCTCTGGTTTGCACTGTGAATAGCCCGTCAGGTGAGCCATTTCTCACTATGAGTGCTTTGTCATCCTGTGAACTAGCAGAAACAGGAAGCAAACCTTTGGGACATCTGCTTCCCATAAAAGAAATTAATACGCTGGACTACATCTGGCAGTGTGAGAGCTTTTTCCTACTAAGATGGAGTTAATGATTATGTAACCTAAAAGCTTTCTACTGCAGTAGGATTTACTCTGTTGCACTGTTCCTAGATATTTGTTATGGGCCCTTTTTTCACCAATTCCTTCTTGCTTCCTGGTATGGTAATTCTCATTTTTGTGGGAAGAGGGCATCACTGCATTTTGTTTATTTGCTGTCTCCAGCTTCCCATAGGAAGTCACTCCCTCTCCCCCCCATTTTTTGGATTATGATATTCTGTGACTTGCGGGAAAATAAGGACATGTCTCTTTCAAAGCATGTGGGCCTATTCATCACGTTTTTCCAGTCATTAACTTAACTGTAGAGCTTACATTAGTATATTAAAAATACATTTTTCATTTTTTTTCAGTGCAAAACCAATTAAAGTCTTCTTTACATTTTCTTAGCTGAAGACTAATCATTCAGTCAGGGAACAACTGGAATTAACAAAAGCTGTTGTTATGGGAGAGGCTGCGGTTATGGAAATAGACCACTTTCCCCGTGCAATCATTTTAATTTACCTAGTAATAGCCTTTTCTCCCTTCGGGTACTATTTGGCAATTCACATTGTGGCAGAAAAGGAGAGGAAGCTGAAGGAATTTTTAAAAATACTAGGACTTCATGACACTGCCTTTTGGTATGTGAGTATAACTTTTTTCTTTTTCTAAAACGTACAGTAAATGTTATGTCATAGTGATTTATAGTAAACTCTGCTTTGATTTGGTTTATTTCTGATGATACTGTTAAATCTTTTTAAGATAGATATTTATGATATAATAGTAATCTGGCGCTGGGTAGGTCCAGGCAAATTATTGAATTGAAGCAAGTTAACACAGACATTTTAACTCTCTAAATTCAGGGGTAAAATGCTTCATATTAGCTGTCACTTATTAAGAGTAATTGCAGGCATGTGTGTAGTTATCATGCATCATAGACTCCTCGTTAAGTCCCCATGCTCTGTTCCACTTTAATTTCATCATTTGTCAATCCCCTTTGTAAAGTAATTACAATAATAATATTTCATTTAAAACATGCCATATTATACTACTATAATGCTTCTAGTTTAATAAAAATATTTCTCAAATAAACTTCAGATTTGATGGGAGTAAGTTAAGTGCTGCATTATGCATATGACGTATTATTCTGCTTTGTAACACTTCTCTTTATATTAGTGGGACACGTGATCTCTTTTTCAGAGTTCATCAGCCGTATTCATCCAACCCAAAACTAGGAGTACATGATTGTGATAAAACTGAAAAAACAGGGATCCATATGTTTAGTTTTTAAACTGCATTCTCTATGCTGATGGGTATTATGTACTGCAGTTCTGAATTGTTCATCTTTGCAGCTGTGCTAATTGCACTGCAGGAATGGACATACAGATACAAATGACTTGGGGCTTAGTTTTGCGTGTTTAGTAATAGTGGTCATTGCCATAGGGTCTTATTCAGGTACAACCAAGAGTCGTCCGTTTTCCCCCGCTGAGTCATTACAATGGCTTCAGTGGAGAGGTGATTAGCCATGATAGTCCCTAAGGTGCCATCTTGTTCCTCCTTCTGCCTGACTTTGGGCTAAATGGTTCATGAGAGAGAGGAGTTTTTGTAAGCGACAGTCTACTTCATCAGATACTAAGTGAATGACCTGTATAGGGACTCCTAGCTACAGGCATTTTGTGATGCAAGCCCTTCATTATTATTTATTTTCTCTCCCTGCTCATTCTTAAAATGAATATAATATGCCTTCGAGAAAGTCTAATGCAATGTTTTGAAAATGTAAAGCATTGTAAAAGACCTAATCTGTGGAGTCATTAGCAAAGTAAAACATTACAGATCCACAGGCTGCATCTGTTCTTTGTGAAGGAAAGTGCTCCCTGACTTTTTAACCTCTTTTTTTTCTTGTACAGAAGAGTATTTTATTACCTTACCCGAGTTCTGGACTGACAAGTGTATTAAATTTTAAATAGAATTACTTTAATTATTGAAAAATACTTCTCACTTACCTTGTTTCAGTTCAACTACTAGGGAATTTATTATGCCAATTAGAAAACGTAGATGATTCATAGCAGTTGTTTTCCATGCTCACTACAGTTGGTATTAAAGTAAAAATAGTGGTGCTCAGAATAATATTTATACTTAAAAGAACTTCTTTCAGCTTGGGCTCTGGCTTATTCCATGCCTGTCCTTTTGTACAGCTTTCTGGACTAGTATAATAATTTAGCTAATGTTGTTGTTGTTGTATCTGTTAATGATTTGGTCTGTGAATCTTCATTGGGTTTTTTTCCCTCTTTTTTCTAGGCTTTCCTGGGTTCTGTTATACACAACCTTGATTTTTGTCATGTCCGTTCTTATGGCAGTCATTGCAACAGCCTCTTCACTATTTCCCCTGAGTAGTTCCTTTGTGATATTTCTTCTGTTTTTCCTCTATGGAATATCCTCAGTAAGTGTGTGTGTGTGTTGCTATTGATGCATTGCAGTCAAGTTCTCCAGCACATGACTACCACTTTTTCACCTCATGTTCTTTCCCATTCAGGACAGTGTGCTTCCAGTGTCCTGCATTTATTCACATACCGCACACCCCTCATTAAAACATGCACCTGGTTTTGGGAAGGAAAAATGAAGAAAACATATTTTTTTCTTTTAACCAAACTGTTCAGAATTAGTTTCCTTAAGAAATGCACCCCGATTTTTCAGTCCCTGATTTTGGAGGAATAACATGAGTTTGGTATGTGGATAAATAAGCTAATTTTCTGTAGTCAGTATGATAACTGGGTGCCTTACTAAATCATTCCGTTTTCTTACCTGCCGTTGTTCTGGAGCTTCTCAGTGTCACATACACTGAAGCCCAAACATTACCTTCACGTGGTACCTGAGTTTACAGAGGTGCTTACTCTATTTTTTACACTTTGAGTAGGAAATGCTACAGATTCAGTATCTTTTGTTTCTTACTTTTTTTTTAAAATCAAGTACCTTGTCATGTTTTAAAGACTTCTTATTTGCTTAGAGCAGGGGTGGGCAAAATACAGCCCATGGGCCGTTCTATCCGGCCCACGGGACCCCTAAAAAATTTAGAAAATTAATATTTCTCTGCCCTTGGTCCCTGTCAAAAATGCTCTGGGCAGCCCCATGTGGGCTGCAAGCAGCTGCAGCAGGGAGCACTGGCCACGGTGGGGGGAGGGGCTGTTTTTCTCCCCCCACGCTGAGTTTTTTCCTGGGCCCCTTCCCTGCTCCTTCCTGGCGCAGAGGAAAGTGGCTCTTCCCCACCCTGTGGCTGGTGCTCCATGCTATAGCTGCTTGCAGCCCGCACAGGGCTGTCTGGAGCAGGAGCAGCAGCCAACACTGCCCAGTGCAGCGTGCGGGGGGGCCACAGCTGCTGCCACTGCGCACAGCCTCTAGGGGCAAGGCTGGAGCTGCAGCTGCTTGCAGCCTGCATGGGGCTGCCTGTTCCTGCTCAGGAGAGCCCCACATGGGCTGTGAGCGCCGGCCACAGGGCGGACTAGGGGCCGCTTTTTCCCGCACTCAGCACCAGCTTCTTCCCTGCCAGTGAGCAAGCTGTGCACTGCCTCCCGCCTGTACCGTGGGGTGGGGAGCACTGGGAGTGAGTGGGCGGGGAGCCAGTGGGAACACAGGGCCTGCACTTGTGTCCCAGGGCCAATGCCAGCAGGGACCAGAGCAGGGTGGCAGGAGTGTGGGGTCCCAGCCAGCAGGGGCTCTATGGAGCTGGGCCAGCTCCCCTTCTCCCTGCTGGTGCAGCCCAGCCTGGCTCCACAGACCCCTGCCAGCCTGTGTCCTGCTTTGGGCCCTACTGGTGCTGGCCCTGGGACATGGGACCAATGTCCCAATGTTTTGAGACCAAAGACCAGGTCTCAAGATAGTGACCAGGGTGCGGGGCACCTGTCAAGGGACGGGGCTACCTATGCGGCCCTCGACAGCCTGCCAAAGTTAGGTAAGCGGCCCTCCGCCCAAAATAATTGCCCGCCCCTGGCTTAGTCTGCTGCTTCATATAGAGCTTAGTATTCCCAGATTTGTAGCACTCAAATCTCAGCTGAGTAAGGCATGCTTAATTTTAAGAAGAAAATAGTTCCATTGATATTGGTAGGACTGCTCATGCACTTATAGTTAAGCATGTGATTGTGAGGTTTGCTAGATTAAAGCTATTTAATTTGGTATTTTGCTGGTCCAAATTGCAACGAACATGAAATCCAGCCTTCCATACTGTGTCTTCCTTCTAAATTTGTGGAGTGGTAAAATCATCTATGGAAAATATTAGGTAACATTTCTTTAACTTTCCAGAACAGTCAATAATATTATAACTAAAGTTTGCAGATTCTGACCGATCCTTCTCTGAACCTATGCAAGTAATTTAAACTGATTGTTTACAAAAAAAAAAAGAAAGCTGGCTAGAAAGATGTGTTGTTGTTGCAAGTTGAAGCCGAAACTTTTTTTTCTCACAGTGATATGCAGTAGGGGCTTGCAAAGCTTCGGTAGCTGATTTGATTCGGAGGAGATTTGGCCCAATTCGACGGCTGAATCTCCAAATCCAAATCAAATTGTGAAACTCATTAAAAGATCTGAATCAAATCGGAAGCCTCCGAATCAATTTGGAAAAATTCAGCACCAATTTGGAGATATGGCCATAGACTAAACAGACAGTTGATCTGCCCGTCCTTCCCATGCCCCTTTCTTCCTCTCTCCGCCTACCACAACAGATTTACCAGCTGAAGGCAGCTGTGTCCAGTGTAGTTGAGGACTGCTGCCTATTTAGTCTATGGCCGAATCTCCGAATTGGCACCAAATCTTCAAATCCTGTTCGGCCAAATTGAATCGGGACAGTGACTGGAATCCCAGAGTGAGAATTGAATCATTCTCCCTCCAAATCATCCAAATCGGATTTGAATACTTGCCGCTTCTCGCAGGCCTAATATGCAGACATGTCCAGTAGGCTTCCCTATCTTATTTTTAGTGGTTCCATTCTTCATTCTATTCCACGATCTGGATTGGGATATTGATTTGTATTTTTTAAAGCTATTTTTAAGAGGCATTAATTTGAATTAGTAATCTTGGCAAAGCCCTCACCTTATTTTGCCCCAAAAGAAAAATTACTTACCTACTGAAAGTAAAGCTGTAGTTGCTTTATTTCTATTCCAGGTCTGTTGTATACTGTAATAATTTCCTCTTTGTATTTCTGTAGGTGTTCTTTGCTTTTATGCTGACTCCTCTTTTTAGAAAATCAAAACATGTGGGTATCGTTGAATTCTTAGCAACACTGGCTTTAGGTTTTGTGGGTCTTAACATTGTATTATTGGAGGATTTTCCAAAGGCTTTTGTATGGGTTGTGAGCCCATTCTGTCAGTGTACATTCCTGATTGGCATTGCCCAGGTGAGTAAGCTTAGTGTATCCCTGTTTATTTACTACTTTTGTTGTGTGCAAGAACAGCTGAACAGCAACTTGATATATAAGAAGATCCGTCCAACCTAATTTATTAATTAGGTTTGCATGCCCCTTATCACCTTAGTAGTGAAGCTCCTCACAATCTACAAACACTTTTATTCATGTAATAGTACTCTCAAGTCAGAAAGTACTGTTGTCCCTGTCATACAGAGGAGGAACTAAGGTGCAGTAATAAGTCACAGTCATGTAAGAAGTCTGTGCAGGGTAGGGAACGGTACTGGCTAGTGCCATCATTCTTTTTCATTAAGATACAGATTGTACTTCTCAGGTTACAGCTACATAGCAAACATTTAATTTATCTCAAATTCAAATACCTGGTGGTGAAAATATCTGTAAATATTTTTCTATAAATCTTGCTTTTTTTAATAATATTTTTTTCTTAGTCACAAGGAATTATTTAAAAAGAAGTGTGTTATGGCAAAAAAGCTTTAAATATCTGAAGTAAAATATTGTATGTCGTGTCTTGTTTTTCTTTCTTTTTTTTTTTTTTTGACAGCATTATGACATCTTTGTATCTGCTCTATACAGCAACACTCACCTTTCAGTTTTTAATTTATCATTTGTAGTAGATCATTTTTGTATCATGCCGTTGTGTTTCATTTAATTGTAGGCTGATGAAGTGCAATTCAGTAACACCCAAGTTGTTTCATGTTTGTTTCTAGGTTATGCATCTGGAAGATTATGGCGGCGGTGCATTGTTTTCAAAACTAACTCATGGTCCTTATCCGCTAGTTATTTCTCTCATTTTACTGGTACTGGACAGCATGCTTTATGTGCTTCTTGCTGTCTACCTTGATCAGGTCATTCCAGGTATGTTACTTAGACTCAAATAAATATGGAACTGAACCACAATCAGCACCCAAATTTCAGAAGTCTTTAGCACACAGTTTTGCTCTAAGTCAGGTTTAATTGCATGGCTGTTTTACAAACAAGCTATTTAATAAATGCCACTGAGATACTGTATTTAAATAACTAGTGGTCAATTCAGTATCACCATTTCCTGTGTTCTTTGGCTTCTTTAATTGCAGCTACATGTCAAGGTAATAGAAAGAAAATAGGCAGAAGCACAGCTGTTATCTGTAAAGAGCTTTAAAATATATATATTTTTTAATTTAAATATTTTCTACAGTTGTGAAGTCTGCTTGTGAAGCAGTCATGAAAAAAGTACCTGCTTGATACGTAGTCTGCATAGTTGTGCCAATGAAAATACTTGGAAAATGTTTTATACCAGAGTAACTTTGATCTTTTGCTACCAAACCATGTTTTCAGCTTTTGCAATTCATTCTTCTTGGGTTGAAAACTGAATGCCAGTGTGTGTATTCCAGATATTTTGTTTAAATTACTGAGTTTTAAGAGTAGTGACACAACAAAGACTCTATTTGTTAACCTTTGAACAAACCACCAACTTGCATGCATGTGAGAATTTGCACTTTCTTTGCTGCTGAACCTCTCTGTTGCAGTGCATTGTTTACTTAAGCCATCCGTCCCAAAGTCCTAGGTCCCAGTTCTTGCAAGTATTTAAGCACATTCATAAACCTGCCTCTGTCTAGGAAATGTATTTAACTACATGCATAAGGAAGTGCTTTGATGAATAGGGGTAGGTTTGAATAGTTATATACTTTCCAAAAGTAGAGTCTTGGGGTTTGGCAGTGTTGGTTTAAATGCACAGTATATGTGTGACTGAAATAGAGATGCTCTCCTGATTTGAGCTCCTAATAATGTGCTTAATCCCAATTTTCATAGATGAACTCCAGACCCTGAGTCATGTCTGCACTAATTTTCCAGAGACTTTTCTTTCTCTTTTCTTACTCAGGCGAGTTTGGATTGCGGCGGACATCACTATTCTTTATGAAACCCTCATTTTGGTCAAAGCGTAGAAGAAATTACAAGGAGTTATATGAGAGTACTGTTAATGGAAGTCTAAATTTCAGTGAGATAGTTGAACCGATATCTCCTGAATTTCAGGGAAAAGAAGCTATCAGGTATGAGTTCATGCCACAGATTCATTTTAACATCTCTTCTAAATTCATATTATTTTATTATAGAGCACATGGTATGCATTGTGTGTCTTATTTTACACGTTTAAAATAGCAGTTTTCCATTTCCAAAGAGGCCATATTACCTGTTACGTGGATGTTCTCCAGGATAACAATAGTGCGCTCAGGAAAACGTTTATGTAAAGTATGACCATCAACTCAAACTCTGAAATAGTCTTGATTTAGCTGGGCACAGGAGGTAATCTATGTTCTTGAGCTTCACTAATGCCACAAGAGGCATAATTGTTTCAGGGGTGGAAAGGGAGGGGAAAAGGTTTTTCTTTATCCTTTCAAATTAGATTCAGACATGTAACTCCCATTATTTTGTGTGAAGAGTTGTATGTTCCATCTAAACCACACAGGGGAGCTGCTTGACTCGCTAACTAGATAACATACAAAACATTTGATTCTAGTAACTTTTTGAGCTTACTTAGTCAATATGCTGTTCATTCTCTTACATCAGTACTTCTCCATACCTTCACGTACTATCAGCGTTATTTAAACAAAGCAAGATTCTCCATATGAGCTCTTAATTCTCTGCTAATTTTGGTATTGTCTGTTAGAATGTCATGATGTGAATTGAGAAATAATAACTATTTATTTTTTCCTGCATGCCTCCCCTAGTCTCAAATAAAATTTAGGGAGCTTAGTAGCCAGAATTCTGAATCTATTTTTAAGGTCTGTTTGAATAGACTCAGTACTAGCTGAAGAGTTTAGCTTTTTTTCCCCAGAAGCTTCTCAGAAATTCACATAAAATTCTTGAAGCATTCCAACCCCTTTGTCTCATTCTACTGATTATTCTTCATCGGTCATGCTAGTCTCCCATCCTCTCATTTTACCATCCCCTCTCCCAATGAGTTTGTCCTCCTCACTCAGTTCCTTGCTCCCCTCCCCTGCTATCCCATCCAAACCCTGCTCTGCTCTCTAGATAAGAATGCACTTAACCTCATTGTAAGGTTGCCATCTAGTAAATTCCTTATTTTCATTAATTTGAGGAGTCATTGGATCAAATTGTACATAATAAAATCTTGTTTGGGGAGTAGGGAGTAGATGCCCACATTCATTTAATGTTATTTTAGCAAGAAAAAGCATCTCCTTGCCTGCTTGTCTTGCATTGCATGTTTTCTCCCTATCCTGTGTCCATCTGTCAGATTGTGTGGATTGGTGCATAGACTGAACCTTTTTCAGTATGTTAACTTAGGGGTTTTCAATCTTTTTTAGTCTAACTACCCCCCAGCAGCCCAACACCAAGGGGAGTAGAAGGGGTAGCGTGCGGCCGAATGCCGAATGGGGAGGTAGGCTGGGTAGTATGCAACTGGCCACGGAGCAGGAGGCTGGGACAAGGTAGAGCACCACCACATCCAAGGAGCAGGGCTGGGGCAGAGTGGGGAAGCTCGCTGGGCTGGGGTGGGGGCAGTAGTGCCCTTCTGCAGGGCAGAGAAGCTCACCAGGCTGGTGTGTGGCAGTGGTGGCTACCACATGCGAACTTCCCCACCCTGCAGAGGGGCACTGCTGCCCTTGCCTTACCCAGGTCCTGCTCCTGGGAGGCAGCTGCGCTCCGTGTCTCCCCCCCACAATGCATACCTCCTAGGACCGGTCCAGGTACCCCCAGGGGTACACGTACCCCCAGTTGACAACCCTTGTGTTAATTGATTAGTACTGGAGTTAGCAGTGTTTTTTAAGTTGTTGGAGGGGAAGGGGACACTGATTTAACAGAGCTTAAGTCCCAGTGTGAGCTGCTTTCAACCTGGTCTGCATTTCCAATGCAACTAAAGCCTCTATCACTACTCCCTCCACAGTACCACCACTGCCACTTCTCTCTGCCACCTGGGCAAAGCCCTCTAGCTCTGAGCTCCATGGTTCACTGGGCCAGATCTAGCCCATGGGCCATAGGTTGCTGATTCCCAGATTAGTGTACTGGTGTTATGGGAAAAAAGTACTGCTGTGTGTCATAGTGATTACTCAGGTGTCCTGACAGAAAATGTTCAGTAAATCAACAGAAATATTCTCCCTTTTGCCAGAGTAAAGAGGCAATAAGATGAAAACTGTTCCAAGAAATGTTGCCAAAAAATGCCTACACTCTGCTTGCCTACAGCTCTGCCTTCAGAGAATTTTTATGCAACTTCAACAGAAAAACACATTACTTCAGCACAGTCTTGCTGCCTGTATAATCATTGCAATGTGATATTTTCTTTTGCAAGGAAAGATTTTTAAGGCTTTTTATTCTTTTTGTATGATTACATGTCTTCTTTCAGAATCAACTCTGTTCAGAAAACTTTCAGAAAAAAAGATGAAACTGTGGAGGCTCTCAGAAGTAAGAAAGTTTCTAGCTTTTCAGCTACTTAATAGAAGTGCAAGGAAAAATAACAATGCAGGGACCTCTTTTTTTTCCCTTTTGCCAGAGGGGTGGGTCTCGGAGCATAAAGCCTTACGCCTTATTATGTGCGTTTTCCTCCTACCTTAGTCTGCCTTTAGTTATATGCCAAAGGGGCTGTTGCCTCAATAAGGCAAGCCTAATTGCAGCTGTAGTTATTTGATCCTCTTCATTGTGGGGTTTTGTTTTTCCCCTGCATGTTCCCAGTCTCCTGTCTTGGTTCCAAACTACAGCAAGTAACCACAGAGCACCCTCTTTCCAGATTCCTTTGGAGGATGACATGAAAACCTCTAAATTTAAGTCTCCTCATAGGAAATCTAATGCCAGCTCTTTATTTACTACTGCCATAACAACGTTTACCATCCTGAACTGAAACCTGAAGGCAAAAAATACTGCTTTGAATATAATGTAAACATATATCCTATATATCAGTATTTAAATTTAGCACACTGATATAAATCTGTCTATAGATCTACAACATTAATTTCTCGTTGTCTCTTGTTCTTTTTCTTCTTTGGATTAGGTCTATCATTTGATATATATGAGGGTCAGATTACAGCATTACTTGGACATAGTGGAACGGGAAAAACAACACTGATGAACATTCTTTGTGGGCTTTGTCCACCTTCTGATGGTGAGAAGTCTTGGGCTTGGTGGTGAGGGGGACAGAATGGATTTGTTATAATCTGTTTAATGGTCTCATTGGTTTTTCCTGCCCTCAAACCTCAGGCCATTTCTCTTTGAGCATATTGCAGGATTCAATCATTTTTTATGGAAGTTTTCATCTGAGAGGGGTTACTTTTTTAATTTTTTTAATAAGCATCTCTGTTTTGGAACAATGGAGTTAGCTACTTCACGGTGAAGGTCAGAGTTCTAGTTGGGTTGAAAAGTTTTTGTTTTTTTTCCTTTTGTTCTTTCAGGATTTGCATCTGTCTATGGATACAAAGTCTCTGAAATTGATGAAATGCTGGAAGTAAGAAAGATTACTGGTGTTTGCCCACAATTAGATATACATTTTGACATTTTAACAGTGGAAGAAAATTTATCTATATTTGCTTCAGTAAAAGGGATACCTCCCAATGATTTGATACAAGAGGTAAATCGGACAGTTATAAATCATGCGCAGAGTGCATTTATTTTTAATTTAGCAGTGCAAAATAGTTTTACGTTATGAAAGTAGCTTTGCAAATCTCGCTTACCAAAAATATTTTATGAGTAGAACATTCACAGAACATAAATGTTAACAGGTTCGGAGGCTTATACTTAAGGGTACAATGTGATTGGCCTTCCTAGTTTAAAGTTTAAGACTTTGATTCTCTAATGAGCCTTGCATTGCCTATGGTGAATTTACATCGGGATCCAGACATGGAATACTAATTAAAAACATATATTGCAATTTGTTGAGAATTAATACAAGGTTGTTGATAATTATGGCAGTCAATTTTTCATGTCTTTTGTGGGTTTCATTTACATAGAACCCTTGTTTTATTTTTAAAGGTGCAGAAAGTGCTGTTAGATTTGGATATGCAGCCTGTCAAGGACAACCAAGCTAAAAAATTAAGTGGAGGGCAGAAAAGAAAACTATCTATAGGCATTGCTGTTCTTGGGAATCCCAAGGTGAGGAGGCACAAGCCCAGTGTCTATGTTACTCCTAGCTGCATGTTATCTGAGTGCATGTTCTATCCAACTGTTCACAGTATTTAGTGATTAAACAATGAAGTACCAAATAAGTAGGTACAAAATAGTTATTGGGTGAAACTGGTCTGCTATTTCCAACCATCTCTGGTTTAAAGCCATTTAAAATTTCCAAGCTCAACCTTAACACTGCAGGGATTGAAGGGTGGTTGATTCAGTAGCAGTAACAGTAGATTAGAGCATACCTTTTTTTGTGTGTGTGATAAGTCAGTGCAAAATGTAGGCTGCATCTGGAGTGGAATATTGTATGATTTTGGGTAACATCACAAGAGAAGTTGTCAAAAGGAACAGGCATGTAAGTAGTGGTGATTGGCACGCTATTTAGCTTTGCAATTGGTTGTCTAAAACAAAAATGATTCCCACGCTACCTTGAGACAAATAAACAGTACAATAAAATCTCTGTTATCCAGCATCCCCAGGGTAAGAGGTTTGCCAGTTATGTAAAACCAGCAGGGTTTTCAGATAATGCAGGGGGTAGGTGGCAGCAGCTTCCACATATGGAGCAGCAACTGCGCAGGGTGGTGGGTGGTGGCAGCACCCGCCATGTTCAAGCTTTCCCTCGCCCCCTATAACCCCACGTCCGGCCGGCAGAGCAGGCGGTGCTGGTGGCTGCATGCAGAGCGGCAGCAATGCAGGGTGGTGGCGGCCACTGCCGCCGCATGTAAGCTTTCTGTGCTCCCCCGCCCTGCATCCGGCCAGCAGCTGGAAACTCCGGTTAATAGAGTATTCTGGTTGGTGAAGTACTGGATACAAGAGATTTTAATGTATATTAAAAATACCCCTTACCCTCCTCTCTGCCCCACCAGGTTGACATAACGGTCTTGGAATTAATAGGCTTCTTGTTATAGCTATCATAGCTGTGAGGGTGGAGAATTTGGAGTTTGATCCTTTTTTTTATTACCAATCATGGTAGGTTTTACTCTTGGATGAACCAACTGCTGGCATGGACCCATGTTCACGGCATGTAGTTTGGAATCTCCTGAAAAATCGAAAGGCTAATCACGTAACAGTATTCAGTACACACTTCATGGATGAGGCTGACATTCTTGCTGGTAAGCTTTGGTATTGCTTTATTGTGTTTGGGGTGATGTAAAGCGAATGGGAGTTGTACTATATATAAAGGGACATTGCATTTCTTCTGATGTTCAAGGAATGCTGCATTTTCTCTGTTTAAATCACGCAGCTGTTTTAGGTGTAGTAGTAGGGTTCTTCAATTAAAAATTCCTTGTGTTTTGTTTTTAGATCGAAAAGCTGTGATTTCTCAAGGGATGTTGAAATGCCTAGGCTCGTCTCTCTTTCTTAAAAGCAAGTGGGGTATCGGGTACCGGTTGAGGTATGTATTGGACACTTTTAGTGCATCATCTTTTATAGTTGTTTTGTCTTCCCTGCTAGGCAAGGAATTATGCTTTGAAATATCCCTGCTAGTTGAAAGATTTGTTTCCTGTTTGGGACAATGAAGTTCTGCTCTTGCTGTGCTTTGTTTTTCTTTGCTGACCACAATTTCTAAAAATAGTAGTGAAGAAAAAGAATTTAAAATAGTACTCTTATGTGTGTTCATGTGTGTTTTCTAGCATGCATATAGATGCCTATTGTAATACAGAAGCTACCACCTCCTTGATCAGACAGCATATACCTGGAGCCAGTCTGATGCAACATAACGAAGAGCAACTGGTGTACGCCTTACCTTTTAGAGACATGGACAAGTTCTCAGGTATGACCATTACTGCAATTCAGTGCTGAGCAAGTATGGGGAAAAATCCATTGAATTGTTCATAACCCACATTATTTTCAGACAAGTCTGTTATTTTTCTTATAGAACTTCAGAAGTTTATAATTTGGCACTGCTGTCACTTCGCACTGCCAAAGTTAGTTGGCAAGTTGTTTGCCTCTTATCCCAGTCAGTCACCCATTTCACAGCTAGGTAAGCATTTCAAGTGCCTCTGGAGCAGGGGTGGGCAAAACACGGCCTGTGGGCTGGATCTCTCCCACCAAGCCAGTCTGTCTATCCTGTGAGGCCTCTAAAAAAATTTAGAAAATTAATATTTATCTGCCCCTGGCTGTCTGTCAAAGATGACAAGGCACCAGGGGCAGTAGCACCCAGTGGGAGCCTGCTGACCTCGCCCCACCCTCAGCTCTTCCTAGGGGGCTGTTCCTGCCTCCCTCTGCCGAAGGGAAATTTAGATAACAAGGATGGAGGGAGGCAGGGGAGGACTACAGGTGATTGCCCTAGTTCCCAGGGCCCAGGCGGCTCCTGCAGTCCTGGCACTGCAGCCAGGAACCATGTGGTGCTGGAGTGGTGGGTAAGGGGGTGGGGAGAGGAACGGCGGTGGCAGGAAAGTGGGGAAATGGCAGCAGCAGGCAGTGGGAAAGTGGCAGTGTGCAGGAGCGCAGCGATAGCTGGGCGGGATTGTGAGGCCTGCGCTGGTATGCTGGGGCCAGCGCTGGCAGGGGCCCAGAGCGGGGCAGAAGGAGCACAAGGCTGGCTCCCCCCTCTTCCTGCTGGTGCAGCGTGGCCTAGCTCCATGGAGCCCCTGCCAGCCCAGGCCCTGCACTCCCGTTGCCCCACTCTGTAATTTTTATTGTGGAACAGTGAAAATCATCCAGAGCACACTGACTAGTAAAGTTGTTTCAAATTGTTTAATTCAACTGCAGAAACTATTTTTGAAATAGAAATCCTCAAAAAAAGTTGTTCTCTATTTGGAGAGTCAGTACTGTAATTTTGAAGGGACTGTGCCATGTTTTTCATACTGAAAGTCCTCTTTTTCAGCCTGCTTGTTAAGTGCAAAAATAATCTAAGCTGTAACTCTAGAGCCATGACCTACATCATTATAATTAGCCAATTGTACGTATTCATTAGCATGTCACACTGATAGAAGTCTGCTTTTCAGTTACACTGTGCTTTTTAATTAAATCAGAGACTTTTGGTGAGACAATATAATAATTATTTCTAACAGCCACATTCTTTTTCTTCCGTTGTCAGGATTATTTTCTGATTTAGACACTCATTCACATTTGGGTGTTATTACATACGGAGTTTCCATGACAACCTTGGAGGATGTGTTCCTGAAGCTAGAAGTTGAAGCAGAAATTGATCAGGCAGGTGAGGCATGAGTGCAAAATCACCCCACACCATTAATGAAAATGTATCTTAGGACTTGATAATTTGTATAAAATTATAATTAGTCTTTTTTATTATAAAACTCAGTTAACCTTTTGAAAGAAATTGGAAAAAATTCTCCTGTTGAGTGTTATGTCAGAGAGGATGTGATACTTACAATCGCATAGTATTCTAGGCTCCTGAAATAGCTGACAAGAGAACAAATAAAAGACAAAGTCATTAGAAACTTATATTTGTCACAGTTCAGGGATGCATAGACTTTGTTCTTGCTTTCTACAATGAGGAAGTTCAATTATGATCCTTATTTCTGATTTTTCCTGGCTCTCCAGCCCTGCTCTGCTAAGGTACAGGTAAACTTCAGGGCCAAATCCTAAAAAATGTACTTTTTCTTTTTCCCCTTGAAAGTTTGTGCTTACACTCAGTTGCAGGCAAAGAAAATCTTATTTAGACACTCAGTTATCCTATTTGAATATTCTGTTTGTATCTGCAGATCAGAGTTGAAATTAATTGCCATCGTTTACCACCACAATTAATTACACATACTTCTTAGTGCAGGCGTAAAATCAGAGGTTTGTTGAGGATTGTCTGAAAGCAATTACTTACTCTTCTAATTTCAGTGCTGAATAGCTCGTATTCTTTCTCTGTATTGGCTGCTTTGACTATAAGATATTAAGCCGCCTTGTTTCTGTAGTGTTATACAGACAGAGGGTTTAGCAGCTGAATAATCTGTATAATCTAATAGTGTTAGTAAGCATGTAGATGAATTTATTGAGATTAATTTGAAGCTCCTGCTTCTGTTCCTGGGTATCTGAAGACTCCTCAGGGATGAGAAATGCATTTGTGTGTGTGTTGCATGTATTGTATAAAGTTTCTGCCTGCTGCTGAAATAGCCAGTGTTGACAAGATTCCAAACCATAGGCAAACTATGTAGGCTTCCATTTTCTTTTTATCTCACTTCCTTTTCCTCCAGATTATAGCGTATTTAATTCTCAGCAAGTACAGGAGGAAATAGATGCAAAATCACTTGATGAGATGGAGCAAAGCCTACTGGTACTCTCTGAGACAAAATCCTCCATAGAGAGCAATGTAGCCCTTTGGAAACAGCAGGTGTCTACAATAGCCAGGGTTCACTTCCTCAGTTTAAGACGTGAGAATAAGTCAGTGAGAGTTATGTGAGTATGGTGGCTTTGTTTGTTTTACAAAATACTTGATTTCTGAATTAATTTTAGTAGTAAAAATGGGGAAGATGCTAATCTGTTGTTATGGTTTTTATATATCTATGATGTGGATGCTAATCAATATTGGTACCATTCTATATGATGCTATCATTGAATATTTTCTCCTGGTTCTTTGTGTGGGCGTAGCTTTGGAAGAATTTGATAAAATTTGGTGGTGCCAATATAATAAGATTTTGGTTATACAGGGCACATCTACTGGTGCACAGTTACTGTGCAGTAATTTAGGTTACTGCTCAGTAATCAAGAATTACTATGTGGTACGGGCATGTGTCTACATGTGCGTACCCATACTGCGCAGTAACTATGGTGACTCACGCCAATTTGATGCAGGTAGCAAATTTACGTCCAAGTAGTTACTGCACAGTAAGGCACGTATAGACGCCTTACTGTGCAGTAACCCTGTGTGCATGGACTGATCTGGGATTAAATTTAGTCCCAGGTCAGTCTACATAGCGTTACTGTGCTGTAATGCATTTACATGTAGGCACCGGTGTAAAAACTGCTTACTGCTCAGTAAGTTACTGCGCAGTAAATGCATATGTAGATATATGCCCACAGGATGGCCTAAGCAGCTGATTGCTGGAGAGTGCTATTCTTCTGAATAGTATTCACTTTCTAACCATGGTTGAAGAAGGAACCTTGCTTTTGAGAGTCTTCCAGAGTTTTGCATAATTAACTGTAGTCCGTGAGTTGAACTTGCATAACTGCTGTTAACAGTAGTATGTTTATTAGTTGTTTTGAAATTGTGCACTGACAAACAGGTTATGTTAGTTATGAAAATAATTTGCATCAGTTGTGATCTGTTTTTACTGAACTGCACTTATAATGTTTTTATTTCTTCCAGGTTGTTGCTTTTCTTAATTTTCCTTGTAGTTCAGATTTTTATGTTTTTCATTCGTCACTACTTGAAAAATGCTGTAGTTCCTCTCAGACTCTCCCCAGATATGTACTTTCTGAAACCTGGACAACAATCTCACAAGTACAAAACAAGTCTCCTCCTTCAGAATTCTACAGGTAGGGCTGAAAAAGACAGTACAGCTTTAATGGATGGTTATTGTGCCTTTCACGGTGCAGATTTAATTGTCTTTTTAAGTCTCTCATTGATGTGAGGCAATAAAGCATACAGAAAGTAAAAGAAAGTGTAATGTGCATCCTGGAGGTTTTTAAGACTGATCACTGAGATTTCTAAAATAGCAACTGAGATGGATAGCTGAGATTTCTAAAATGAATAGCTGAGATTTCTAAAATGGCAACTGGCTTTTATTTTCCCTAGTTAGTTATGTTGCTGAAAACTAGAATACTGTACATTAATATCCTGTGATGGATTTTTAACCAGCCCAGTCTAATGTCTATCCAAATTTAATTTAAAAAATGCGTAGGATCAAGGCTGAGAAATTCTGTGTCTTTTTCTTCCCTTATCTTAGTGGGAGAAGGAAAACGGTGTTCTAAAGAGAGCCACTCAAAATATAAGGGTGGGACTTTCAAATTCCCCATCAGGGTGTAGATATAGGGAAGGCAGCAAGGGTTTTGTCCTGGGGCTACTTGGGGCTACTTCGTGGCAGGTACCCCCAGTACAGGGACCAGATCAAGATTTTTGCTTCACCTAAATTGTGTTAATTAACTCCACTAAAAATTCTCTATATTTAAAATATAGTCTTAGTAATCAGTGTGAACTACAGTACATCTTAATTTGATGTACACCACTAGCATTTCCTTTATTCAAATATTAACATGTATTCTGAACGAATGAGCTAAAATTGAAACAGGAACAATATTTAAAACATCTGAAGAGTCTTCTGATTTAGTTCCCTGCATATTCCTATGGTTTTTCGTTGTAGAGATGAATAAAGTACTCATTGTATTGATTGAAAATGTGTTCAGAACATTTGTGTAAAGGTTCACCAGATGCCTTTGTAATGTATAGGTACCCTAGTTTCTTTCTTGTCCCATTTTAGGATCAGATATTGATGATATCATCAGCTCTCTCAGGAGCCTTAACATACTGACTGAGGTATTCAATAGCAGTGATTATGTGTCAGCATCTCCGCATACAGCAGCTTTAAACATATTTAATTCAGGAAAGGTGAGAAACTACTTATTTTCTGAAATACATAATTAAGTTTTTGCGGTGCTGTGCTGGATCTGACTCTTCTCATGATATCATTCTTATTTTATTTTAAGGTGTTAGTGACCATGTAAATGCATACTCTGCTCCTGAATATTCATTGCAATCTTTAATCTGAGGCTGGGGCTGGCGGCAGAGTGGGGCCCACACCCAGGGGGGCAACAGCAGCATGGAGCTTGGGTAGACAGGGTATAGGTGTGAAGGAGGGTGTGGGGGCTGTGGGAACCCCTCCCCACTCCCCCCTATGGTGCATAGTTCCCAGGCAGCAGCAGGCAGGGGTGTTTTGGGCACTCCGTGCTCAGTGCAGGTGCTGTCTTCCGGTGGCACACGGCTCCAGCCAGTGCTGTGCATTGCAGCAGGAGCTCAGCCCAGCTGGGCCACCTCTATCACTGGGTCTTTCCATCACGCGGGTGCATCTCCCGCACTTATGTGCCACTGGAGGGAAGCTCCATGCAGTGGAGCCAGCTGCCTTCCCCACCCCCTGCCCCTCAGGTCCCAGGACTCTGCCAGAAGTGGAGGGGAGCCCCAGCCTCTGCTTCCCTGTGGAGTCCCAGGACCTGCACAGCAGCAGGCGGGGAAGGCAGCTGGCTCCAGCTCATGGAGCTTCCCTTCGGTGGCGCAAGAGTGTGGGAGTTCCACGTGTACACCAGTGAGCCCAGGCGATAGAGGCAGCCCAGCCAGGCTTTGTTCCTTGCCGTGATGTGCAGCACTGGCTGGAGCCACACGCTGCTAGGCAGTAGCACCTGTACCACAGCAGTGCCTGAATCCTAAGATGTAACAACTAATACATGCCGCCTGCTGCTGCTGCTGCTGCTGCTGCTGCCGCTGCCGCCACCGCTACCACCTGTGGGGGCTGCTCACCATAGGGAGAATGTGCAGGGGTCCCCACAACCTCACCCCCGCTAAAATAATTGCTTGCCCCTGTTTTAAAGGGCATGCTAGCAGTAGTTTCTGACAGCTTGAGCAGATTTCTTTAAGTATTTTTTGCTTTGGGGTTCTTAAATATCTCAAATACAAGCCTCAAATGTGTGCATCAAACTCTCTCCTTTCATATTAGACTCTTGCATCTATTTTCAGTTCATTTTATATTCACCTTTTGGACCTCACCAGAATTGGTTGTGCAATCACTATCTAGTATGGTAAAAAAGCTGAATATTTTGGATGCATGGATTAGTGTATAAATGAAAGTATTGTCTTTGGAAACTAGAATATGATTTAATATGAAAGTGTGTGATAAGACTTGGAGAATATTGCTTTTCCATTGCCATCATTAATATTTTTGCAAAGTATGAAGTATCTGGAGCTAGTGTTTGCTAGTGGTTTGTAATAGTTCATTGTAATCAGTTCAGTTCAGTGGTTTGTAGCAGTTCATTTCACATTAGATCTGTCCAGCTGTTAATGCAGAAATAACACTGAAACCTTTTTTTTATTCCCCTGTAGAATTGCATATTTGCTGCTGTATTTAACAGTAGTATGGTGCATTCCCTCCCTGTTTTGATGAATGTCATTAGCAACCTGGTTCTCCACAACTTAAATGTGACTGAGAGCATTCAGATATGGAGCAACCCATTCATTCAAGTAAGTGAAGTTCAGATCAGACACAAATGTCACAGGGTTTAATGAAGATCATATGTTTGCAGCGAAATAACAGCAGCAGAATTTCAGTTACAGTTACATGTGCAAGTGTGCCCTGTTCCGTGTGGTTAAGCATTTCTCAAAATGTAAGATCCTTCTTTGAGCAAATAAGAATATGTTGATCTAAATGCAAAGTCTGCAAGAAAGTTCTAAGTATAGGCATTTTAAAGCATAATATATTACTGCCTTTTTTTACAATTTAAAGTTTCTAAGTTAATGAGATATTGCACATTAAGCACTATGATTTTTAATTTTAATTCCTCCATCCTCATAGATTTTTTTTTCTTTTGAGTGTAAACATGATATTCAATCCAGGACACTGTACAAACATAAAAAATAGACCCTAGTTAAGCAGAGGGATTTGAAATGGAAAATAAGGGAAGATATTGGAATTTAAGTAGGAAAAGAAATGGATGGCAAGTCACAGCTTGTCACCTGCCTGGCTTTGATTAGAAGAACTGTACAGCAGAGGTGAGTCTGAAGGAAGGCTTTAAAGGAAGGTAAGATAGTGATGGGTAAAAAAGAATGATTGAGTTTCTTCCTGTGTCAGGGGCAGTGTGGGAGCATACACTCAGTTATTCAATGGTAAAGCTGATGAGTGGTAACTGTTGGGAATGCTGGCAGGATCAAGGCAGCAGGTGATGTTTCATAGGTTACCAGCTCAGGATAGATGGGAGGCGTATGAGTTGTTGAAGGGGCTTTAAGATAAGGGATGATATTCTACCCTTCAGGGGGGCTAGGATTGCACTGAAGAAACTGCTATTTAATGTGAAGCTGAAAGAAGTGAGAGAACGACTTGAAGTCAGGGTTAACAGGAGTGGGATAAGCTAAAAAGGTCATCTTAGAAGTATTCTGAGTAGACAGGAAGGAAACAAGGGTTTTAATGACCAAGAACAGTAACGAAGATATAGCAGCAGTCAGATGTTCATGTTTTGAATTACCATATTTTCAAAATGTTCTAAAGATATTAATATTATTAACTGGACTGAAATCTGCTCAAAATGTTACTGTGGGGTTTTTGTGTGTTGCTAGTTCAGGAGTCTTACTAACATTGAAATGTCCTTTTTTGCAACTAATTCTTGGTCAGTCATGTACATATTACAAATGCATCATTTTTCATATCATTTTTATATTATTTCCATGGCAGACTTGCTGATTAAAGAAATATGCTTTGTATTAACACACAGGCTGAAAATAAATGTAATGATCATTTAAATGTATCCAGGTTGCAGCCGTATTGGCCTAGATCATTTAAAAAATTTTAATCTTATCTAAAGCTGTACCTAAGATGCCATTCTTAGGTACAGCTTTGTACAAGACAAGAGGAAATTATATGTAGAAACTATTTAAAAGAATGGGTGAAAAATTCTTGGTGTCAGCTCTTGCTTCATGATGATGATGAAATCTGGGTCATTTTTCAGGAAACTGTTGATGCCGTGTTCAAACTAGAACTTTACTTTGAAGCTGTGTTGCTAGGAATCATTGTAACTGGAATTCCACCATATTTTGCAATGGACAATGCAGAAAACCAAAAGGTAATTTAAATTAAAATATGCAGCTTTAGATCTGCTAAAATGTAGGCTTCTGGAAAAAAAAATTCTGGAAAATTCATTTTGAGAGGATACAACCATCAGGTAGTAAATAGTTAATGGATAAGACACAGTGGTTGGATGGATTTTTTTCTGAAGCACAACAGCTTCGGAACCAAATGACATGTCGAATCTCAATTTTTGAAAGAACTGAAACGTGCCTGGGGGGTTGATAGATGTACATAATCCAAGGATAAATGTGCATGAATTGAATTTCATGCAAAATTCAATTCTATTTAGCTAAATAGTTGTAGAGATATAAATATGAGCAGAAAACCTGCCTTTTTGCATATGGAAGGAACTGGCTGTTGATTCAGAGCTTTAAATTTGACACTCAAGGCTCCTCATACACTAATGCCAACAAAGCGCACTATCACAAGCCAATGGAAGTAGAATTGTAGAGGGCCCCCAGTCCATATTCCTTTCTGGTATTCTTTCCCTTTTCCCCCAAACTAACAAAAGAAGTTCTTTAACAGATGTCAATACACACAGTATTTCCCATGACACCTAAAAGTTGCAGGTCAGGAATGGTTCTGTTGAAGATGTTAGAATCCTGCTGTTGTAGAGTCAGTGCTCTTTGTGAGCAAAATTAGGCCTGTTTTTTACGCAGTAATAGGAAAAAAAACATCATGGCCACACTTGGCATTTTTTCTCTTACAGATCAAAGCCTACACTCAGCTTAAGATATCAGGCCTTTACCCATCTGCTTACTGGACTGGACAAGCAATCATTGATCTGCCTTTATTTTTCTTTATTCTTGGCTTAATGATAGGAAGCTTATTTGCGTTTCATTATGGTGTTTATTTCTATGTTGGGAAGTTCCTTGCTGTGGTAAGTTTAGTTTTATTTATTCCTCTCTCTTTTCACGAAGGAGCATTTTCAAAGCACCTAGGGTCAGATTCTGTTCCACCTATTAGACGCGTAAATTTGCTTGGGTATGTAGTTATTCTGTTCCATGAGTCTATGAAAAGCTGTTAATACAAAAGTTGGATGGGGCCACTGCTGACTCATTGCTTTTTATGATAACATCTTAAAGGTTAGGTGAGGGGTGTTTAATAAGCAGGTGTACTCGTATATTTAGGAGTTAGAATTAGGTGCTAAAGTCCACTTAAATCCCCAGTTGGTAGAATGGAAACCAGTCGATAAAAATACATATGTTTGGAGGGTTTGGAGGAGGAGATGGTTTGCTTGCTTTTTTAACACATTATTTTAGTAGAGTTCATCACAAAATGAGACTGGTCTTGCTAGCACTGCACGCTTGTTTATTTGACTGCTTAATGATACACACCACATTTGTCATGCTGAATACTGCATTTCTAAGCATAAATGCACAAAAGATTAATTCAAAAATTGAAATGAACCTCAGAGACACTGAACATTTTCATGCTAGGTTTGCAGGAAGTAGCATTTTTACTGCATGCATACTTACAGAGTAATACATATTTCTTTTCTTGCAGATCTTCTGTCTTATTGGCTATGCACCTTCAGTTGTACTGTTCACATATGTGGTTTCTTTCACATTTAAAAAAATTCAAAATACTAGAGAATTTTGGTCATTTATTTTTTCAGTGGTAAGTGATTTCTGGTGTGTTTGGTTAATTTTAAGCATTTCTTAGAGCCCACATTCTTTTCTCTTTTCCAATTATCATTTGGAAAGGGATTTCCTGATATTTAAAATATTACCATCTACTCAATCTCTTTTTTACATGTAATTACTTGAACAGAAATATTTTTTTGCTTGAGTTCTCTGTCTCACCTTACATCTTCACCAAAAACTTTTGTAAACTTGTATTGCCTGTGGAATAAAACAAACGACACTTGGCGTTAAAGTGCTAAGATTTAGATTCACTTACAAACAGATCAATTTTTCCCTTTTCCTTGTTTTTTAGGCAGCTTTGGTTTGCACCGTTGTCACTGAAGTGGCTTTCTTCATGGGCTACTATACTGTGACCACTGTTCTTCATTATGTCTTCTCCATTTTCATTCCAATCTACCCTCTTATTGGATGCCTGATTTCTTTTATAAAGGTAGGCCTTTGGGTATTTTTAAAATTTCAGTTATCTAGAACTCTGGCTGGTGGTAGCAAGGTAATGCACTAATATACAGACATGTTAATGTGGAAGTTTCTATCCATATTGCTCTGTAACATCACCCCATAGCCATTCAGTCAGTTATAGATAGCATCTGGCACTTACATTTTTTTAAAATTCTTTTTTAACTTCTTTGTGTCAGCAGAATGATGGTGTCTCAGATACTGAAAAGAAACAAAGATGTTAAATGACATGTAAATGCAGATTTCTCTTGCATCTGTCTGTGCAGTGAAGCTCTCATTTTGCTTTGGAGATTGTACCATTAGGCAAACAGAAATATTTAGCTTTGTTAGCCTAAAGTTAGGCAAAAGGCAGGGCAGTGTTGCAGCTTGCTGACTAAATAAATGCATCTCCATGTTAGACAATAAGCTGCAACTTTGTCCTGCCTTCTCGCTAGCTAAACAGAATAATAGGCAGGTTTTGATTTTGGTTCTTTCTATGGTTGTTATGCAGGATTTGACTCCATTACAATGTTTTAAAAGTAGCAGTCAGCAGACAGTAAATGTGCATGTAAAATATGCAGCATCTGCTGATTTAATTGTTTAACTCTTTGTCACATTGTCAGGTCTCATGGAAAGACCAGCGAAAGAATGAAGAATACCATAATCCAGGGAACAGACTCGTGATAGCAGTTGTAGCAGTAAGCACCAATTGTTTGCTATAAATTGCTGGTTAACTTTCAGTGGAAAGCCACTTCTCAAGGACATTTTTCTTTTGTAAGGTTAAGATTTTATTTACTATTTGTAAAAGGTACTAAATTAGCTATGCGGGAAGATGCAGTAGTACAAACTGCTGTTTTAGTGTGATTCAGCCCTAACCTGGGAAGGTAGCACTGGTGGGACTATTATTGATTATGGTATTATGGTAGTATCTTAGGACAATGAAGAATGGGTTGCTTTTTTGCTAGTTGTAGGGCAAATGCAGAGTAGCCCTTGTACCACAAGAGCTGTCATGCAAATAAGACACACGCAAAGTATTCACAAGCAGAGTACACAGTGTGATGGTGCCAAACAGCATTTTGTTCAGTTTCTTTGGTAGTTTGGGAGAAGGGCCGAATGGTGGAAAGTAGGTAGGAGGGATAAGCCAGATGGAAAGGAAGGTGAAGGGAAAGGGGACAAGAAAGCCTCTGTTGGAACTGTGCAAAATCCTTGTCATGTCCCAAAATCTTTCTACAGTTTCTGTGAGGTCTCTGGTTGGTTCTTCCCCACAGTATCTACCCTCCCCCTCAACCCCACCAAGGCCATGCTGACATGCTATCCATGGCAGAACCACTGTTTAGGTCCTGTGGGAGGGTTTCCACCATTTCAGGGGAAGGAGATTCTCCCTGTCCAGTTCTGGGATTGGAGGAGCTGGGGGAGTATTAGCTTGGACTGGTTCTTTTTTTTAATTTCCTATCCTGGTGCTATTGCCCCTCTGCTGATGGTCCTATGTGCTACACCAGTGGTTCTCAACCTTTTCAGACTCAAAACATGTCTCAGAAAATGCCAGCTCTTCATTTTCACTCTTTTTTTTTACTACAGTATAACCTCATAAATCCAGATATCAGAAATCCAGAATTATCAAAAGTTTTGCATTTCCCTCTGGGACAGGCTGCTGCTCCCCCCTGCCCTCCTGGACGTGGAGGGGGAAGCTTGCATGCGGCAGCTACCACCACCATTAACCACCCTGCACCGCCATTCCACATGCAGCCGCTGCTCTGGACCAGCCGCTGCTACCCCTCCCCAAGCCACTGCATTGTTTTAAATCTGGCATTTTCAAATTTCCAACAGGTACTTGGTCCCAGGCATGCCAGATTTATGAAGTTATACTGTACAAAATAAAATTGAGCAAATCCTGTTACAAAGAACTTGGAAAGACCACAATAGGTCAGAATGTTTTTAACACTATGGATTTGTACTTGAAATCTCTTGGTTGAGCTCGTGAATCACATGTGCACACCTAACAGTGCTAACATTGCATGGTATCTTGTTGGCACCCTTAAAGGGATCCAAGGCACTGCATAGAAGTGAGGCACTGAATCTTTGTTCACTTACCAGCCTCTCTCTTGAGTTTGCCCATTACTCTCCAGTTGAAATACTATTTATGAGGTAGTTTTCCAGGTTGTAGCCATATTGGTCTAGAGGCAAGAGGAATCAGAACTCATGGTAGAGGTGATGTCTTTTATTAGACCAACTAGATGCTTGCAAAAGTATTTCTTTATTTGCAAGGTTTGGGGCTCAGTCACCCTTCTTCAGGTATAGGAGAAAAGATTGTAAACTTTCTCCTGGGTAGAAATGAAAGTTCATATTTCATAGGAGAGGGGAAGATGTGGTAGAATCTCCTGTTTTGGATCTGTTCATTTTATGCAGATTAGACCCAGAGAAAAATTGGAATTGTCTGTTTACCTCATTGTTTGGTGGCAAGCAGGATGTAGTCATATTTCCTTCTGGTTATGATGTTTCATATTTCACAAAAGAGTATAAAGATGAAATGCTCTTCTGGGCAGGAATTTCCTTAGCACATAAGAAATGTCTACCCAGAAGAAGGGTGCCTGTGCCCAGAAGCTTGGGAATAAAGTAATTCTTTTTGCAAACATGTATTTGGTCTAATAAAAGATATCGCCTCTACCATGAGTCCTGATTCGTTTTATGAAGTAGGCCCTTATGTCCTAGGGACTAGTCTGAGTTCAAATTTACTCATTTAATATAGGCCAAGTTACAGCCTTTACAATGTAATAAAGGTCTCTGCTGCCTGAGGGCAGATTGAGAGGAGACACTAAGAAGAGAAGGTGTCATGTCAGCCTGCTAATCCCCATCCAGCATCAGCTTCTTTATAATAACTTTTTCCCCCATTATCATCCTGATGTATGCGCTGAAGGGCTGGAAAGCATTACATAAAGATTCAGTTTGAAATATCCATTTGAAAGCCTTAATTAGTTTATTGTCATCATTATTCTGCCTAAAGCCAGATATATATGGGAGTCGTACTGAAAAGATGTTCAGAGCGAGATTCCTTTGGGTTCCCAGAGCATTGGTTAATAATACAGTTTTATTGCCTTCAACTTGATTGTTAACTCTTTCATTCTGGAGAGAGAATTGACTTTATTTGATCTGCCTATCCACTGTAGTCATTCTGGAAAAAAATGATTACTGACAGAAAAGCAATTCCCCAAGCCCTCAGGCATCAAGGGGCTAAACATGTTTTGACTGATTATAATTGTTGTCTGTATTTTATTCTAGCCTTATTTGCAGTGTATACTTTGGCTGCTACTTCTGCGGTATCTTGAGGTGAAGAATGGAGGTAGAACAGTAAGGAAAGACCCATTTTTCAGGTCTGTTTGTGTTAAGAGTCTTGTATTGGGTTAAACAAGCCATTTCTTCCAGAGATATTGAGAGTACATAGATTCATAGATATTAGGGTCGGAAGGGACCTCAATAGATCATCATGCTCAACCCCCTGCATAGACAGGAAAGAGCGCTGGGTTCAGATGACCCCAGCCAGATGCCCATCCAACCTCCTCTTGAAGACCCCCAGGGTAGGGGAGAGCACCACCTCCCTTGGGAGCCCGTTCCAGACCTTGGCCACTCTAACTGTGAAGAAGTTCCTCTTAACGTCCAGTCTAAATCTGCTCTCTGCTAGCTTATGGCCATTATTTCTTGTGACCCCCGGGGGCACCTTGGTGAGCAGAGCCTCACCAATTCCCTTCTGCGCCCCCATGATGAATTTATAGGCAGCCACAAGGTCGCCTCTCAACCTTCTCTTGCAGAGACTGAAGAGATCCAGGTGCCCTACTCTCTCCTCATAGGGCTTGGCCTGCAAGCCCTTAACCTTATGAGTGGCCCTTCTCTGGACCCTCTCCAGATTATCCACATCCCTCTTGAAGTGTGGCGCCCAAAACTGCACGCAGTATTCCAACTGCGGTCTGAACAGCGCCCGATACAAGGGAAGTATCGCCTTCTTGGTTCTGATGTCATGCATCTGCTGATGCATGATAAAGTGCAGTTAGCTTTTCTGATGACTTCTTCGTCATGCCAACGACTCATGTTCATCTTGGAGTCCACTAGGACTCCAAGATCCCTTTCTGCTTCCGTGCTACTGAGCAGGTCATTTCCTATGCAGTAGGTGTGCTGGACGTTTTTCCTCCCTAGGTGCAGCACTTTACATTTCTCTTTGTTAAATCACATTCTATTATTTTCTGCCCATTTGTCCAACCTGTCCAGGGCTGCCTATAGTTGTTCCCTGCCCTCCGGTGTGTCCACTTCTCTTGACAGTTTTGTATCATCCGCAAACTTAGACAGAGTACACTTCACTCCTTCGTCCAAGTCACTGATGAAGACATTGAAGAGTATCAGTCCAAGGACCGAGCCCTGTGGAACCCCACTGCCCATGCCCTTCCATGTCAGTACTGACCCATCCACTACCAACCACTCTCTGCATACAACCCTCTAGCCAATTTGCCATTCACCGGACTGTGTAATCATCCAAGTCACAGCCTCTTAACTTGTTCACCAGTATGGGGTAGGATACTGTATCGAAGGCCTTCCTGAAGTCTAAGTAAACGATAACCCCTACTCCTGTGTCCAGGTATTTTGTAACCTGGTCATAAAAAGACACTAGATTAGTCAGGCATGATCTGTCTGCTGTGAACCCATGCTGGTTTCCCCTCAGCATAATTTTTCCTGCTGGGCTGTCACATATATATGAGCCTTAATAATCTTTTCAAAGACTTTGCCAAAGACGGAGGTGAGACTGACTGGCTTATAGTTGCCTGGATCCTCCTTCCTCCCCTTCTTGAAAATAGGGACCACATTGGCCCTTTTCCAGTCCTCCAGGACCTGTCCCATGCGCCATGAGTGCTCAAATATTCTTGCCAGTGGCTGTGCAATAACATCAGCCAGTGCCCTCAGTACCCTCGGATGGAGCTCATCCGGGCCTGCCGACTTAAACATATCCAGTCCTCCCAAGTGACTGCAACATCTCAGGGTCAACACTTGGTAGTCTGACACCCAGCTGTTGCCTCTCTACAATCCTGTTGTGAGACTTGTCTTGCCCCTTGTTAAATTGGGGAACGTAACCTATAGCAAAAGATTGATCAAAGATGTCTTTTTCCCACCCTACAAGTATATTAGATTAAAATATACAGATGTTCTTTAATAAAACCTGGCTTATTATGTACTGGCTGGCATCTTTATGTTAACACCTATGTAATGGGATGTAGGTTTGTTAATTTCTTTAATGTTAAAATGACTATCCTAAAGGTTGTTAACTTCAAACTATGAGCCTGCATGTAGGAAATAACTTAATACTGATTTAAAAAAATAAGCATTTAATGTTGCTGTGTAAAGATTGATATTTCTCCCTCTGTCTTCAGAAATTATTTTACAGAAGGTAAGATTTGGAAGGTTCCTGAGGTACCACATGATGAAAATGAGGATGAAGATGTAAAGTCTGAGAGGTTACGAGTCAAAGACATTCTAACCAGTCAAAACTGTGAGGAGGTAATCCTATAATCATGGTTGAATTGCACCAGGGCAGTGTGTAATTGGCTGCCATTATTGTCAGCAAATTTAAGTATGTCAGATTTGAAATTATAGAAATGAATGCATAAATGGAAATCTAAAATCTAGATACTAGCTTTGTCTTGTCAGTTTGCTATATGAATTTTTTTGTAATAAATATTCAAATAAGTGAGTAAGGTTCTGTTTTTCTGTATGTATTTAATATCACTTAGGTTTAGTTCTCTGCACATTTCTTGTATGTTAAATTTTCTTCTACTTAATTTTGTCAGAGCAGCAAAATCTAGAATTTTAAACTTAAGTGTAACTGTGTGCCCTGGTAGTTGGTGGTTCTAGATTTTGGGACAATAGACATTCACACTGTAAGTAAGAGCCACATCCTAGTGAGATCAAACCTTGGGGGAGGAGTCAAGCTGTGCAATGTTCAAAAACGGTGCTTGGTGTAAGCTATGAGTCATATTCTGCATCTATTTCACGATGAAAAGTGTCTGAATGTGGTTCAGCTGCAGTCAAACCTTTAGATTGGATTTCTACTGCATACAGACAGTGGGGATGACTCCTGTTTACCTCTATAAATGAAGAGCAGTCATACAGAATTGAAATTATACCCGCTCTCTGGGACCAGAGTTATGTTTTATAGGATAAGATTCTTTGATACTTACCATGTAAATCCTCATCTAGTGACAAAAATATTTTGTTATTGTACATTTCTTTAAAAAGTAGTTACTTATTAAACATTAAACAGTACATTATCTTTTGCTTTTATTAGAAGCCAGCAATTTTGGTCAGCAGTTTGCATAAAGAATATGACGAAAGGAAAGATTTTCTTCTTAGAAGAAACATAAAGAAGGTCGCAACTAAGCATGTCTCTTTTTGTGTAAAAAAAGGTCTGAGCTAAATTAGTTACTATTTTTTTTTCAGGAAAAAACAAACATTTCGCTTTTGTTCTTGAAACTCACAGGCAATATTTTATACGTCATTTTTATTTTTAAGGAGAAATCCTGGGATTGTTGGGGCCCAATGGAGCCGGAAAAAGCACGGTGATTAACATGCTGGTTGGAGATGTTGAACCAACTGCTGGCCAGGTATAGTATTATTGTAAACTAAATAAAAACAACAAATGAGGTTTAATACCTGGTTCAGTTTGGGTTTTTGCCTTGACCAATCTGCTTTAAATATTTTTCTTCATTTTTATAAGAACACTTGCAAACCTTATGTGAAAATATTATTGAGGAAGGGCTGTGGGGGGTTTGTCCTCTGCAGGTGCTGATGGGAGATGATTCTTTTGGACCGAACGGTGAAGCGGATTTGATTAAATTTGTGGGATACTGTCCTCAAATAAATCCACTTTGGCCAGATGTTACGTTGCAGGAGCATTTTGAGATTTATGGAGCTATCAAAGGAATGAGTAAAAGTGATGTGAAAGAAGTAATAAGACGGTAAACGTTCATTAAATAGAGCTTTTTTTATGTTTTCACCCTTATTTTCTCTAGGTTTTCATGAAAATGAAACCATAAAGGTTTTGTCTATCAGACTTAATGGAAAGCAGTTTCAGCAAGAGGGTATCATGGTTTGGGGTGGGAAAAATTTAGCACTGCTGTGGGTGGGTGTTTTTTTGTGGGGGAAACTTTATATCACCTTGAAAATCCAAACCATGCTCACATTTATATAAGTCTAAAGGCAATATATTATTCTAACTCCCACTTTCAAAGAAAGTATCAGTCAGTTTATAATGATGTTAATATACACTATCCCTGAGAAGTATCTCCTGTGTTTGTGTAGGCAGACGGAAAGTATAGATAGTTAGTTCTTCTCTGGGACTTTGTGGCAAGCAGAAGCCTTGTCTCTAGGCTTTTATGTAACTTTAGCCAAGTCAAGCATCTGCTTTGATTCAGAGGGAAGTTAAGTGCTCAAATCTGGATGTAGGTCTCAGCCATAATCTGAGTTTCGCTTTTCCCATCTGAAAAATGGGGAACACAGCCATACATTTCTTCCCAGAGGTGTTGTGACATTTCTTCATAGGATGGAGTGGACTGCAGATGATAAGGCACTTCAGTAGTCAATTGGGGAGGGTGGATAAATAATTTCCGTTAGTATTTGCTTAAACTATGTCTTCCCCCGTGTTTTTAGTATAAATTAAATTATATGCATCTTCCCTTTTGTCAAATATATCAAAGTGAGATAGGTTTCTAGATGATGTAAATAATACAAAGGGTGGGCAAATACAAGGCGCGGGCAAAACTTCAGTCCCTGATTCAATTGGGCGGAGATTCGGCCCAATTCTGTGGCCAAATGTCCAAATCGAATCAGAGGACCCTTTAATCTCTCCAAATCAAATTGGACCCCTCCAAATAGATTCGGAAAGATTCAGCAATTCAGGCATAGACACAGCTTTAAATGTTTTTTCTACATACCTCTAGGTAGCAGGCAGCATATCAGTGTTGTGATGCTGGGGTGCATGGAGTGTCCCACATAAGCATGGGGGGCTCCCCAGTGCTCTCGGCAGCAGACCTGGAAGTGGACCAGAATCACTTGTGGTCCACTTACAGGTCCTCTGGCTCAGTGACTGGTGCCTCCTGATTTTGAGGGGGGCAGCTGGGGTCCCCCTGTGGTCAATCACCACGCCATGGCGGTGCAGTGGGCCTCCCAGCGCGCTCCCTGGCAGACCTGGAAGTGGACCAGAAGTACTTCTGGCCCACTTTCTGGTCCATTGCCAAGCATGTGGAGTGTCCCCCACCCCTCCTGAGCTCCAACAGGACGCTACATCTGCCCTAGCGTTGCAGTGTTCATAAAGCCGCACTGGTACCTCAAGGTAAGTAGAAAAAAACATTTAAAGCTGTGTCTATGTCTAAATCTCTAATTCTCCAAATCGGCATCAAATCATCAGATTTGGATTCAGCCAAATGAAATCAGGGACAGTGATCTGAATCAACAGATCAAATCATTGTCCCCAATTCAAGCCTAATCTGAATCCGAATCGAATAGGGCCCACTTCTCACACCCCTGGTAAATAAGGTAAGATAATTTTAAAAGTCTATTTTGAACAGATTATTTTTAAACCATTTGCAAAAAGGTCTGTACTTATGAAAGAAATCAGTTTTTGATAGCTTTGCAAAAGTTATGATGAGTCCTACTTTTGAAGGTTAGTAATATAACGGATGGGTATTATGAGCTTTTCTTAGAAGCTGGTTTATTTAGAGGGCATTCACAATGGTACATAAGATTTACCAATATTATCTCCTGTATGTTTTGCAGTATTGCAAGTGCTCTAGATTTGAAAGAGCATCTACAGAAAACAACAAAGAAGCTTGGAGTGGGAATTAAACGTAAGGTATGGAGGAGGTTTTAAAAGAAGCAGAATTCAGCATTTTCAGTAAGTCTGTTCAACAGTCATAAAAACCTGTTCTCTTTCTTTCCTCTCAGTTATGTTTTGCACTAAGTATGCTGGGTAATCCCCAGATTACGCTGCTAGATGAGCCATCTACTGGAATGGACCCCAAGGCCAAACAGCACATGTGGTGAGTGTAACACTGCCCTACCTATAATAGGTGTTTTTACAGTGATCTGTATCATCAGATAATCTAATAATAATACTATCTTTGTTTTCACTGTAAATTTTGGAATATATCCTGGTTGAACCGGAAAGATTTTACTTTTCTTTCCATTCACATGTATAAACCTTGTTATGCAGAATGACCATTCTGTACATTTCAAAGGAAACCTTTTTCCTCCCAGGCCTTTTCCTAACTTGCCCTAGGGCAAAAAGATTTTCCTAATTTAGAACTGGTGATCAGTTTGGTCCTGTGCTTTGTGCACAAGACGCATCAGCCAAGTCTTTAAAAAAAAACAAACTCTCTACTATATTAGTGAGGTGCTTCACCAGTGCAAGTGTGGCCAATCTCTGATACCTCAAGGGAAGCTGGAAAAAAACACTTCTGCGTTGGAGGGGATTCTTCCTGGCTCTGGCAGAAGCTATTTGACCCTCTGAAAAATAAGATTTACATTGTCTTAATGATGAGTTGCAAGTGTTCTAAATGTGTTCAGGGCACTGCAAACAGTCCTGATTTCTCTATGGGCTCACAAAATAAAGGTATGCTCGTTTGGACATTGCAGTTGTCCTGCTCCCCACAAATGGGACTTTATTTCCAGGACTTTATTTCTGACAGTCCAGTTTTATGAGTAGTTTTGATCCTCATTTAAAAAAAAAATCACCGTGGAAGAAGTATCCAACTGTTTTCTCCAAATTGTGGAATTTCCCATCGCCACTTCAGGACAGACAATATTCAGTACTAAACTACTGACAGTTTCCATATGCCTACACAGTATGCCTTACTAGAGTAAATTTAATATTCAAACAAAAATGTCCCTGGTATTTACCTCTGTTTATTCACATTATTATGCTCACCTTTTCCCCAGAAGTTGGCAATCTGAAGTTTGGGGCATGGGTCTTGGTTAAAAGGAAAAATCTTCTTCTAGTTTGTTTTGCCTTCCCAAACAAAAGAAGCTGTATGTTTGATTTGCATGCATATGGTGTGCAAATAAGTGTGGTGATGATGCTCCTGTGAATATCCAGGTCTCTGCAAAAGATGGATGTTACAGTCTTTTATCCAGAATAATTGAAAGGTTTCAGAAAGTACAGACCAAGACTTATGTGTTAGCTCTTTGTTCTGTGCTGTAAAGAATGGTCTCCAAGGGCTTTGTGTTAATGTTTTACTAATATATTTACATGTGACCTGAAAGGTACTTTTTATGTTTGTTTGTTTTTTATAGGAGGGCAATAAGAGCAGCATTTAAAGGCAGAGAGAGAGCAGCTATTCTGACCACTCATTATATGGAGGAGGCTGATGCTGTATGCGATAGAGTAGCAATCCTGATCTCAGGGCAGTTAAGGTACCATAAACTCTACTAGTTTGTATGTATTTTGATTCTTTGAGATGAAAGGAAACATGACTTCTGCCAGCATGCATGTAGTTATTGCACACATATGTATTTGCCTTAAACCGCTAGCTAAAAAACACAGTTCATAAAAACTATTGAACACTGCTCTGCTTTCTTTGCATGATAAATAATAATGTTTTTATCTTTAAAAAACTGGTAGGTGCATTGGTACAGTTCAGCATCTGAAGAGTAAATTTGGCAGAGGGTACTTCTTGGAAATGAAATTAAAAGACACTGCAGGAGTTCACCAGATGGAGATGCTTCAAAGGCACATTTTACACATCTTCCCAAATGCAAGTCGGCAGGAAAGGTAGAATTGACTAAATGCAGCAACAGGCTTCAAAAAGAAAAAATAATACATCCTGCATTTTTTATCTTTGATTTATATATGATTATACCATGTTAAAAGTCTACGTAAAAAAAGTTAATAAAGTTTTGGGGACTGAGGGCATTCTTGGAAATGAAGTCATGCATTTTTTTCATAGGGTTGTTGGTTGTAGTCATATTGGTCTAAGGGCATAGGTAGAGAAGGGTCTCCCTATGCCTAAAGTAGGGTGTTTGTGCTCAGAAGCTTGCAGAAAACAATTTTCTGTCACGTTTCAGTCATGCCCAGGCTACAAAATGTGGATATAACCTAACAGTTCTCAAACAACTCTGTCAGCTGTGTATTTCAGGGAGCAAAACTTTGATTTAATCCTTTTTAAAAAGGAGAGAACTCCAGACAGTTGGGAGATATTTGGATTCACTCACAAAAGAGAAATTCTGATCAGTAAGAATAGAGCAGATGACTGAATCTCAGGTGCTGAGGAGGGTGGATCTGGCAGTGAAGGAGTTTTAGAAAAAATCCTGGTTGGTGTAGCTGGTATTGGCTTCTGTCAGGGGTGGAACATTTTAGATGATCTCATCTAAAGTGATAAACCCTGTTTTCCTAGGTAACTCTGTGCTTAAACTGCACTGATTTGCATGTTTCTAAAAAAAATGCGTATTCATGCAAAAGTTGCTTTTTACTTTTAGCATCTTTGGCCAAGGGAAAGCTCATTCTGTGTCTTCTTTTTCAGTTTCTCCTCCATTTTAGCATTTAGAATACCAAAAGAAGATGTACAGTCACTTTCACACTCCTTCTCTAAACTGGAGGAAGGTAAGAAAAGTATTTGGCAGGCAAGTAAATCATTTTATCTACCACAAACCTGTTAATTTTATTCTCCCTGATCCTGCATACCATATAGCTTTATTTTCCATGCCCCACTCCACTACACCCACTCCACCAGTCTCTCTCCAAAATTCAGTTATGTTAGTCTTCAAAAATTTGTAAGGCTCATGACTCCAAGAAATCTCCCCTTCTAATCTTTCCTCCTTATAACATATTTTGTATAAACCTACTATATTGTTAATCCGTAGGTAAATATAAATAGCCAGGCTTCTCTGTAGAGTGTCTTACTGTTCATGGGAGGAAGACTGAGAGTATGGCTGCATGCTGGGGTCCCCTTAGACCTTTGTATCTTGCACAGAAGGAAAAGCTCAAGGATTTGGGTACCTTGATGTTATAAGGTCTCAAATAATCTTCTTCAGGAAGAGCAGTGTTTGGGGAGAGATTCTCAGAAATAGAACAGTAGTGATAGTGAGGTGTCTATATGGGTGAGTTTTTTTTATGAGTTTATTTCTATGATTAGAGTTTAAAAAGCTTCCAGAAACCTGCAGGTAGACGCTTTATACCGAAGGGCTACCTTACTGCCACTGGACTGATGATGCTGGTAGAAATTATTATTCATCTCTATTTAGTTCCTGGTCTAGGTTCCCTTGCCTTCTTCTCACACAGGAAAATGGAGATAGTAATCAGACAGCGGAACTAGTTGGTCTTAGACAGCATATTCATAACTGGAAAGCTGCTCTGTGTTCTTAGGGGAGTCAGCAGTAAATATTTAAAATACAGCTTTGATTTTCAGGTCTTTGATAAATGTCTGAAACTTGTATTTTTTTCTACTTGTTTAAACAGCAAAGCATGCTTTCAATGTTGAGGAGTACAGCTTTTCTCAAGCCACACTGGAACAAGTATGTGAAAGGCCACGTTATTTCATAAATGAAAATAAATTGTATCCTGTAGAAAATAATTAAAGTAAAAGCTGCGCTATCCAGTACCTTACAAGCTGGCATGCTCTATTAACCAGCATGCCAGCTTGTAAGGGAAAAGCGAAACCAGAAGTGCCCACCATGGCACTTCCAGTTTCGCTGAACCCCCACAGCCTGGGGCAAAGCAGCCTGTGCTGCTGAGCTCCAACAGCCTGGGGCATAGCACCTTGCGTGGGGCCCCCACACCTGTCCCTCAGGGCCTGCAGGAGAGGCAGCGATGTGGTGGGAGGGAGTGACACCCCGGACATGGTGGGAGAGACAGTGGCCCAAACAGGCAAAGACACCTGTTCAGGCCACTCAGTGAACCAGCATATTTTGTTAGCCGGCACCCCCCATTCCCCATGGGTGCCGGATAACAAAGCTTTTACTGTATATTGGATAAAAGTTTTGAATGATCATTTTCAAAAAAATCTGTTGAGCACATAGGAACAATGTTGCCATGGGTTTCAAAAAAGGAAGAAAGAAAACTGAAATCAAAAACAAGTGACAGAAGTAGTGATGATTAGAACAAAAGAAATCAGTATTGCAGAGTATTTCTAGTAAGTCAACATATTTGATGTGCCTGTGATTTGTGGTGTCATATGCTTGGGCCGATAGGACAAACCTAGGACTTGTTCTCAACCTGGATAGTCCAGAGCTTGTTTAAGTTTCAGCTGAGCTTGCCCCTTAAGTTCTTGTACTGAAGGGTTGGCACATGTGTTCCAGGCACTGAAGCAAGTCTGTCTTTTGTGATGTGGGGCCATGACTATTTCAGTGGATGCATCGCTTCTTGCAGTTTGAATACCCTTGCACTGAATATAAGGTACTCATGCCATTTTTCTACTTTTTTAGGTTTTTGTGGAGCTTGCCAAAGAGCAAGAGGAGGAAGATAACAGTTTGGGAACCTTAAACAGCACACTCTGGTGGGAAAGAACACAAGAAGATAGAGTCATTTTTTGAACTCTTGAGCATTATAGGATTTAATCGATTTACTGTTCTTACCTTTTCACATGTGCTGAGCACAAAAACAAGTGGGAGTGTGGAAAAAAAATCAGATTTAGGAGGGAAAAATGTAGATTTGGAAACAGTGACACTCCAGTTTTCACCTTCCTGGCCTTCAGAGATCATTATAAAAGAGGGGATGAATTCATTTTGAGGACTGACATTGCAAGTTTCAGACTTCTTATCCAGCATCATTCTGTTCTCTCTTTTCAACTGTGAGTGGTAGATGACAGTCTATTTCTTCATAATTTCCTTTTGAGTCTGGTTAGTTTGTCCTATTTTCCTAGTAATTCACCTCATGAGCTGGCTCAGCCAGTTGGCATGTTACATTGCTGTCAGGTGTGGGTATTATCCAGATTTTGAGTTTTGTCCAATGTAATGACTTCTGCACTGCTTAGCTTCTTTTGGAAAGATACCTCAGAAGTTTGGGACCCCAAAAGTCATGAGTGGGAGCACTAGAAAAGGGCTGGCCAAGCATGTAAAGCATGGCAGATGCAGCCAAAGTGCAGTGGAAATGAGTGACATGTCTAGAGTTAAATGTCTACATCTCTGCATTTACTTCAAGCTAGGGACAGAAATTACACACAAACTGGTATAAGTGATCTGAAACCGATATAAATCTGTAACACAACAGAAGTTCAGTGCACATAAACGGCTTTCAAAATGGCCGAAACTGGTGTAAGATAAACCTGGATGGATGTCAGACTTAACTGATTTAAGTTAAATCAGTTCATTGAACTTCTGTCCCAGATCCCCTCCAGATACAAGTTAATTCACAGTCCCCCAGCATCCCATGATGCTTTGCACCTCCCCTGCAACCCTCCTTGCTTACAGGGTGGACAGGCTGGCCTTTGCCCACATTGTCTGTTCCAGCAGAGCAGGGAGACATGCTCTAGCACCCCCCTTTTCCCCCAGCTTCTGGCCTGAGCCATTGCAGGCATGTGGCTGCATTTCCAGAATCAAAAGTAAATGTCTGTTCACTTGCTTATCAGTTCAATGTAGACAGCTTAGACTAACCCGCGAAGACTGAATCAATTCAGCCTTGGGCTTTTTGACCATCTGTACTTAGTGTTAAGGCCTGTCAAATTCAGGGCCTTAATTGCTTGACAGAATGTCTGTAAATTTTGTCACTTCCGGGTAAAGTTCCTTATAGACTACATTGCATTGCTAAAATTGAGCTACTAAAATTTTAGCTACTAAAATTCATTATATAAGATGATGTTGATTAGTTCAACCTAAATTATTTGAATGCTACTGAATACTGGTCGTGTCTATGTGAGATGCTTACTGTGCGGTGTCTTGTTACTACTGCACAGTAGTATCACCGGGCATGAGCCATGATGTGATGCTGCTGCACAGTAGTAACAAGCTATTGTGCATTAGTAACAAGCTACTGCTCAGCAAGAGTCACTAGGCAACTGTGCCGGGACACTACTACACAATAATGCCAGTTACTGCACGGTCATTTAATATTCTGGTATGCAAGTACTAAATGACTGCACAGTTACAACTGCACAGTGGGTGCCTCATGCAGACATGCCCACTGACCCCTAAAAGTCTGAATGATAAGCTGATTTAAAAATCCTTATTTTACTGCTTGGAAAAATAGATCTCAGGTCAAATTTCCTTATCCAAAATAATCTGTCTGGCAAAACAAAGCAGCATCAATAGTGGACAAGGACCCAGTTGTGCTTGGCACCGTGCAAGCTTGAAACCATGCTATCTGTCTGAGCTAAATCCTACTTTTTCCGATTGTTCTTTGCCCCGTTTGGGGCTAGTACATCTCCAACTTATTACTAATCACATGATCTACAGTATGAGGATGACAGACACAGCTATCACTTAACAAAAAGCTTGCTTAGAAGAGGCCATTTTGCTTTGAAGTCACAAAAAATATTGTACTCATCATTAAACAGGGCATAAATAATATAGCGAATTTATCTTGGTATCCAGTCAACGTAAAAATGTTCACATATCAATACAATATGGCACGTGATTACTGTTATGTATCTATTTATTGCGAATTGGCAGGTGTTATTTGAGCTGTGTTATTTTATTGGCGTGCATAACAATTTATAATGCATGTGTGTGTGTGTAAGTTTAAATGGGGTTTGCAAAGTTGGATAGGCTCCTTTTGCTTCGTAAAACTGAAGATAAAATAATATCTTTATGGTTCTTGAAGAAATGTGAACATTTCTAGTTATGGCTGTTTAAAGCAGCATAACTAGTTATTTTTATTGGCTTCCAACATCAAATGTTCTATCACATATTCAAGAGGTAGTTATTTAAATGTAGTAACTTTTTAACAGTGAATTTACAGGGGCACACACCAGTATTTTCTAGTCTATCTTTGTTGCAATAGTAATGATGCAACACAGGATTGTCCATAACTTTCTTATCAGTAATTCTCTCACTTCCCCAAACCTGAAAGAAGCTTTAAATACATAGTCTTGTCATTGATAATGATACTTTTCTTTAGTGTCTTGCAAATTCTTTTCTGATAAGAGCGGGCATGTAGTACTTCATCTTCAGGTGCAGGAGGAAACATTCATCTTATTTTGTGACATTAAATATTGTTGAAAATATAACGTAAAATGCATTGTCTTGTAATTCAGTTTCATAATCTACAACTCTAATTTTAAACAACATATATCATTATAGAATCATGAATTGAAACGCATTTCATATAAACTTGTATTGTCTACACGTCTGAAGACACTAGCTGTGTGAAGTTATATCAATTATTCATGGTTATCTCAAGATTAGAAAATACCTATCTTTTTTCATTCCCTATGTGTTCAGACTTAAAATTATGATATTACCTGTGATTTAGATTCCCTACCCCCCACACTCCCACAGTTGTTGGGCAATAAGTGATGTATTGCTTGTGCAAAATTGATGACATTTTTAAAGGCCTAGTCGCATATTGGTATTAATGCAGATCTTGTAACTGAATCCAGTATGAGCTGGGATTAACCTCTACGTGTATGTTTTTTGCCTCTTTCTTTGTAACTAGTATCACTTATGTGGATTTTGCCATGAATGCCACTTGGATCTTTGTCCTGCATGGTACTGAGATGCATTTGCTCAGGGAGAGTGGAGGGCTTTCAGTACCTTACAGGACCTACTCTGCAGCCAGTCTGTCTGGATAAGTGGAGATGTAACGTAATGTAACCTAACATAAAACTCTGTTTTATTTTGAAGAAAAATGCAAGTGCTGAATTGATTGCACTGACATGCAGGCTCTAATTCCAGTAGCGGTCTCAGAGTGAAGCTTTCCTGTGGAAAAAACAGGCCAAATCTGGCACTTATCTCAATGTGATCCTACTGGTATATTTTATTTAACATTTATATTGTGGTAGCATATAAAGACCAGCCAGAATTAGGGCCCACTGCTGGAGGCTGTACAGACATATAATAAATGAGGGTCCGTACTGTAAGGAGTCTCGCATTGACTGCAGTCAGTTGACTGAGTTGTGGTGATGTGACGAAGAGCCACATTTTAATCAGTTTTAATTAGAGGAAAGTTTCACTGTGGTTATAACAAGGGTGGGGTTGAAAATGAGCACCAGATCTTACAGATTCTTGTATGCATTATCTTTTTCACCTATTTTACTCCTTTGTTTCCTGTACAACTGTGTAACATCCCATCTACTGACATCCACTGCATTTTATCTGCAAGTTAGTAACTGCTAACATTATATTCAGACCTTTACACTTGGTAACTCAGAAGACCAGTAAGTCATAGTCACTTCTCTACTGATCTCAATCTACATTAAATATGGCTCATACCTCTTGCATTCCATCATTTCAGCAAACCATGAGGAATAAGCTCTACATCCTGTTGAATATATAACACACAACAGTTATGCTTTGCATCTGACCAACATGCCTTCTACTTTTTGCTTTTCTTATCACCCTAAAGTTATTTCATGTAGTAAGTTTTAATTTTATTTTTCTATCTGTAGGGTTCTAACACAGTTCATAGATTTCATAGACATTAGGGCTGGAAGGGACTTCGAAGATCATCAAGTCCAGGCCCCTGCCCGGTGATGGTCTTGATTATGTGAGGAATTTGTAGCTGGTGTTTCATTTCTTTCACGTTCACCATACATCACTTTTGGACTAGAAGATGTCCTTTACTCTTTGGTATGGCCCCATTTCAACGTATGTCAGCTGTTAGTAGCTAACATAAAAGCTTCAGGGAAAGATACTTTCCTGAACCAGTTGAAAAATGAAAGCATTATTGAATCTCTCCAAAGAATTGGGAGGACATTTCTGGGCCATTAACCTGTTGTTTTGCCCTTGGGGAGTAATCTGAAATTTGTCTTCCAAGGAGCAAGTTATTTTCTCTTAGACTATGGAGGTCAAACTCCATTGTCTGTCTGTCTGTCTCTAATCTGTGCAACTTAATCTTGCCCATCATATTTCTCTGAGTTTGATATTTTTTTTTTCAAACAACAAAATACCCCAAATTGTAGGAGTACTCCTTGTTAACTTCATTTTTTGCTCAATCTCTAAATTCATGTTCCTATTGTAATTTCTATCTATCCGCTATGTTCACAATTACTCCAACAAGGTACAGTCTTAATTAATGTGCATTTTCTATTTCCTTCTTAATTTAGGACAGTCTATGTACCTAGTTTTGATCTTTCTGTTATGTCTGACACCACTCATCAATTGGATTCTCTTTCATTTATACTGACTGTGAATCTACTGTCTGTCAAACCATTTTGTAGTCTCCCATAGCGTTTCTAGCCAGATATTATTGATGTATCTTTTCCAATAGATTCCTGTTTTCTAATGGGTTCATCATTATCTAACTTTTCTAATGGAACCATTTGAAAAGTTTTACTAAAATCTAGATATATTCTGCCCAGTACTGCTTACCCTGTTTGTGGCCACGTGGTATTTAAAAAGATAAGTGAGCATAAATTAGACCACTAGAGTCTACTACATCCTTGGCTTTGTGTTTCATATTGTTTGAACATTACACAAAATGTTGATCAAAGACATCCCAAGCTCTTTCATACCTTAGAAAGAGTGTACCAAGGTCTTTCAGATTGGTGCAGCAGGCCTATTAGATTACAAGAATGGAGAAGCAAAAAAATAATTCAAAGATCAAATAGATTGAAATAAGTTGGAAAGTACAATTGATATCAACAAAGCTTTGGGGATGAAGCCTTACATTTGAGCCCTGTGTTCTGTTTTGTTTTATTTTTTTTCATGCTATTTAGGAACTGTAAATAATAAACGGAACCCAAACTGTATGTAATTGAGAGACATTTTGACTAGGAGGATCGCTAGGATCGGGATTGGGGTAGATTCTTGCTCAAATTGTCACCAACGAATTTAACCTCTTTATGCCACAGCTTTTCCCAACTGTAAAACGGGTCTGGTCATCCTTGCCTATTTTGCAGGGGTGTAGCGAGGATTAATTAGTGCATATGAAAACCTTAAAAATAAATTTACTTTAGTAGTAGTATACGGATGTATTTTTGTATGGGATATTTAGTAACTCAGTTTTTGCTCACATTATCATGAGAAATCCATATTTTTAAATGGCATTATACAGTTAAGTATAGCCTATTAACTAGCTGATGCATACAAGATACATTTTATCTAAATGTTAGCGTTCTTTTAATGCTCATCCCAATATTACAGTCATGTACTTGATGAGGTATTTATGATTAATTTTATACACAGTTTTCTTTTATCACTTTTCTGTATCTGTAAAATGACCCGAATTTTTTTTTTCTTTTTTCCAGAAGAAAGTGCTATTGAAATAAAGATGGATTGGATTGTTCATACTCTTGTTTCCGTAATATGTTTCTGCAGTACTACACATAAGGAACAAGGAGTAAAATGACCAAGTCCCACTGAAGGGCTATAGGACTGTACCTCCAAAGTTACTTAGATATAATCAGTGATTTAAACAACGCGATGTAAAACTCTTGGTAGGAAGGGCCAATCTGAAGAAGGAATTAATTCTAGATGTCATGCCTTCTGAGTTTATCTAACCAACAGAGTATCATATATAGACTTGTATAAATATCACCACTATGTTCTTGTCAGAATGAGGCCTACGAAGAACATAGTGGGCTGAATGCATTTTTGTATGATGACAGTTGATGACAACTTGTTGCCCTTAAGAGATTTAAATGGAGTTTGTTTGGTTCCTGGAGCCTGACCCAGCTTTGTCAGATCAGTGCTGAGTTGCTCCTATCAGGGGGGTTTTGAGCATACACTGAAACAGAGTTTGAGGCCTCTGGAGAATCTGGAGATCAGGTAAGGTGCTGCGAAGGGTTACACTCCCCCAGGGCTGCTTGGCATTTGAGTGAGGGCTTTTTGGACTGTACATTTGAACCTTGGATCTAAATTCCAAATCCTGATTTAGTCAAGAAATAGATATAACCCTTTGGCATTTGAAAAAACTACCTGCCACTTCAGAGCAAAGAACGGGGATATATGGGTGGTGTAAGCCTGCCTGTGATACATGCTGCTTTTATTTCTTGTATCTGTTTTAAGTTCATAACTTTGTCATAACAGAGCACCCTTAGTTTTATTTGTTTTATTTAGTACATTTAACAAAAGGGGAAGTTGTTGTAAAATTAAAAGAAAAGCCTCGTTAATTGAAACGTAATGGCCTCAGGATGGCAGTACACAGTAAGAGGAGAAACTAATGGTTGTTACAGTGTATTTCACAGGACTCATTTTTTGGCAAAGCAGGAGACAGTGTTTTTCATGTGGGAGCAAGAGATTGGAATCAAGAGAGTACAAATAATACAAATAATGAAAAGCAAAGCTGTACCGCTACATGCAGTCTTCTGTCTCTCATTCAAAATGACTTAGACATTTATTTGGGCACCTATACACATGCCTGATCCCTGCTCCAATGTGTTCTAATTGGAACGCATTGGAGCAGGTTCAATTAATCAAGTCTACTGGAGCGTTCTAATTAGAACGGTCCAGCATGCTCAGCGTCATGTGTATTCAGTGTCTCCATGTGTCCAAATGGTAGCTGGAGTGCTTTAACTAAAGCTCATTTTGAAGCAGGGGACACTGAATACATGAGACCAGTTGGAAAATGTCATACCTTCAGGCACTCCCATGGCTTTCTTCCAGGTAGCCACAATTTTTTTCTCATTGTCGTTCATGCTCTAGAACTATCATGGACAAGCCTTTGCAGACTTTCAGGAGAAAGAAACAGAAGCAAAGCAGCTCACTCCAGTGAAATGTTTTTTTCTCTCTGACCTGGATTACAAAGTGAACTCAGTGGTACCCTTTGCCACCCCTGGTGGGAGAGCAGAGGACTCTGGTCACTTTTGCTTTCTCCCTGGCTCAGAAGGCTGGAAGCAATCCAGGCTGTCCCGTTGGCCCCAGCTACGAAAACTGTGTGGGTGGGCAGTGAGATTAGTAACACTGAAGCTATTTTGAAAGGTTGGATGTGTAGCTCTGGAACGGATCAGTTAGCATCAAGCTGGCAAAGGAAACAGTGTTACAATGCTGACCTGCCTCTAGATCATCGTAAACGAGGTGAGCAGCCCACGTGCCTCAACTGTGGGAGACACTGGTAGCAGAAAGGACACTGCTGGGTAAGAAACTCCCCATTCCTATGTTCTAAGTGAAAATAATAATACCTACTTGACTTTCCCTGAATCCAGGACTGATGCCACAAGTTTTCATTGTATTTTAAAGCGAAGTGGCAACAAAAGCACTATGTCCTATTTCCCTGCTGGGCCCACCAGCATTACACGTGATGTTCTGGTAGGCAGAGCAGTGTGCTAATCAAAGGACATATCGGGGCGGGTTTCAATAGACATGGATTTGTTTAGAGCTGCTGGAATAGTCTTCTAAATTGTAACTCGCTTGAATGCTGCTGACCTAGTCCATCCATCTTCTCTCCCAGGTAATTTACCGTTCCTTTATTGCTTTATCAACTCTAACATGAAATGCTTCCAAAAATGAGTCTTTCACTACTTCTTCCTGTGAAGCAAATACAGAAGAGATGGCATAGGCTTAACAGCTAACAGGGTTTTTAATTTTTTTCCCCTTTTTTGGACCCCCAATTTTAAAATAAAATAAAAGAAGTTGATTGAAGTGTGTGTTTGTATTCAGCAGTGATGCAAGTGATTCTCAAGCAGTTGTAGTTATTTGGTTTGAACTGCTGCAGCTTTTACAAGCTTGGAATTGCATTTCTTTATTTTGAAATGTGTTCCCAGAATGTCTTGACTGATCTTCAAGGGCAGCTTCCCTCCAGCAGTTCAGGAGAATGTGCTATGCTAGTGTTTTGAGAGAGAAGATTCTGAAAAACTACCAAATGCAAGGTTCTAGGGGGAAATTAAAGGAATGGAGTGGTCATTGGGGACTTGCCTTTTTGGCAAACCTGTTGAGCTGGGAGAAAAAAGCATCCGTGTACCAAGAAACACTAAAAATAGCTGCAACAACTGGAAAGCTTGTTCCATGGAAACAGGAAACTTCTGTGTGTTTAGAGTATTTCAAAAAGTAGATACATTGAGTTTGTTCCAAAGGTTTTGAAGGTAAGTTTGACTTTTTGCCTGACAAAATAAAATCACATTTGTAGCCTGACTCATCTCTCAGCACTAGCCCTGCAAGGGACTCCGCACTTAACAGCACCTGTTGAAGTGTTTGAGAAATGTGCTAGTAGCTTGAAAACCATGCTGCTAGTGGTTGATAATGTAACAAAAAAAGTTGTGGCAAATGGGCATAAAAATAAAAGGCCTGTTTGAAATTGCCCTGGCTATTTATACTTGATTATTTTTCTCCTGTTTTCCAGTCTGATAGTCCATTATCTTTTTTTTTTTTAGCTTTCCCCAGAGCACGCTTTTTCTTTGGTCTGTTTTGATCTCAGAGTGTTACAGGCAGTTGGTAACATAAATGTTGGGGTCCTTTTAAAACAAGCAGATCTAAATCTTCAAATTTTAACTAAATGTTTTCATTACTCTTATACAAACTCAAGCTGCTGCAGTGTTTACAACCAGCAAGAACATTCTCCTGTTATCCAAACATTGCAGCATATTCCCCTTGTTTGTTTTATTGAGCATTGCCACATCACGCTCATGTTTCAACTCACAGGGGATGAAATACGTCTTTGCACAAAAGACCGACACAACTCTAGGCTCCACGCAGTTGCTACATTTTAACTTTGCAAACAAAGTGTGTGCAAGTGGAATTTTAATGATGTTCACACCTTGAAGTCTCTTTGAGTTTTTGAAAAGGTGAAATTCATATCTAGTGTAGACTAAGAAGATCCAACTGCGTGTTAATCAGAGCAAATAGAAATTCTGAGCTTCTGTACCTGGAATACGTAAATATTTACTCTTCCAAAAACAATCAACGAAGGGGACAGTGTTTTAAGGTATTTTTGTCATCAATTATTAATACCAGCTATCCAATCGTAGGGATCAAATAATGATGTCCAAAGGGGAAAAAGGGAAAGCTAACCTAATCACTTTGATTGTAGTTTCAAAGACCTTGGAGAATGAAGTCTAAGGTTTTTTTCCTCTGCTCTGATTCCTGAAACAGCTGGACATCTGTTTCTGTGAGATTCAATTACTACACAGAAAGCTTGTCATGTGATTATATGTTTGTACGTAAAGAGAGGCAGTTTTCTGCGGAAAAAGCAAGTCCTTTCTTTCAGTTATATATTATTTACAGAGACTTTTTGAAGTTAAAATTTGTGTTAAATATTTTTCTATGCAAACAAAAGTTCCCATGTCGATCAATCAAATTCCTTGTTGTGATTTTTGGGATATTCATTCATCAGTCTCATATTTTGTGGTTGATGGCTAAAGTGTTTCTGTTTTGATTGGAAAGCCATTACCATTTAGTTTTATTTATTTATTTATTTATTTATTACTTTAAAAGCTTGAACTGTTCAGACTGTACCTTAGACTATGCCTAATTTCCCAGATTGTTCTGAGACATGAACATTTTCCACACATTTTGTCCTCTAAGAGATCCTGTTTGAACAACTTTCTAAAGCCAGGAGATGGGAATGAAGCATGAAATAAAAATGATGCACTCCTTTAGGCAAATCTAGTGTTATTGGACCATGTACATGGTAGCTAGTACAATATGTTGGGGAGAAATACTGATATGGTACAAAATAGTTTGGAGGAGACAGCTGAAGGGAAACAATACCTAGGCTCTTGTTCATGATGCTATTCTATGTGTTTATGAAGAATGCAGGAAAAATGTTAAGAGACACATTTATCACAAGATTACACAAAGGTCGAGTAACAGATTGTTTGTGCAGGTGCTAATTAAAGGGAGTGAAGTGCAGCTGTCTCTAACTCAGGATGGGACATAACTAACTCCTGGACTGTTGCCCTCCGAAGAACTCATCCTGGCCAACCCAGACGCAAGAACATCTGGAGACATATACTTATGTGAAAGAGCCGAGGAGGGAGGAGGCTGGAATAATGTTCTTTGTTGCAATGCATAGAACATCACTCTGCTCCTCCGTGTTTCTAGCTCAGGATTCTCAAGCAGGTAGAGCGGGGAAGGGCACAGAGTATGACTTGGTGAAAACCAGATGCTGTATCTTCATTGAGCTCTCCTATTTACCTCAAATCTTATCCCGAGGGTCTAGCTTCCCACTTGCAAAAGGGAGAGAATACAACCCAGGTCATATACCATGCTAATGTGATAATCAGTGAAAAAAGGCATTTAGCTTTTTTCCTTTAGATAAATGCATAGTTTTTAATAAATTATGTCCCATTTATTCCTGCAGCTGATACCCAAGAACTGTATTTTTTTATCCCTGTCTAAATCAGCTTGCAGAACTGAATCCCCAATATTCTTGCTGATGATATAAAGCTGCTAGGATATACTTCTCTGCATACAACTGGGGAAAAAGTCATCAGCTTCACAGGTGGATGGCAGCATTGGACTGAAAGTGGAAAAATTCTTGAATTTACAAACTCTGAAAACACCTGATATAGGAAATAGTATGCTGCAGTAAAAATACAGGTTTAGTCTTCAAAGGAAATGAAACATGCAGCATTATCATATGAAGCACTTCACATAGCACTTTGCCTTCTCAGTCTACAAGTACAAACCCAGTATGCCCCATTCTCTCACATTCTGGCCACAATATAATGGAATTGATGGGAATTGAGCAGCCATAGCTTGACACACCTTTGCCAGCTCCCTGGCATAGCAGATATAATTAGGGAAAGAACAACATACTCCAGGTAATTCTGTTCCCCTTATTATGTGACTGTAACAGCAGCCAACAATAAATAATGCTCCAATCATTGTTTCCTTTCTCCAAGTATATAGAAGATCATCTTTCCCCCATAAAATACTGTATTTTCTTGCATACAACACAAAAATTCCCCCAAAACATCCCAATTCTCCTCCTTGCCCCCCACCCCCCACGCCCAATCAAAAGTTGGAGTGCGTGTATCAATCAGGAAGGCTGATTTTCTGTCTGGGATAGAAGCACCCTGCTTTGATTACTGCTCTATAATACAGCAACTGTGGCATTTCTATCGAGGCAGTTGAGTCAGGTGACTTAATGGCTCATTGTATTTCAGTCTACAGATGTTGATGATTATCTCTCCTTTTTAATAACCTTGATGTTCCACTAATTAGGCTAAACTTTTTTAGGCAATTTTATTATTTAGTAGGTATTCTAAGTCTCTCTCCCCTTATTTCACACCCTTAAAGACTGTTGACCTCTTTTCAAAATCATAGATCCACCCGTGGAGACCAGTCTTCAGGAGCAGATAGGTTTTCAGCTGTAGTTAAGCAGGAAAGGAAGAGTGAGTCAGCTGACAGGGTGAGCCAGCCCCATCCCTGCTCTGTGCACCCATAACTCGAAAACATCTTTTTCCTTCGTTCTGCTTCCCAAGACGAGTGTGTACTATATTCCAGGGCACGTTGTAAGTGACACAAACCAGCCAGCATACTGCAGCCTTAATCCAGATGTTGAATGCCATCAATGGTGTCTCATATCCTTTGTAGGGTGTGAACATCACAATGCCTTCTACAGTTATTACATATTACTTTAACAGCTGCTGGGCTTCTACCATTTGCTTTGGGAACTGAGTTTAAAATCTGTGTACCTGTGTCTAGTTGTCAGGATGTCTGCACAGAAGCCTGCTGTCTATGTTGGAATGAAATCTGATGTGGTGCAGATTTACCATTCAGCTGCTATTCTACAGATGAAATGAAAATAATTTTATCTATGAAATGCTGTATTAAAAAATTAGCATTTGTGTTGTCTGCTGTGCTTTTTATCCAATGGGTTAATGAGGTGGAATTATTTTGTAGGTGAACCTTTAAAAGCTCTTTGCTCTCCAGTATTTTGAGAACAGAGCAGCTGATTTACAGCAATAAGTAAAGTTCAGCACCTGTCCATATTAGCGTGTCAATCTGTTCTTGATGTCAGCAACTGAAATTGCATGAAGAAACTAGAGATTTTGGAGGACAGGGATTGTATTTTTTTTATTATTAAGTTTTCACAGTTGCAAAAGCTTCCTGACTAACTTTTTCTACTCAGCAACAATTATTCTTTGTTAGCTTTGTGTAACAGAAATCTGAAGAGCAGCAAAACAGGAAGGATATAAAAAGGTGGGAAAAAAGGAAGCAACTCAGAAACAAATGGGTCTCGTGAAGCATGCTTTTGGAGAGAATTGCTGAAACCTAGGAGGAAAAACAAAGCAAAGCAGCACAGGAGAAAGTGTGTTAGCAGCAATTCGTAAGTAGATTTCAAAACAGTTGACTTCTGCACATTTAGCAGTTATCAGGAAAGAGTTTCCACACTCCTTTCGTATTTTTTACCCTTAATATCTAGTAATTAAGTATTCCGTAACTCATCCTCTGGCAAAGTGTTCTGCTGGGTTTTTTTTCCAAAAGCTCTGTGGCCATGACTGATGAGAGGAAAGAATCTTTATAATAAAAAAAAGTTGAAATTCTGCTGAAGTTTCTTAAACACATAAAGACCAGTCAGGACTTCATCTCTGATGAAGAGACCTGATGAAGAATGCATTACAACTGAAAGCTTGTCTAACTTTTATTGGACTAGCTGTACAAGTGGGATAAAGAGATCACTCCAGAAAAGATTCCTTGCCTCTCAACTCATTTTTGTCATCTTTTCTAGAATGAATTTTGACTTTTATCTATATCAGGACAGAGTTCAGGTCACCATTAATGTCTGTCTGACACTGTAGCTGGATGTGGTAGTAGAAACCCAGGAAATTCCAAATCAGTGTTTTAACTTTTTACCAATTAAAAAATCTTTTAAAAGGTCCTGTGCTATCGCACATGCTATGTCATAGAAATGTGAGGCCATCTATAGGTCATTCCCCTTCCCCAAAACAGGATCAGCTACACCTCCTGACAGAAGTTTAACCTGCTCTTAAAAACTTGGGAAGATTCTCCTATCTCCCTGCTTGATCTGTTCCAGGGTTCAAACTGTACTCTGGCTTCCCTTTCACTCCTGCCACTTTTCAGCCTGCAAAATCTAATTCCCAGCTTGTTGTTTATCTGGGAGTTTTCTGTTGACTTCAGTGTGTGTAGGATCAGATCTTCACAGCATGCCCTTGATCAAGTTGCTTGCTATCTTTTTCTTTTGTTTTCACTGCAAAATATGTAAGCATAGATCTTGTGTGAGTGTTGTAAGCTCAATAGCAAGGTTTGTTGGGTAGATGTGATATCTTTTATTAGACCAACTGAGTAGTTGGGACAAAGTTCTTTGCAAGCTTTCGGGTGTAATCGCCCTTCCTCAGGCATAAGAAGTCTCTGCTGTTATGAGACTCCAAGGACTGTAAGAAGCTAGAAGCGTGACAGGATGTCAGTGAGAATGTGATTAGGTGGAAATTAGGAAAACAAAAGATAAAGCAGGGAAGGGCAGGCGCAAAGGTAAGTAAAGGAGACTACTGAAGTAGTTTTCAAAGGTAGAAAAAAGGCTGACTAAAAAAGTAAATAGCTGGAAATTAGGAAGGCAAAAGGTAGAAAAGGAAGGTGGGGAGGAAGAGGGGGAAAAGAAAAGTGTAAGAGGTCAGGTCAGGCTGGTACCTGGTAAATCAGACATCAAGCAGGTTGTAATGTGTCATAAATCCAATGTCTATATTGAGTCCATGATTTTTTTATATCCAGTAGATTTATGACGTGAAGTTCATAGGCTCATCTACAAAAGGTGTTTTGTAAGTTCCCTTTAAGGATTAGAACTGAGAGATCGGAGTGGGGTGATTGTCTTGTGAGAAGTGGGCATCTGCAGGTAGTTGGGTATTCGTGTCTTTGATAGACTTCCAATGTGCGCTCATTCTGGTGCACAGTTGTTGTTTGGTTTGTTCTCCATATATTCAATTAGGGCATTTGGTGCACTGGATGCACTATATAACATTTCTGGAGGTGCAGGTGTAAGATCCAGGAATGGTGCTGGTTCTGTTGTGGGGTGTAGTAATTGTGGGGGTGGTGGAGATGTGTTGGCAGGTTTTGTATTTCTTCTCCTGGCATGGTCTGGATCTATTAGGTGTGGTTTGGGTCGTAGGGAGGTTGTTGCTGGTGATGAGGTTGGCGAGGTTTGGTGCTTGTTTAAAGGCTAGGATGGGTGATTTTGGAAAGATCTCTTTAAGAGATTGGGTCTTCTTCTAGTATGGGTTACAATTGTTTGAGGCTTTTACGTGTAGGTTCCAGGGAAGGATGATATGTCATAATCAGTGGTGTGTGATTTGTGGGGATTTTCTTGATGTACTACAGCAAATCTCCTTGTGGTTCCTGGGTGGCTCTTTCAAAAGCATGAGCTATCTCTCTGGAGGAGTGTTCTTGTTGGGTGAAGGCCCTTCTGAGATTTGAGAGGTTGCGAACATGGGTATTCTCCTCCGTGCAAATTCAGTGGTATCAGAGAGCTTGGCTGGAAAATACATTAAATTCAGCTGTAAGCTTAATATGTATTTATACAGAGTGTCATAAGAGGCAAAGTTTCTATCCAGAATGTACTGCTAAGATTAATTTTTCAGACTATCAGGATAGAGAGTGAAGGCTCGAAATGCACGATTACGTTTTAGAACCATGTTACTTATTTGACTCAACAACTCCCACGTTGATTAAAAGCTACGTCCTCCATAGTAAGGTGACCGGAATAACCTGTTCTTTGGTTTAGACTGCTGTGTCCTGTGGCCTGACAAGTAGAAAGGAATACAACTGTAGTAACAATAATAAAAACTAGGAAGAACAGCTTTGATTTTGGGCACACTTTTATGTGGCTAGTCCAGGGTAATGGACCATGGAGACACTCTGTGAAATGATACAGTTCTTTTTCTTTTTATTCATACCTCTTAATTTGTAGCATCTGTCATCAAATCCATTCATTAATAAAACCAACAACAACAACAAATGAATTAAAAAGACTGGAGCACTTTTTAGCAATTGTGGAATATGTTAAAATATCACCAAGTTGCAGTTCTGCTTTTGAACCTGAATATTTGGAAGCAGAAAGAGGAAGAGGGTCATGGTTATGCATTTAGGATCATGTGCAGATTATCTCCAACTGTCCAGTCAGCAATATCTGGTGCTTCTCAGGAAAACAAAAAGTTCCCCCGTAATCAAATTATGCATCTGGCAGAACACTTCCTGATGTCTTCCACTGCTCAGTTTAAGCCCTGAAGTGTGGGATTTGGTTTTACGGGGGGGTGGGTTTAATGCAGAGCTACAAGTTTTGCAAGCACATTGAGAGCACTGCTGGTAATTCGGAGAGTAACTTCATTCAATTTATAAAGCCACACTGTGGAGGCAGCCCTGTGGGAAAGGCCTGAGGCTAGGAATTGGAAGATCTGAATTTGATTTCCCTTCAGCTAGACTTTCTTGCATGAAGGAACTTTGGCAAGTGATTTTAATTCTCTTTCCCTTCTTAAAATGGGAATGATACTTACCTGCATACAGCATGTTGGCATGGATGCTAAGACTGTGCAAACAGAAGGATTATTATTGTTCTCTTCTCAGATTTGTTTAAGAAGTTCCATGCTTTTGACTCTCCGGGTCTGAAAATGCGGACACTTCACAGAAACATTCGCGTGTTTCAGCAAACTAAAATATTGTTATGGAAAAATGTCCTTAGCAAATGGAGGAGGAAAAGGCAGAGCTTTCAGGTGAGTACCAAAAGGTCTTCCAGGAACAGAAAAAAAAATTGACATGTTTTGAAGGGTGTCTGTTGGCAAAGTAGGTCGTTGTAAGCCCTTTTTTACTTTTACTGGGCCTCATTCTTTCTCTCATTTTGGCAACGCAGCAGTAGCATAATCTCCGAAGCATAAATTGTTAAAAGAACCACTTTTCACTATAGAATCAGTTTTTCATGGTTAGGGCCTAGAAATTAACAATGTTTAGTTTTGTGGACTTTTTACAAAAGATTTGGCTCTATGACTAAGGAAATATATAAATATTCAGTCGTGTATGTGTATAGATATAGATATATAGACTGAACGGGGAAGGATTACTGTTTGTATTTTTTTGCTGTGGCTCAGATTCAAAAGCTGGTGAGTGCAAGGGGGGTGGTTTCTTAACGGGCCAGAGCTGGGGCAGGCAGGGCAGCCATGGTGGGGGGGCTGGGGGAGCGGGCAAGGGTCGGGGGGTGGGGGAGCAGGCAGGGGATGGGGCTGGCAGGGGTCCCCCCATGGTCCTCTCCCCACTCTTCCAGTCTCCCCTCCCCTGCCTACTTAACAGCTCAGAGTCTGGGTCCAGCTCCCCGCTGCAGCAGGCAGGGACTCCCCGAATCACCGAAGCTCTCCAAATCCTTTCCGAATCAATTCGGACCTTTTAATTGGTCCTCTGATTCGATTTGGATTTAGAGATTCAGCCACCAAATTGGGCCGAATCTCCTCCAAATCGAATCAGCACCTGACGCTTTGCACAGCCCTGTTAGCTAGTGATTATAGTAAGTCCTCTTGCAAAACAACCCTTGTATTGCATAGAGTTGTAGGAAAATTGTATGGAGGGAGACACTCTGTGAAATGAGACAGTTCTTTTTCTTTTTATTTCATACCTCTTATTTTGTAGTGCTTGCCATCAAATCCATTCATTAATAAAACCCTTTGCTGTAGAAAGAATCCCTTCTGTCCAAGTCACCCCAGGCAAATGTTTGTCTAATGTGACAGTACATGGGAAAATTCAATCTCTTTTGTTTGTAATAGGTGATGAAGTGAAACTCTGTTGAGGTCAAGAGAACGGGATGGATTCCAGGAGGTTAGCAATAGGATGTGGACAGAACTTTCACTCGTCTTGCTGGCTCTTTTCCAGTGTTCAGGGCTGGGACTTCAAGACTGTAGTTTCTGTCCCTCACTCTAAGGTTCTCCCCCCAGGGATGTCAGAGCTGACCAAGTTAGGATGCAAATTTACAATCAAAATGCGATATTCCGCTAAGCAGTATCATGGAAAAGCACTATAGGTGTTAATTAAGTATGTCCACTTGGGGGAGGTAGGTGTGGAATGAAGCCTGGCAACACCCACAGGATGTTAGAGTTATCTCTGTTATCATGGAAAATGAGCACCAACTAGCTATGGACAATCTGTGTGTGCTGCGATCTTACAGTGCCTTCATGCAGCACGGTAGCTTGAGAGCACGATGGCATTTATAGTGCAGGCAAGATGTATCCACGTACCAAAGTAGCTTGTGCACTGTACATGCGCGCCATTGCCGCTTCTGTGCTTCTGTCCCCAAGCGGGCAATTTACCTAGTAAATTTAATTGAGTCAGATGCTTAATCCATTTTGCATCTGTTTTTCTGCCCTTAAAATGAGGTTAGTACTGGTTTCTCGATGGTGTTGTGAGGCTTCATTTATACAGATTAGTGCAAGGTTTCAAAATAATCAGATGGAAGGCTGAAGAGAAGCATGAAGTATTACTGATCAGACCTCAATACTTGCCAGGGGAGGAGGAGGGATGAGATAGCCACCCCTCTTTGCTCTTGAGAGCTCTGGTTTCTATCTGCTGACACATGTAGGGAGCTCACTGCTGTGTCCACACCCTTATTTTGTGCAATCCTTGATCCACTACTGGTAGTCACTATCTGACCTTTCCGATATGGTGCACCTTTCCTTCTTTTAGTCTGCTCCCCTGGAGGCAGCTTGACAAAGGAAAGGATGTGGCATTTATATCTTGGCTACATATTAAATGTATGGAAGTTGAGTGAAAGTTCTGTGCATTTTGAAAGGGGTGTTGGTTGTAGCCATGTTGGTCTACAGACACAGGCAGTCAAGATTCCTTGGGTAAATCTGATATCTTTTATTAAACCAACTCAAATAGTTGGGAAGAAAATTTTTTCCAACTGTTTCAGTTAGTCTAATAAAAAAATATCAAATTTACCCAAAGAAACTTGTCTGTGCATTTTGAAACACACGTGTACTTTTCCAGCTCTTAAATCCCTTGAAGAGGATTTTTCTCCAGTTCATCAAAATTTTTCTGATTTTGAGGCGAGAACCAAAGCTTAAAATACCCCTTGCTTTTGTTTTTGTATTTGTTTTATAGCTTCTCCATGAAATCCTTAAGAAAATGAAAATGTGCATGGTAACAAACTTCTATTACCAACATTTTGTTTATTCAAGAACCTTTTAAACTTCTGGGGCAAATTTTTGTCAGATCAGATCAATAACTGTTAGGTCTTTTCAAGCGAAAGTTCTACAGCTGAGGAATATTTCATGTATTAATTGTTTGCTGACATTTCAATTTTTACTTATTTGGGGGAATTTTTAGCAATGTAAAAAGAAACAATGAACACCTGTGTTGTCACTATAATGCAAAGAAGGCTTTAGAAGTATTCCACCATAACCTGAGGATGCTACAAAGAATTGTTCTCAGTTGTATTTCTTCATTTTCAAAAGAATTTTAAGAATCTCATTTTGATGGTGTCATGGTTTACATTTTGAGAATGAGCTAAATGTATCTTACCTTGCCATACCAAAAGTGTGCATGTCTAAAAAGAAGTATCCATTTGAGGTGCCAATAAATAATTATTAAAATATAATGTAACAACTGAGAATAAATCCCCCAGAAATGTCAACAACATTCATGTGTTCCTACAAGATATTTCAATTTTGAGGGGAAAATTGTTCAAACACATTTATTACCATTTCTACTGGTGATATAAGCAGGAGGAATATGGTCTCACTCATTTACTTTTTCTTATTATTCAGGAATGGATCCTGTCACTACTTTTTCTCTCTCTGGTGTATATAATTTCATTGTACTCACATTATTTCTTCCGTCGAGACGTACCTTATGCCTTCCTTGGGCAATTAAATGGTTCTACCTCTGATGTGTCTCTCATTGCTTATACACCGGTGACGAGCACCACCAAGGAAATAATGAATAAAGTGGCTTCCAAATCAGTCATGATGGGTATGTCATGCTTGTCAAATACTTAGACGTGTTAATTCATTAACTATGGGACTTGTGGTCTGTTTTAACAAGTGTGTCCTTTATCACAGCTTGATGTCTATTTGTTATTCAGTATCTATCATATTCTCTGTGTTTAGCACATTGAGGAAGGTAATCGACAGCAAATTGTACAATCCTGAGGGATTGCACCAAAGGGACAGTCACAATGCCCATGCGTTAAGACTACATTCAGCAGCCTGCTTCATGAGCACTGCTCTAGAAAATGGTGTTGCCTGAGATCTGCTCTTTTTCTCATTGAATCTGCCCAAAAGGCATTGAAGCCATGCAGAAGTAGATGTAGTTTCATCAGGAAGATAGCAGAGTTTGCATACCCTGTAGCAGGGCCCCATTATAAAAGGAGAAAGAGTCCTTTAAGTGCAACAGTTCAGACTGGGAGGCTCCATATGGGCAGGGATATAAGGGAAGGGCCCCAAGCTAGGAATGGTAGAAGAGCTTTGGCCGTGGATGGGGAGGAGCTCCTGCCAGAGGATGCAGAGTCCAGAGTGCAGTGACTATGAGTGGACTTCGAGAAATGGCCAGATTTGAAAACAGCTCAGATAGGATGGTACTGGCCTAGAGGAAGGCTGGGGCTAGCAAAAGACTTCCAGGAGTGTAAAGACGCCTTAAAAAGGGCCTGCACTGCAAGGACCCCAGCAGTGACTGGGTGAGTCTAAGGGAAAGACCAAAGGCCCTGGAGACATGATGATGGATTAGAGCAGTGATTCTCAACCTGCATTCAATGAGATCCTTTTAAAGGTGGCACAATATGCAGCAAAATACACAACTGACAAAATAAACGTTATGCCAGTGACCCCAAACACTGAGGACCAAGGTGTGGTGTGGATGAGTTCAATGATGATCTGAGGAAGATGTTTGGACTGAGGTTGTACCACATAGACCACATCTCAGCCTATGAAGGTGCCACTGCTGGTTCACCACACTGGGCACCAGAAAGAAAGAAAGGAACCTGATTTGTCTAGTGAGACCAAGTGCACTTCTCCATTCATAGCCTGGAGAGAAAAGAGGGGCTTTGTCCACAATGTTGTGATCCAGGTCCAGATTTCAGACACCCAAGGTTTTGAGTCATCTTGTAGAGACAAGGGCCATAAAAAAGGGCTGTTCAAATCTCTACACTTGGATTTCACAAAGAAGTTGATGGGTCTTGAGATTCTTTCAAACTGAAATATTGAATGGCTTAGAAGTGTAGCAACTCTCTGTTGTTGCATATACAATTAATCTGATCAGTACTTTCTTAATATATTTTTCCAAGCTGATAAAGTCTACAGGGTCTTCAGGTATCACATATATCTGGCCTAAAGAACAACATTGTGGAGGAAGTCATGTCTTGGACAAAAACAAGAGATGTGCAAAGTGTCAGTGCTCACGTTTTCTGAGTTGTACCTGCCAATTGAAATCCTTTTTTTTTTTAAACATTTATTTATTTATTTATTTATTAATTTTATATATATATGTGTATATATATATATATATATATATAAACCACAGGTATTGACACAGAAGGAGTGGAAGATGAGACCGTTCTGGAAGTGAGAGAACATTCAGAACAGACATTTTTCGGGGTTGTATTTAAAGATGACCTGTCATATCTTTTGAGGCATAGTTGGAAAACACCTTTTCCAAATGACAACTTTGGACACATAGGTAATGAAAAACGACTAAATGCCCATAGTTTGATAGCTGATGTAAAGTAACAGTCTCCAGCAAATCTGTGATCTGGCCCTTAATCCATATGCATCAAATTATTTTTATGAACTAGAATGAACCACAAATCCAGGTTGATTTTACTTTTTTTTTTAACCAAACAAAAAAGCCACACTTTCTTGTTAGAAATGAGTGGCATATTCTGCTATTGACTTAAAATGTTCTATCTTACTTGGTATGTTTTTCCATTCCCATATTCTTTTTCTCGTGTCTCATTATGCTGTTTCCTGCCTTTAAGATAACCCCATGGTTTAAGTCAGCATATGTTTTGGAGATTAATGGGCAAAAGCTACAGAGATCTGACAAGTGAAAATGTACCACTTAAAAGAAGTATCCAGAAATTAGCATCTGCTGTTGCACATTTATGATGATTGTGGGACTGTTATATTTGAATCTTCTGACTCTTGTTTGGGATTAAAATCTGAACCTTAAAGTTGCTTTAAAACAATTGTTGCATATAATCATGCTTTTCCTTTCATCTTGGATGCAGATCTCTGTTACAATTTTTCAGCAACTTACTGTAAGAACCCAGAGTACTGGTACAAAGGGTTTTTAGCACTACAGTCCAGCATTGATGCTGCCATCATAGAAGTAAGTGGAACTTTTGGGGTAAAACAATTTTCTGTTTCTTTTAGTCTGTACTTAAGCCCTAAGCCAATTAACATGTCATGTGACTGGGACCTTTTAACATCTGGAATTATCTAAATGTAATTGGATTGGCTTGTTGGAAATTTCTACTTGAAGAGGACTTGGGAAGTATCTTGGTAGCCTGGGTAGTTTGGCTGTGACTTTTTTTTAATAAGAAGTTCACCCACTATGATCTGTATTCAAATTAGAATTAAGAAGTCCCCAAATAATAACACTCACTATTTATCTTACATAAAGAGCTTCCCAGGCCACAGGAAATATTGCACCCCAATGAACATGGAACTATAATATGTCCTGTTGCTGGATAATGATCCTGAAGTAGCCATGACAGCCTTGTATTGTGGGTTTTTAACATTTCCATTTCTTTGCAATATGATGCTAACACCTGTACTTTTAAGGTTTTTGCTCTTTTCAACCCATATATCCCATTACTGGTATAGCAAAACAATCCAGACCTCTCACCAAATTTGTGAGGTTTTGTAGGGCCTAAAAGATGCAATCCAGTCATGCAGCCAAACCTCCTTGCCTTGCTCAGGACTCAGTGTCTCCTTGGTCTGGGCAGTAGCAGACCACATCCAGGTCTGTTCCCAATTCCAGTCTTTTTTTCAGGTTGTAGTCACCTTACTGCCATGTGCTCTGATGACTCTCATCATCCTTGGCCAGCAGTCATTAGAAGTTAGCACACACTGTTTTCCTTCCATTCTCTTTCTAAAGTATCTCCACTCAACATCAAAGTGTATTAATAGTTCATTCATATATACATGCCTAAGTAATAGGTGTTCTTTTTATTCTTCTGTATCAGTAAATGAATTAGCCCCTTCATTTGTATTAGGTCACAATAGAGAAAATAAGGAAATACCTTAACTTCTTTACCAAGTTTTGTAGGAGAGTGGATGAAGGGGTGAGACAGGGAGCTGACAAGTGGCTGGTCACCATACTAGCCCACCCCTCTGTCGAGGGCAGTCTGCCTTGTTTTGCCTGCCACATCGTGCTGATTAATCAAATCGAAGTAAATATGCAGGAGGCTTAATGCCCCAATGCCTAGGGCGTTACACATGGTTCCAACCTTCCCTATACCGTGTCCCATGCCTCACCGATGGCATCATAAGTTCTTAGCCTTTGACCCAAACTTGGCCTCACAATGTCTGAGGACTTATCAGGGTCTAACTCCCCCCTGCAACCCTACTCTGCACCAACACTGCACAGCTCTTCAGCCTCCCCTTGTGTCACTACTCTGCACAGCCAGTTTCATAGTTTCATAGTTTCATAGTAGCTAGAGTCGGAAGGGACCTAGGTAGATCATCTAGTCTGACCCCCTGCCTTGGCAGGAAAGAGCACCGGGGTCAGATGACCCCGGCAAGGTGCTCATCTAACTTCCTTTTAAAAATCCCCAGGCTAGGAGCCTGCACCACTTCCCCTGGAAGCCGGTTCCAGGCCCTAGCCGCCCTAACTGTGAAGTAGCGCCTCCTAATATCTAATCTAAACTTACCCTCCGCCAGCTTGTGACCGTTATTCCTGGTCACTCCTGGCAGCGCACGGGGGAACAGGGACTCCCCCAATACCTGCTGATCCCCCCTGACCAGTTTGTAGCAGGCCACAAGGTCCCCCCTTAACCTTCTCTTGTGGAGGCTAAACAGGTTCAGGTCCCGTAGCCTCTCCTCATAAGGCCTGCCCTGCTGACCCTTGATCATACGAGTGGCCCTCCTCTGAACTCTTTCCATATCGTCCACGTCCCTCTTGAAGTGTGGCGCCCAGAACTGGACGCAGTACTCCAGCTGCGGCCTGACCAGTGCCGCATAGAGGGGGAGGATCACCTCCCTGGACCTGCTCGAGATGCATCTGTGGATGCATGATAGGGTACGGTTGGCCTTCTTGACTGCCTCCCCACACTGCCGGCCCATGTTCATCGTGGAGTCAATGACGACTCCAAGATCCTTTTCCGTCTCCGTGCTGGCAAGAGGGGAGTTCCCCAACCTGTAAGTGTGGTGCCGGTTCTTCCTCCCCATGTGCAACACCTTGCACTTATCAGTGTTAAACCCCATCCTATTCTCATCCGCCCACCGTTGCAACCTGTCAAGGTCAGCTTGTAGCCTATTGCACCCTTCTAGTGCACCCACATTCCCCCACATCTTAGTGTCATCAGCAAACTTGAACAGGGTGCTTTCTACCCCCTCATCCAAGTCACTGATGAAGATGTTGAACAGTGCGGGCCCGAGGACCGAGCCCTGCGGAACCCCACTGCCCACCTCCCTCCAGGTCGAGAAGAACCCATCCACTACCACCCTCTGAGTGCGGCCCTCCAACCAGTTGGCAACCCATTTGACCATGTGGGCATCGACACCACGGTCTCCCAGCTTTTTGATGAGGACAGGGTGAGAGACAGTGTCGAAAGCCTTCCGGAAGTCCAGAAAGACTACATCCACAGCAACCCCTGCGTCTAATGATTTGGTGACCTGATCGTAAAAGGCCACCAGGTCTCTCTGCCTTGCTCACTGGGACCAACTCCACACACCCCACTGGGGCCCCAGGGTCTTACACCCTATGGTCTCAGGTGTCCAAAATGTGCCTGGCCCCACTTCCTGTCCCTACTCTGGGTTACACACCAGGTTGCGGGAGCTAGGGCTATAAGGCACCCCATACTCACCTTTCACTGGGGAGGCAACTGGCATGGCATTTCCTGGGGACCACCCTGCCACAGGCAGCCCCATCACACCATCCTACCCTGGCATGGTGTAGTTTCACGTCATGCCCCAGGACCAGGAACGTCCTGCCATCCCCATAGTTCCTCCTTGTACCTCCACAGATGTTATGAACAGCAGTCGCAGCTAGGTGGTGTTCTCTCTGGCTGCTTGCAGCACCTGCTAGCTCAGTCCTGAAAGCCTGGGTTAAAATGGAGGCTGCTCAGCCTCTTCCTCCTATGCCAGGGCCCTCCTGCAGTCATGTGACCACCTCATCAGGGCTGGCCCGCACCTGCTGGCTGCCCTGCTGCCTGTTCTGGCCCTTAAAGTGGCAGGCACCAAAGGTGCTCTGCCACGAGGGATTTGTGGCTTCATGATTTATTAGGGTTTGTACTACATAGGTAAGGGTTAGGCTTGCAAAGTGGAGAGGTAGTCTGTGTTTGAAATCTGCAGGGGGTCCCACAAGATGGATGCAAAGATGGGTGAATGAGAAGAGCAATGTTTCTGAAGCTGATCTTAGCAGCAACATTTTGAATAGACTTAAAGGAGGAAGACTGGAAGGTTCAAGGCCAGAAAGGAGTTTAGAATAATAAAGTTATGAGCTTAGTGACCCACTACTAGTATCTATATTTAGTGGCCTACAACATTCATTTGACTGTCTAAAATAAATGACATGCTAATTTTGCTAACATTCATTTTTAGATGAAAACCAATCATTCTGTCTGGAAAGAGATGAACTCAATTAGTGGTGTCCGTATGAAATCACCAAGTCTCCTGAATTCCATGACTTGGGGAATTTATTTTACCCTGTTTGTTACTGCAATGTGTTTCTCTACGTTTTTGCAAGTTTTGTCAACAAACATGACAAGAGAGAAAAAAAATATCAAGGTATTGATGAAGATGATGGGGTTACAAGACTCAGCATTCTGGTGAGTTCTTCAAACAGCTAAAATGTATCCAATTTCTGCAGTATGGAAGTACTTCCAAACTACTCATACCTTTCAGTATATGTTCAAATAATTTATGGTGTCACCTCAGGATCTCACGGGCAAGCAGGACTCTCAAAAAACATCTGCCCATTCGGTTGCGGATGAGCATGCAAGCTTGGCTTGTATTGTTTGGGGCCCGGGTTTGTTTGCTTCTGAGGCGAGTATTAGCATATCTTCCTGGAACACTAAAATGTTGACTCCACTTGGATGTTGGGGAACATATACAATGAACCCAGCTGCACCTGGTGTAATGCTCCAAATGTGATGAAGCATTCATCAAGGAGTTGAAGAAGATCATGGGGCTGTGAGACTCAGCTTTCTGAGCATCCTTGCTCTCAGCAGCAAGGAATGACAACAGGGTGTCCTATTTAGTGCATTTCCATGTTCAGAGCATGTCAAGGCCGTGGGGCATGTTTGGGAACATCCCAGCTGGGATGCACTAAGCAGGACACTCTGTGGTCATTCTACAGCCCCATGATCTTCATCAACTGCCTGATGAATCCATGAGAGCAGGTACAGTTGGGCAGGGTGTGACCAAGAATGTCTCGCGTGAGGCTTTGTGCTGCTGCGTTGAAGTCATATGCTTGGTTATTTTCTTACTGGTAGCCCATAGCTGTTAGTTGGGGAGCCACGGTAGAATGAACCATTGCTTCCCAAGTGGGTCTCAAGTTATCTTTTGAGTGTAAGAATAGCCTGCTTTTTCTGTATGGAGATAACCGAAGGTACTACTAATGGGGAGAAAACTATGGGAATACTTGCCCTCTTGCTTGTTTTCACATGGAAGGGACAAGTTCCTTTTCTGAACAGCTTTGATGAATAATCTCCTAATCAAGGCAAGTATGCCAGCAAATATATATGGAGTGTGAATGGGCTTTGTCAGGGAACTTCTAAGCATTTGAATTTAAACTGTTATTTGCCATGCAGCTGCCAATCATTAAATAACCAACACATAACAATATGTTTTTTCACTTCTAGGCTCTCCTGGAGTTTGCTGTATGCTGCTTATGTTTTCATTATGTCCTGCCTGATGACAGCTGTTTCTTTTTATGAAGAGTTCTATCTAAGCAGTTTCTTTCCAATTGTATTCTTGTTTTTCCTTTATGGTATTTCATCTGTAAGTCTGCATTTCAAAGAGAAACTTGCTCAATGTTCTGTGTTTAAAAATGCCATAATTTTGAACCCTACCCCACACTGCTACTACATGAAAGACAGCCAGAAGAGTAGTCTAAGGGCCCGTCTTCACATTGTATTTATACTGCTATTGAGGGTTGGTTACAAAATAAATGCCAAGGAAGCTACGCATGCACCCAATTTTACATGCCATAACATGGTAAACCAGTCTTATGGCATGGCAGGAGGCATAATTGTTGGGACTGGGAATCGGATCCCATGGCACCTTCAAGTGAACATCTTCCAGGTGCTGAACTGTAGCCTTTGCTTGGCCATACTAACTAAGCAAGCTGAGCATCTCTAAATCAGTTTAGATAGCACTTTAATTATCTGATGAGCTATAAGAAAATGTGCATCCTTATCTCGGATCTGTTCACCAAGAGCCATTTCAAACAATGAGAGAAGAAACAAATGAGGGTTGTGAACATAGAAGCTAAAGTGGGCTGTCGGTATTGAAATGGGTTCTACCGTGGATGTCCTTTAATTTTGTGGGTGGAACTCTCTCAGGAATAACTTTTATGGGATGTTTTTTGGTTTGTTTTGGGGGTGTTTCACATTCTTAGAATTGGGACCTTCATGTAAGACACTCATAGATGCTCCTGTGCGCTCAATTAATTTGAAATACATTTTAAATACAAATTTAACTTCACAGCACCTCTCTAATGTGTGATGCACAGTTTATGATACATTTCCAGGGGTTTAAAATGCATTCAGCCAACCGAGGGTTTCCTTATTTTCACAGATCCACTTCACCTTCCTGATCAGCTCCATCTTTAAGAAGCCTAAAACCACTAGCACTGTTGTGTTCCTCCTCTTATTTCTCTCTGGATTTTTGAGTATTATTTTACTGATAAGGAAGCCTCCTGTAACTTTTGAATGGGTTTTTGGTTTCCTCAGCCCTTTTGTTTTTAATGCTGGAATTGCAAAGGTAAAGAACATTATTGGTGAACAGTCAGGTTTGACTGTGTAGTTTTCCTGTGTAGGTTATGCAATGGGACTTGTATAGGATGGTTTGGATGGGAATGCACCTGCCTCAAGAAGCAGTTGGACTAGTTGACCTCTGGAAGTCATTTCTAGCCTACCTTCTCTATGAGTCTTTATACATAGAAAAACTGCAAGTAGTAGCTGGTTCAGAATGTGCTTGATCCAGACAAAGATAGAGAACTACTTATCATGTATGGCATTGGTATTCAGAGACCCTGTTGTGCTATGGGGTAGAAAAACACATGGGAACATAGCCCTGTCCCAAAGCATTATGTGATCAATAGTAGTAAAATGTCCAAAAACTTCAGTTTCTTGTGTGGAAGTAACTTGGAACTGGAGAAAAGCAACTTCCCAGTCCCTTATCTTTCCATGACAGAAACTCTGCCCAGCCACAGGTTTTATTTTTCTTCTCCACCTCCTCCCACCTTTCAGGTAATTGGAAGACAGTTCTCCACAGAACTGTGTCCCTTCTGCCAATAAGTCTGTCCTTTAAATATTCCTAAGTAATACCTGCATACTCCAGCGGGAGCTGGGTGTTCAAGAGCTCATCATTTGGGCCCAACCCATCTCCAGACTAGTTTGATTTCCAGGTGAAAACTTCTTAAGACAGAGGGTTTTGCACCCCCAGGAGCTGAGTTCACTACAAATTCTCATTATTTAAGGAAGCATTAAATTTACCATGTTTATGTTAGATAGTTGATTGTAGTCTTCAATACAAAATCCAGAGGAGTGTCCCGGTATATCAATATGTGTTTGCACTTCATTGGTGGGTGAAGTGATATTTTTTCCCCATGATTTGTAAATATGGTTCTGAAGAACTTCTGATCCTTTGAATGAAAACAGGTAGACCCCTATCATTAGGAGGAATTTATTTCTATTAAGGAGAGGAAAAGAAGATGATACAGTTCTGGACTTCCCAGATTACCTTTGGGTAAACTAAACATTGCATAAATCACATCAGATTTTCTTTTATTTTCTGGGGATGGTTTTTAAACTGAAGATTGTTTAGACTTTTTCTTTTCTTGCAGGTTTTTCACTTAGAGCGGTATGGAATAGGCTTCTACTTTTCTAACCTAATGGATGAATCATCCTTTTTACTTAAAATTTATATCATCCTGATTATTGACTCAATTTTGTATATGCTGTTGGCTGTCTATTTTGACAAGGTTTTGCCTGGTAAGCAGACTTTTCACTAAGCCATATATACATTTACTGGTACTTCAGAACACATTGGTTCCTATCACTTGTCTCTTTTATACTCAACCCATAATTGCTTTGAGGCACTACAGACAATAATGCTGAATAAAGCAAACATATGGGTTGGAGGTCAGAGATGTTGTTTCTGAACCTACTGAATGAATAGTTTTGCACATAAATGAAAGAAGCTTGATGATGTGCTTGATAATGTACAACCCTAACAAGACTTTTGCTCTGAAGAACTTAGAACAGTGAGGGAATGGTGAATAGAGTTACTTACTTACATCTGTTCCATATACAGCTGTTACTATGAAGGATTTCAAGAAAACAGATTAATTGTTTTCATGAAATGAATATCGCTTTTTGTAAGAAGACTTTCTGATGTCCCCCTTCTTGCCTTGACATACCTTGTGTTGGTCAAAACCCTTCATCCTATCTACAGGCTCAGGGTGCTGCTTCTTCTCTGACTTCAATGATGGCAGAGAATATGTACGCAGCACTGCTCTAAACCAGTAGTTCTCAGCCTCTATGACCAGGTGACCTGTCACCTGGACGAGGGAGAAGAGATTGGTGTCATATATCTTGACTTCAAAAAAGCTTTTGATCTGGTATCCCATGATCACCTCTTGGCCAAACTGCCCAGTTGTGGCCTTGACTCCACCACGATCCGCTACGCTGGGAAATTGGCTTCATGGTCGGACCCAGAGGGTTGTAATTGATGGCAGTCACTCATCGTGGTGCCCTGTGACCAGTGGGGTCCCTCAAGGCTCTGTCCTGGGACCCATCCTGTTCAACATCTTCATTAATGATGTGGACATTGGAGTCAGGAGTGGACTGGCCAAGTTCGCCGATGACACCAAACTTTGGGGCAAAGCATCCACGCCAGAAGATAGGCGGGTGATCCAGGCTGACCTGGACAAGCTCAGCAAATGGGCAGACGAGAACCTGATGGTGTTTAACACCGAAAAATGCCAGGTTCTCCACCTTGGGAAGAAAAACCTGCAGCACCCTTATAGGCTCGGCAGTGCTACGCTGGATAGCACTACAGAAGAAAGAGACTTGGGGGTCATCATTGACCACAAGATGAACATGAGCCTGCAATGCGATGCTGCGGCTAGTAAAGTGACCAAAATGCTGGCTTGCATCCATAGATGCTTCTCGAGCAAATCCAGGGACGTCATTCTCCCCTTGTACTTGGCCTTGGTGAGGCCGCAGCTGGAGTACTGCATCCAGTTTTGGGCTCCACAATTCAAAAAGGATGTGGAGAAGCTGGAGAGAGTCCAGAGGAGAGCCACGTGCATGATCAGAGGTCAGGAAAACAGATCTTACGATGACAGGCTGAGAGCCACGGGACTCTTTAGCCTGGAAAAGCGCAGGCTCAGGGGTGATCTGATGGCCACCTATAAGTTTATCAGGGGTGACCACCAGGATCTGGGGGAACGTCTGTTCACCAGAGCGCCCCAAGGGATGATGAGGTCGAACAGTCACAAACTCCTGCAAGACCGTTTCAGGCTGGACATAAGGAAGAATTTCTTTCCTGTCCGAGCCCCCAAGGTCTGGAACAGTCTGCCAGCGGAGGTGGTTCAAGCACCTACATTGAACACCTTCAAGAGTAAATTGGATGCTTATCTTGCTGGGATCCTATGACCCCAGCTGACTTCTTGCCCTTTGGGCAGGGGGCTGGACTCGATGATCTCCCGAGGTCCCTTCCAGCCCTGATGTCTATGAAATCTATTAAAATCTATGAAACCTTTGAGACTTGAGGCAACCCTCAGAAAATGCCAGCTCATAGTTTTCACCCTTTTTTTTTTTAACTACAGAAAAATAATAGAGCATGTTTTAATATGTTTAATATGTTTAATAGAGCATGGCAAAGACCTCAAAAGGACCACAACAGTGGATTTCTGTTTGAAATCTCTGGGTTTATCTTATAAATCATGTTTATAGACCTAACAGTACTAACATTGTGTGGCACCCACAGCACTCTTGAGCAGATCTCAAGGCACAGCTAAATTGAAAAACAGTACTCTCAGCTAATGGTCAGACTTTGAAAGGTTTTTACGTACCTGAAGATGCAACCTTTGCTCCTGCAGTTGGCTTTTCAAAAAGAGTTAGGTACTTCTGTACTGTTGAATAGGTCTGTGCGAGACAGCACCTTCTCATTTTTACTTCCATTTCGAAGGGACAGTGTTTCATTTCATTTAGTTTCATTTTGTTTTGAAGCACTGTTCCAGTTTGTTTCATCGAAACTCTTTTGACGCGTTTCAACGTTTCGCCCATAGTCTGTAACGGGAAATCATGAAAATGTCTAAAGTCATTTCTTGCTTGATTTGGATTTCTTGCCTGATCTGCAAGCCCAGCTTCAAAACTGGAAACATTTAAAAACTTTCAAAACATTTTGAGTGCCCTCATTTTGTTTCAAAGCTCTTTCAAAGCCTTTTGGTCCATTTCAATTTCACTGTTTCGACCTCGAAATGCGTTAAAACGAAATGCCCAGCAAAATTTCGCACAGCCCTACTGTTGAAGATATCATCATGTGCCTATCTCTGTCTTTAGGTGTCTCAATCCTTCTAAAAATCTGATTCACAGTGTTTAGTGATGTGAACAAATGTTTCATAAACAGGTTCCTCTGCTAAAATACTGTGTTCTTTGTTTTGTAATCAGACAAATATGGAACACCATATCCCCCTTTGTTCTTCCTGAAGTCATCATACTGGGTCAAAAGCCAGCGGCGTTATGATGGTGGGAGATCTGAATTTGAACAGAACTGTGATCATGCTTTTGGTGATAATGTGGAACCAGTGCCTCCGGAATTTGCTGAAAAGGAAGTCATCAGGTACAATGTGGTACATGAAATGTAACGTGTAGCTACATATTACATCTGGAGATGGGAGTAGCAAACATGCTATTGTGCTCTTTATCAGTTTTGCCTTACGTCAGTTTTCTCAGTTTTGTTCTTCAAAGGTTGGTTTCATTTCATTAAGGAAAAGGTAGAGAGTTAGGCTGAAATGAAAGTAAGAGCCAGGTTAAAGTACTCAAAAAGGAAAGGATTAAGATAACGACATATTTGGCTTAATATGAAAACTTCCTTGAAAAATAACAGCAGCAAAGGCTGAAAGAAGCCACACACATTTTACTGGAAGTCTATCTGGAACATGATGCCCAGCACCTCCAAAGGCAGAAGGGCAAGATCATTACAACACATTCAGACTTTTCTATATGAGAGGGCTCACCTTCTTGGGTGTTGCACAAGGTACTCTGTGAAAGGTTGGGGCAGGGCATTACTAAGACAATGAAGTGTGTCCTGCTGCCTGTGGGAATGGAGGGACAAGTTTCAAGGCAATGGAGAATCAGATCTTTAGGTATCAGTAAAGAACCCCTGAGAAACTAACTTGCTGTGTTGCACTATTAACAATAACTTCTTTATCCTTCCCTTAGGATCAGCAATATTAAAAAAACATATGGAAAGAAGGAGAAGCAAGTAGAAGTGTTGAGAGGTACAAAGGTTTCCTGGAGCATTTGTTTCTGTTTTACCTACAAATGAATTAAATACATTCTGGAATATTAAGGCTTTTTTGTTGTTGGTTTTTTAATTTATTTTGAGAGGATGCATCCAAGTTCTGCTTTCACAAGCTTACAAAGGCAATGCAGATATTGTCATTTGGGACACTTAATCCCTGCTACATTTCCAGCAATATGTAAAAATATTGAAATCCTATGATCAAGCTAAAACAATTGCACTTGTCATAATTGCTGAATGAATATCTCAAAACATGACTGATGAAACTGATGCTTACTTGTTCAGTTTTTAGGGGCTGTTTGTGCCTCCTAGAAGTAAAAGGGAGCATACTCTGTTCTAGGAGAAGTGAAATAATCATTTTTAAAGTGTCAGTATTTTTTTTTCCTTTCTCTGCAGTGCCCCTTTCCAGTAAATACCAAATATCATGCAACTGGATAGGACCCGCAATCCTAATGCACAACTAATTTGTGTAGTTCTGACATTGCCTATGTCAGTTTTGGCCAAAATGATATTTCTTGGCAAGGGTCACAAAGAGACTTAACTTCCTTCACTAACCCTTATTCTATCAGGGTGTTGTGTGTTTATTTTAGGTTTGTCCTTAAATATTTATGAAGGCCAGATCACTGCATTACTTGGTCACAGTGGAGCTGGAAAAACTACATTGCTAAATGTCCTTAGTGGACTCACTGAAGCTTCGGAGGGTATGATGATATGCTGTCAATCGAGGGGTGGAACGGGCTTGATTTCAACTCTGTTGGGGGGTATGAACAAAGGACTCGTCTGATGTTTGTGTCTGTTTATGCTGCAGGTTCTGCCACCATATTTAACTACCGGATGTCTGAAGTGAGAGACAAGGATAGAATTAGAGAAAGAATTGGGTTCTGTCCACAATTCAATCTCCAGTTTGAAGCTTTAACAGTGAAGGAAAATTTGCAGGTTTTTGCTGGAATCAAAGGGATCCTGTCCAGTGAGGCAGAGCGTGAGGTGAGTGCTTCTTACTGGAGAAGAACCTTGACTGCGTGGCAGCACTGGAGAACGTGCCTTTGAACATCTAATTTAATTGTGTAATGTAAAAATATGGTGATACCTTGAATATCAACAGTGGTTAGGATGTGTCTGAAAATTGATGCCAATTTCTTTGGAAAGAAATGTGCATCCTTAGGCACTGAAATTCCTTTTAAATTCTCGCTCTTTATTCGTTTCCTGGCTGGCATACTTAATCTCAGCCAGCAGAGTTTGGTTAGTTCTGCAGTTCAGATTTATAAAGATATCCCAGGTGCAGGGGGTGCTGAAGTGCAAGGCTTGGTAGAACCTTTGATAAAATGTCTGACTATTCCTTATTGTGTCTTTCCTCATTTATATGGCTTTGGCACAAAGGGGCTACCCATAGCATTAAACAAAAAAGGAGGGCCCTGCTCAAGTAGCTTTGCAGTGCAGTTTTCAAAAAGTATCCATGTGCTATGGATGTAGAAAGGCATTTAACAGGATTTTTGTAAAGGCTCCAGTGCCTGATCTGGCTTCTTTCCTATTACTCTCTCTTTTTTATTTAATCTCATGTACCCTTTTTGGCTTTATTAAACCTTAGACCCCATTTCTTACTCCCTGCTATGGTAGTGCCATGGTAATAACCCAGGGCAGCGAGGAAAAGAGTAAAGATTATTTCATTATCATCTCTATTTAGTTTGCAATCAGGGATGAGATATATGCACCTAAGATAAGCAGCATGAAGCATTGGTTTGTATGCATATTGCAATAAAGATCATTTCTACAGCTTTCTTTGTTTTCCATCTCTGATTGCTAATGAAACCACTCCGAGCATGTTGCCAACTGATGTGTGAGATGGTTAACCGTTGCAGTGATATGTAACTGCAACCTAGAACGTGGTATTGGAATAGTGACATCAGGAAGTGAAACTAATACTTGTAATTTATTTTGTGCATATTTCTAGGTGAAAAATGTCTTAACACAGTTGGATATGATCCACATACAGGACAAACAAGCAGATGAAATAAGCAGCGGACAAAAAAGGAGTTTATCTCTTGCTATTGCCATGTTGGGAAATCCCCAGGTAAAAATGAAGAATTCAAGTACAACTAAGGGATGTGTGCGTGTGCATAGTATGCGTGTATGTGTGCATGTTTATTTATATAAAGGCACAGCATTCAGAAGATTTATGGATGTACTAACTGTGAGTGTTCCTGTGACTACAGTAGCATTGCTCAAAGGGGTAAAAATTAGGGACAAGGGTGACGTGTAGGGGGTGCACATGGGTACACGTATACCCCCTGAGCGTGGCAGTGCACCCCCTACAAAAAGACACTGCCTGCAAGTGGCCGCTGACTTCTGGTCAGTGCTCGCAACCTTCCACCCCCGCCACTGACAGCGCCGGTGGCATCTGCAGGAGCTTCGCGCTTATCACCGCCGCGCTCCTGCTGCTGCCAGCGCAGCCCGGCCCCCCCACAGCTGCCAGGGGCACGTGTCGTTCATGATTAGGCATATGAGTCTTTGTGGGATCAAATCCTGTGTATGTGTATGTGTATGTGTGACAAGTTTTTACATGTCCTCCACTCAATATCTTGAGTTCAGGAAAAATAGCTGAAAATGTCTATTTATCTTTTTTTCAAAAATATGGACTACAATCAAGTTTAGGAAGCAAAGGATATGGAAGCAAAAGCAATAACCTGTTCAATGCATACAAGTTATCTTCAGGACAAAAAATATTAGGCAAATAGATGGAAATGCCGATAAGACTTATTTGATAAGACTTAGTTATCAAAATATCCTGAAAAGAAAGTTCAGAGGCCAAAAGTCTGTAAATATCCATACATAAACCAAGAACTCATCACTCCAATTGTATCCATGTGCTCTATCAACAAACATACAAAAATCATGAGTTTGGCTTCGAGGCATGGACCTTCGTAGACAGAAACCCACTTTGTCTGATGCTTTACAACTGTAAGACTTGGCAACACTGCACATGTCCGCTTTGATTCCTCGTTGCAGGTTCTGCTGTTAGATGAGCCAACTGCTGGGATGGATCCCTTTTCCAAGTATCAGGTGTGGAACCTGCTGAAAGACGGTAAAGCTGGTCGAGTGACTCTGTTCAGTACAGGGTTTATGCATGAGGCTGATATCCTAGCAGGTGAGCACTGCCTTTCTCACTGTGGTAGAGTAAGAGCTTAAAAGCAGAGTTTTTCTGTTGAATTGAGCTTAGTGCATTGAGTCCTTATTTGGAATTAGAGTTTTACAATGACATTTTGGCCCCACTGAATCAAGGGCAGATTTGCCAGTGACTTCAACAAAGCCTGGATTTCACTGTCACCACTTTTGATAAATGCTGTCTCAGTAAGGACTGCAAATTCAGCCCTCTGAACTAAACACAAATCTTGCTGAACTTCATTGAGGCAATTCAGAGCTTTCATTCTCATTCACCAAAGAGTGAGGCTGCTCTGTGTCCAAGTCCACCATAAATCGGTGCTGTTTAATTATGTGAAATAATGTCTGTCTGAAACTTGGTATTTTTCCTGGTGTGCATGCCTTTTTCAAGTAAGAGGAGAATTTTAAGTCAGTTGTATCAGACCACATCAGCTTGGATACGTAGGTATAATACTAAAAAATCATGTATTACGAATGGGGTTGTCTTCCATTTTCCCCAGGTACACCCTGCATCCATCTCTCCTAATTCATCTTTCAAACCTACTTCTACATTTAATCTTTCCTAAATTATTTACTTCACCTATAATCGTGGCCTGCCAACCCTCCTCTGAACTGTTGTCCTGTGATGTGTAACAAATCATTTGACAAGCATTCTACATATGCTGACTTGACACACTTCTTCAGACTCTGTTTTATTCCTGGCCTGATTAAAAAATGCCTTTTAACGCGTGAACTCTGAAGCATAAATTCTTGTGTATTTCTTCCTCTTTAGACCGCAAGGCCTTTATCTCGCATGGGAAGCTAAAATGTGTTGGTTCATCTCTGTTTTTGAAGAAAAAATGGGGGATTGGTTATCACTTAAGGTATTATTATTATTGTTATTGCAAATGCTTATCACGTTAAATTTAGATCTCAGTGGCAATTACTTCAGTCCTAGCAGGTAACATCTGAGAATTCACATGTAAAATGCTTCCTAAAATAACGGAATAGACGTAATGATAAAAAAAATTCAAAAAATATTTAATAGATACTCAAAGCATCTGTCACCTCTTAAAAAATAGAGCTGTTTATTGATTTTTTTTTTTTAAGATTTCATGAAGTTTTCTATTCCTTTTTTTCACAATCAAATGAAGGTCTCTCAGTGCCTCTCAGGAGAATGAGGGAGGTTTTTCTTCCCAGGACAAACGCATGGTTCAGACAATGCCTTGGGATCTGAAGAGACTCAAAACTCTGCTCTCTCAGTTAAAATGGTTTGGGACTTGGACCGTTTCAGCAGCTCCGCGATAACGATCCATGTACTTACTCTTCCCCCACAGTAAATGGAAGGAAGCCCCAGGAGGACTTATCCCTGACTGAAAAAAAATTAATAATCATGGTATATTTTTAAATCATTGTGCGTTGTTTTAGTCCATACCCAGAACTTAGCTATCTCGCGTCCCAGAGGAGTACCCTAACTATTTGGTATTGTGAAGTGACGCCGTTTTCTCCTTTTATCCAGACATTCTACCCTGGACCTAACAAAACTTCACCTAAAATTTGAATGGAGTCCTTCACCAGCTCTATTGAGCACATACAATCTCTGTTTGCCATTATGATAAGCGATGTACTTTTGTAGTTAATTTTTATCCTGGTGTCCCATGATATAATACTTAAGATATTCATATTCCACTTGCAGCCAGTTCTGTTATTCTCTTTATTCTGCTGTAGCCCAAGAACCCCAACAGTGAATACTGCTAGAAAGTGGGCGCTTCTGGCTGGCTGTCTTTAAAGCTGTTTCCTCTTGGTGCCTGATCCTTCCAGTTCTGAGAGCCTCATGTGAGGTGCTGACTACTTAGCTCTCTTTCCTAACCACCACCTCTGATGCCTTATCTAATGTATGAGATAGTTGACAACCAATCCTGTCACCCTAACTTATCTACACCGAGACCAATTCTGCACTAACCTTTCACATCAATATGTTTAGCAGGCACCGAGAACAGCTTTGAACAACAGTACACCCAAATAAGACAGGCTAAGAAATTACTGCCTCAGTAGGCTCATGTATGAATTTTCAGCTCACTTAACCTCTCTGGCCTTAGTACACACAAGAAGGGGTTTGTGCAAGGCAGCTCCTGTTTGAGAGTAGGATGTGTAGAAAGTGTAATGTAGTTAACTCCACCCAGGGAATAGTGTGCAGTAGTGAGTATACTGCAGATTTACTCCCTGACTTCCTGGGTGTTAATTTCTCCAAGCAGAAAAGTTCTATTAAAATTAATAAAATAAAACCCTGCTTTTGAAGTTCTGTTAAAATAGCATCTTCAGGAAAAGATAGATATTATTCCTGAATACGGACTGAAAGACCACCGATTTTTTTGCTTTCTTAGTGTTCTACAAGATATAGAAAAATACACTTTACTAATTAAAAGGTTAATCATTTGCTTCTTAAACATGAACAGGATGCATACCAGTGAGCTCTGTCACTCGGAGGAGATGACCTCCTTGGTCAAAGAGTACATCCCTAATGCTACATTCTCAGGACAGAGGGAAAATGAACTGGAATATGTTTTGCCATTAGAAACAGTGGATAAATTTCCAGGTAATTATATTCTTAGGTGTGTGGGAATCAACAGTGCAAAGCATCGGTACGTTAGTAAATATAAAAAAGAAGTGCGAAGAAAGAAGTTCTGTAAGATTCTTGGACACGTTCAGGAGTTTAGCAGACAGATGAGGGAGCATTGCATCATGAATGCCTTGCAACTTCTTAGTCTGCGTTTAAGACCAGAAGGGCTCTTTTCTTCCACTCACAATAAGGCACATAAGATTTCAATCTGGACAGAAATGTTTAAGGGTGTGGGGAGGCGGTTCTGTTTTAAATGTTTAATATAGGTGGTAAGATGAGCAGCTTGTAGTCCCTCACTTCTTTCTTAAGCCATTGCATTCTAGTGGAAGTTTATTATAAAAAATGAGCTAAAAAAGATAAACCTGGACATTTCTGTAAAAGAGCTGTTTACATGGTTGCCCTATGACTAGGAGACAGGGTATGATCGTCGAGTCCACCCCCCTGCCCTGGGCAGGAAAGAGCACTGGGGTCAGACAACCCCAGCCAGATGCTTGTCCAGTCTCCTCTTGAAGACTTCCAAGGTAGGAGAGAGCACCACCTCCCTTGGAAGCCCAGTCCAGATTCAGGCAACCCTTCCCATAAGGCAGTTTTTCCTAATGTCCAATCTAAATCTGCTCTCTGTCAGTTTGTGGCTGTTGTTCCTGGTTATTCAAAGGGGTGCCCTGGTAAACAGAGCATCTCCAATTTGTTGCTGCCCCCCCCCCCGATGAATTTGTAAATGGCCAGAAGATCTCCTCTCAGCCTTCTCTTGGGGAGGCTAAAGAGATCCAGGTCTTTCAGTCTCTCCTCGTAATGCTTTACCTATAGGCCCCTAACCATATGAGTGGCCCTCCTCTGGACCCTCTTGAGTTATCGACATCCTTCTTGAAGTGCGGCGCCCAGAATTGGACGCAGTACTGTAGCTGTGCCCTGATCAGTGCCGCATAGAGGGAAAGCATCACCTCTCTGGACCTGTTCGTGATGCACCTGCTAATGCATGACTGAGTGAGGTTAGCTTTACTGATTACTTTGCCACATTGACGGCTCATACTCATCTTAGAGTCAACTATGACTCCAAGATCCCTTTCTGCTACTGTGCTGCTGAGAAGATCGTCCCCTAGCCTATAGGTGTGTTGGTGATTCCTTCTCCCTGGATGCAACGCTTTGCACTTGTTGTTGAACTGCCTTCTATTCTTTTCTGTCCACTTTTCCAGCCTGTCCAGGTCCATCTGGATTCGATCCCTTCCCACTAGTGTTTATTTTACCCCATAATTTTGTGTCATCTGTGAATTTTGTTCTCGGGGCACCAATATGTACTGGGAATTACTCTGGATCTAGATTCATGTCCCTAAGGTAAAGATTTGGCCAAGATGCATTGTTTTCTTATAAGTTCAAAGTATGCATGTTCCTTCCATCATGCAGATCTGTTCTGTGGCCTAGACAGTCACTCTGGCCAAGGGATTATCAATTATGGAGTTACTGTGACAAGTCTGGAAGACGTTTTCCTGAAACTGGAGGGAGAAGAGGCAATTGCTGAAGGTAAAATAGTGGGCCTGATCATACCATTTTCAGCCATGCCTCAGAGGACTGGCCCGCTAATCATTTTCTCTGGCTCACCGATCTTTGCTAGCAGGGAGGTCCTTCATGTATTAGGTTTTGGTACGTCTGGAGTTCCCAGTCTGCTCCCAGTGATTCTTTTCCCTGTTCTTTACCAGTTGTCAATAGGAAGCTAACCACTGTCTTGGGTTTTAGGCTGGAGGTCTTATATGCAACTATTTCAGAAGACACATTACCACAGAAGCCAACTTTTTTCCCCTTTTTTAACCCTATTCCTTCTTCAGTAATTCAATTTGTAGCATTCTCCTTAAATTTTTAAGTGAGCTCTTCCACATATGAAACCACCAACATCTCCCACCATTCACAGAATGGAAGATTGTAGGAAACAGTTCATGAAATATGTTAGTTTGTTGTTATTTTTCACTGGAGAAGAGCACACTGTGCTTAAAAGTTAACTGGATCTAATAGCACTAAGAAAATAAAATATATGTTATTCTTCAGGTGTCGTTTATTATACCAGGCTTGGAATAATATAAATCTGGCAAGAAGGGAAAAAGATGGGCAGCCTATAGAGCAGGATATGGGAGGTGTAAGTGGGTACAGAAGTGTTAAAGGGAGAAGGATTTTTTGTGTGTTCATTTTCTTGTGTTAAAGTTGTTTCTGTTATATTGTTTCCTCAAGAGCACTTCTCTAATGAAGTCTCTTCCATTGCTGAAAGAAGCAGGGACGTTTTATGTGCTGTTAAGCGCTGTTTAATGGTTGATACTTTTTTCCACTGAGTTCTTCCTAGGGCTTCTAGTTTTACTATCTGTAGAAGAAAAGTCTTGTCGTTGGTTTAACTAGGCACTAGTTCCTTGTTAGGTGATGGTGTCTTCGGTGAGGAGCAGGCAGAAGAGGAAAAAGAGCCCTTTTCTGTGGATGGAGTAGAACAAGATCTGTCACCCTCCAACATTCAAAGGATGGCTGTAACCGGCATGGCTCTCTGGAGACAGCAAGTCTGTGCCATGGCAAGACTTCGCCTCTTAAGGCTGAAGAAAGCAAGCAAAACCTTCAAGTCCATGTGAGTCCCAAAGTATTTGTGACTTGTTCATTTGAAATCGGTCTGTGAGAGGACGTTCCATGTACAGCTGTCCACATGTGCTGTCTCTCATCATTCAAAATAAAGGAATCATAATTGAGCATGTCTTGCAGGGCAGGTATTTGATTGGAGATATTCATGGCCTTGAAAGCTGACCCTCATCTGTTTAGGAAAACCTCACCTTGAAGAAAACCAATATGCATATGTCTCTCACTGTCTATCTCTAAATAGCTATAGATATTACTTTATTAAGCAGAAATCAAATGACATGTTTCCCTTTATGGAAACATTTAATTTGATTTCAATTTAATACAATTAGGTATTTTCTACTAAACTAATAATATAACCTCCCCCCAGTGGCATTTGGGATGTTCCTTCCCCATCAGAGGAAGAGATGAGAGACTGAGCCATGAGAGTTTTTCTCTCTCTCTAAGATCTTCTTCCCTGTGCCTCACTGGAAGGTTTTTACCTTCACAGTATCTGCAGAAGGGGACCCACATGTTGGAGCTAGAGAAAGGGTAATTTCCCACAGTCCTGTCCACCCCCCTCACCCACCCAGGAAGAGACTTTCAGCTTCCAGGTTTGCCTGTGCCGTTACCTATGCTGTGGGACCAGTATTAGGTGAGCATCTCATGGCATTGGCTGCCAACAACTGTCTCAGAAACATCCATCCTAAGGAACTCAAGCACATGATGTTTCATGGGTTAAAGAAAGGCACTTCTTTGGCCCTGGGGACTTTCTTCCTGATAAATTTTTAAAGGCCTGTTCTTAGAGCTTCTGAAAACAAAGTTGTGAGGATCTTGTAAGTACTAGGTACTCTTGATATAAAGATTGTTATCATGCAACTCTCCTAATTCTGTCTGTTGGTAAAAATGGGCAAAATATCTGTCTAAATGCACTTGAAACTGTTTGTTGCTTTAGATTACTGCTATCTACAGTTCTTCTGTTACCTTTGATTTTGGAATTCCTCCTGATGGGCATCTTGTTGCTTAACAAATCTTGGGAGATGTCTTCTGCTCTATATTTTCGTCCTCTTGGAATGAAGGCTGACAAGGAATACAAGGACTACACAAGTCTTTTGATCCTTAATGAAACAGGTGAATAGAAAACAGAACCATGAGTCTGATGTTCATCTCCAGTGGTGTAACTAAGGCAGGGCAAATGGGGCAACTGCCCAAGCTGCTGACTTTGGTGGGTGGTGAGGGAGAAGAAAGTGGCAGCTGCTGGCAGCCATGTAATCAGAAGTTGCCACTGCCCCTGTACCCCAAGCACCCAGCTATATCCCTGCTCTTCTGTATATCCTTCCCTCTCCCCCTCACACATATCCATATATTTCTTGTCTTTACAAGAAAATCCAACATAGAGGGAGAGGAAGGCAAGAGTATTGGAGCAATGACAGACTCTAAAGAGGATGAGCAGAGGGACAGCATGACTTGAAAGCACTGCAGGACGCAATAAGAATTAATAAGCATCTTGCTGTGTGTTGTATTTTTTGAAGGCAGTGTGTGTTTTGGGGCAGTCAAAATTTTTTTGGTCAACATAAAGGCCAGAAAACCAACTTAGGGTGGCTTTTATTGATTCATAGATTTCATAGACATTAGGGCTGAAAGGGACCTCGGGAGATCATCGAGTCCAGCCCCCTGCCCAAAGGGCAGGAAGTCAGCTGGGGTCATAGGATCCCAGCAAGATAAGCATCCAATTTACTCTTGAAGGTGTTCAATGTAGGTGCTTGAACCACCTCCGCTGGCAGACTGTTCCAGACCTTGCAGGTTCGGACAGTAAAGAAATTCTTCCTTATGTCCAGCCTTGAAACGGTCTTGCAGGAGTTTGTGACCGTTCGACCTCGTCATCCCTTGGGGCGCTCTGGTGAACAGATGTTCCCCCAGATCCTGGTGGTCACCCCTGATAAACTTGTAGGTGGCCATCAGATCACCCCGAGCCTGCGCTTTTCCAGGCTAAAGAGTCCCATGGCTCTCAGCCTGTCATCGTGAGATCTGTTTTCCTGACCTCTGATCTGATGCACGTGGCTCTCCTCTGGACTCTCTCAAGCTTCTCCACATCCTTTTTGAATTGTGGAGCCCAAAACTGGACGCAGTACTCCAGCTGCGGCCTCACCAAGGCCGAGTACAAGGGGAGAATGACGTCCCGGGATTTGCTCGAGAAGCATCTATGGATGCAAGCCAGCGTTTTGGTCACTTTACTAGCTGCAGCATCGCATTGGAGGCTCATGTTCATCTTGTGGTCAGTGATGACCCCCAAGTCTCTTTCTTCCGTAGTGCTAACCAACATAGCACTGCCGAGCCTATAAGGATGGTGCAGGTTTTTCTTCCCAAGGTGGAGACCCTTGCATTTTTCGGTGTTAAACACCATGAGGTTCTTGTCTGCCCATTTGCTGAGCTTGTCCAGGTCAGCCTGGATCACCCGCCTATCTTCTGGCGTGGATGCTTTGCCCCAAAGTTTGGTGTCATCGGCGAACTTGGCCAGTCCACTCCTGACTCCAATGTCCACATCATTAATGAAGATGTTGAACAGTATGGGTCCCAGGACAGAGCCTTGAGGGACCCCACTGGTCACAGGGCACCACAATGAGTGACTGCCATCAATCACAACCCTCTGGGTCCGACCACAGAGCCAGTTTCCCAGCCAGCGGATCGTGGTGGAGCCAAGGCCACAACTGGCCAGTTTGGCCAAGAGGTAATTGTGGGATACCAGATCAAAAGCTTTTTTGAAGTCAAGATATATGACATCAATCTCTTCTCTCTTGTCCAGCTGATAGGTCACCTGGTCATAGAAGGAAATGAGATTGGTCAAACAAGACCTACCCGCAACAAACCCGTGCTGGCTATCCCTTAGGATGTTAGCCTGGGCCAGTCCCTCAAGGATGGCCTCCTTAATGAACTTTTCTAGGATCTTCCCCAGGATAGAAGTCAGGCTAATGGGCCTGTAGTTAGCCAGATCCACTCTCCTCCCTTTCTTGAAGATCGGCACCACATTGGCCTTCTTCCAGTCTTCGGGCACTACACCAGAGCGCCAGGAGTTTTCAAAGATCCGTGCCAGGGGCTGGGCTATGACGCTCGCCAGCTCCTTGAGTGCCCTGGGGTGCAGACTGTCAGGGCCAGCTGACTTGAAGGTGTCCAGCTTCTCAAGGTGTTCCTTCACAAGGTCAGCATTGATGGAGGGTAGGGGATCCCCATCACCCAGATCTCCCTGTCCCATAGCAGGCATGGGCGTCCCACGGGACTGATGAAAGACTGATGCAAAGTACCTATTTAATAGGTTGGCTTTTTCCTGAGCGTCAGTTGTCAGTTGCCCCATCTGGTTTAGCAGGGGTCCAACATTGCCCTTGCTTTTCCTCCGGCTCCCCACATATCTGAAAAAGGACTTTTTGTTGTCCTTGATGCTTGAAGCTAGTTGGAGTTCAGTTGCAGCCTTGGCTTTCCTGGTTTGCTCCCTGCAGGACCGGACCAGTGCGGAGTAATCCTCCTTGGAGATGAATCCCATCCTCCATCCTTTGTAGGCTTTCCTTTTTAGCCGCAGGAGGTCTGCTAGGTCCCTGGAGAGCCAGGAGGGCTGCTGTGCCTTCTTGCTGCCTTTCCTCCGTGTTGGGATAGATTTAGCTTGTGCATTGAGGATCGCTTCCTTGAGAAGCAACCACTCTTCTTGAACTCCCATCTCCCTGGGGTCACAGTCCCTGAGGGCCTGACTGACAAGCCTCTTGAGCTTGTCAAAGTCGGCTTTTCTGAAGTCGTTGAGGAATGACTTCCAGTGTCATGATTTCTCTGTTTTTGCTCCCCCCACCCCAGGCTCCAGCATTGATGACTTCATCCACAATCTGGAGAAGCAGAACATAGCATTGGATATAACCAGCAAGGAAAATAAAATGGAGAGGTTGATGCACAATGGAGCCATAAAGGTTGCCCGTGACAACCAGGTAATAATTTCCCTTGATAATTAGCCAGTGTGCCAGTGCAGATCATGAGGAACTTTGTTCAGGGGTGTTTCAGATGAAAGGGGGGTAGAATGTTATGGCACAAAAATTGCCCCTTCACTCCACTGTGCTGGTAACCCATGCCATGGTTTCCAGCACATCTGAGGGCAACAGGCTCTTCACTACCCTTGCACCAGCCCCTTACAGAAGCAGACAGGCTGGGACAGATCTGTACAAGTGCACTGAGGAACATAGGCTGCACCAGCAATAGGTGTTGAAGTGTCCTCTCTGCCTTGAAGCATTGTTGAGATCAAGAGGGTAGATTTTAACTTAAGAGTTGTCAGCTATTTGCAAACTCAAAGAAGGGATAATTTAGGAGGTTTGAAAAACTGCAAATTCACTGCCTTTCCCCAAACTCTAATTGACGTTGATATATGCAATCTATATAACTGATGGTTTCCCTATCTCAGAGTCTCAACAGTGTCAGCAAAAGCCCTACTACAGAGACAGTGATGCTGGGAAAATAAAGTCTATTGGTGGCGGGGTGCTGGAGAAAGGGATGATCTGAACTCTATCAGGCCACAACTGTAGCAAGAAACTCTGCTGATTTGTAGGTGAACCCTGAGGGTCATTTTTCTGGGGTGGTACAACAGCTTTATGGTCCTTGCCCTGAGCATATTGCAAGTATATGATCTAACCCACATGATGTTGAATAACACACTCATTTTATACTGTGAAAAGAAAAATGAACAAACCCCTTGGAACAATTATCTTGTCTTACTTTCCTTAAGAACTACAACTTTACCATTCTGTGCCACTTGGAAGTAATCAACTGCTATCCTGTGCTTATGAACATCATTAGCAATGCGCTTCTGGCAGCTTCAAATTTTACTGGGCACATTCGAGTCTGGAATAGTCCACTTTTTAATGTAAGTGTCCTAACTTCCCTGTCAGAAATGTTTCAAGTACATATTGTCTTAAAAGAATTAGCTAATGGCTCGATACATGTGCAGGTTTTGAATCGGAAGCAGTTGTGCTTTTTATTTTGGAAATATATGTATAGGTCCTCATTCATTTTTGGTATACAGAGAACCAGCACTGTTGGCTTTAGGCAAGCTGGTCCTGCTGACCTTAGAGGTCAAAATGCCCTGCAACCTTTAGCTGCTGAAATGAGTCCCTTTTATCATAGTCTGGGAAGAGACCTTCCCTGGAACTTCATTGGCTCTTCCTCAATTCTTGCACCATTTCTTTTCTTGGCAAGTGCCCACAGGGCCTTGTAGGCAGTGCGGGTGAGGGCAACATGTAAGGTTGCAGGTACATACAGAAGGTATGAGAGCTTCTTGCTTTCTTGGAAGTATAGTGAGAAGGGAAGACTTCCCCTTTCCCTGCTGCACCACTCAAGAAAGGGGTGGGAATGGAGACAATGTAGACTTAAGCCTCGGCCTGATAAGGGATGTTGGGAATATTGACATGCCCAAGATGCAAAAAATTCTAGTTTGCTAATTTAACATAAAATTGTATTTTCTTTTATCATACTTTGGAGGCAAGGGCATCTCTTTCCTGAGAGACTGTGCAATAAGACAGAGCTACTGTATTGCACTAGGTGCCTGAGCAGGTGGCTTTTCCCTGGCATAGTTCTGCAGTCCTATAGTAAGAGGATGCGGGGTACCGTAGGTAGCTCTGAGAAGAAGTTGAGATTTCCCACCTATTTGGGAGGAGGACAGTGGTAACTCCAAGAAACGGGAGTAGAATTGTTTATTTCTCTTCCAGAAATAAAGAAATGCAGTTCTTTTAGTTAGTGCTTGTGGTTGCTGATTGAAGGATTGCACTTGCACATATCAGCCTGTCAATAGATAGACCCTGAGGGTAATTGCAGCAGTCTTAGTTTATGGTTCTATTCTGTAATGCTTCAAACCCAGATTCAATCAATATGGTTATAGTATGACTATGTTAGAGAGCAGTTGGCCCCCAGGCTGGGATTTTCTAGTGGAATCCTGGTGTTCTGCAGATAATTCCCCTCAAATGTATTTGGGATGTCACTTATTGGAGTGTCAGGACTAGACTGTACTTCTTCAGTGGTGACACAAATATACAATTTTATTTAAGGGCTCTGGCATTTTGTCATGTAACTTAGCATTTCTTATACCAGGATAATATTTTCAGCTACATGATCAGCATTCCCTTTGCTAAGGTTTTATGATTTCAGAGCCTCCCTGTTGCAGCCAACGATGAATTCCTCCTAGGTAAAAACATCTCTGCCCTGGTTGACTTTCTATGTCTGATAAGGCTTTTGGACTGCTCAAACCCAGTATCAACCTCATTGTAGTTATAGTTTTGGTAGACCTAAGCAAAACAGAATTTTACAATGAGATGAGGGTGCCTGATCTAGAGGAGACTGCACCCAGGAGGTCCCTTTCTGTCCGATGCTCCTGTGTTTAGGCCTGCAAGAAAAACAACTTGCGTATATCTAGTATTGTACAAACCCAGCCACACAGACTATCTCAATATCTACAATACTGACATTTTGTTTCAAATGTTTTATAATTTATTTTCCAGATACATGATGGATACTGGGACTATTTTGTTAATTTCTTACTTCTCTATATGCTGCTTTTACTTCCTGGCTTCTTTCCTCACTTTACAATGAATCACATTCAGGATTACAAGGTAAAAATTTTGCATTGTAGAAGACTTTAAGCAGAAAGAAGAAAATACACATGCATAGGCACAGGACTTAGACCAGTGGGTCTCAATCCTTTTAGACATAAGGCACTCCTTGAAAAGTGCCAGCTCTTTGTTTTCACTCTTTTTTTTACTACAGAAAAATAGTATAGCAATTTTTCTGTTGCAAAGAAGCCAAAGATCACAAGTCACCAAGGAATTCACTGTGTTAAAAACAATCTGAAATCTCTGACTTTACCTTGCACCTAACGGTGCAAACATTGTGTCACCCTTGAAAGGATCTCGAGGCACCGGTTTGAGAATCACTGGACTAGGCTGTTTCTGGTGAATACGTTAAGTTAGCTGTAAATATCTTTACAGTAAACTGATGTTGAGAGAGAAGGAAGAAAAGGGATGGCTGAGTGAGGATGTATGAGAAATTCACTGAGGGAGAGTTTCATTTGGCCAAGTGATTTCTGGATGTATCCATTAGGTCTGTAGTCCTTCTAGACACAGGAGGCTCATTCAAATTTGCATCAAGAATTCCTATCTCTGCATTTGTTTTAATAAATACTTACCAAAGCAGGAAGCCTGGTAACTTCTTAACCCATTTAGATCTCAGCTAATGAAAGCTAAAGGAAATGAAAATCAGTCTTTCAGAGTGCATGATATTTCTCAGTGCATGATATTTCAGTTCTTGTTTGGACAAGTTACAGAGAGATGGGAAAAGGAAGGGACTAAAACAAGCAAAAAATTAACAGGGAGTTAGAATGAGAAGCATATACACACGGACAGAGGGAAGGGGCAAGGAGAAGCAACGCAGAGAGTGAAAATGAAAAGTACTTTGAATGTAGCAGAATGAGCAGGATAAGCAATATGATAGTTGTGTTATACCTTGAGCTGCTTTTAAGCACCCAGTCAGCAATGGGAGCGACTCTTTTAAAAAAAACTCCTTAATGCCACTTTTCCTCTTGTCATGCATTCCTAGAGAAAAGCTCGGTCTCAGCTGCGTATCTCTGGGCTCTTCCCTTCAGCTTACTGGTGTGGACAGGCACTGGTGGACACTTCCTTGACCTGGATTCTTCTCATCTCCATGTTTGGGATGTATTTTGCAATGAGCAAACAACATACTTGGGATGTTTCTCTCATATTCTCTCTGGTAAATGAGATGATTTTGGTCCCTGAAAAGAATGCATCTTTTTGAAAATTAGAGAAACGCAGAATGTAGGAGGAGGTTTATCTTATCCCCTTGAAAAAGATGGTAAATCTGCCTGATACTGGTATATGTTTAATGATATCTGAATCTTTGTGAGTTTTACACTAGGTCTTTTTCTCTTCTGTGAGTCTGAGTTTCCCTGCCTGTAAAGTGGAGATACTGGCAATAAATTTTAGCAACATATACAAAGTACTTTACACTTAAATAGTTCATCTTTGATCTGTTTTTCTCAAAGCATTTCCGTATGCCATTTTAAACTGAAGTAGGCTCCTACCTGTTAGCTTTTCATTTGTTCACATCGGTGCACTTCTCCCTAATGGCAAGGATTTTTTGGTGATATCTTTTATTGGACCAACTGTACAGTTGAGTGAGATATTAGACTGAAGTTTGGTCACAGTGACTTTCCTCAGGTGTAGGAAAGAAGCAGACACAGCTTGCATTAAATAGCAAATAGAAACATGCATTGTGTCCAAATCCATCTGTAAATGAAAAACAGTCGCTTAAAAGAACCCCTCATAAAATTCTTTCTCTTTATAGATCACATGCTGTATTGGCTATGGAACTTCTATGGTCCTGTTTCTGTATTTAATTGCCTTCATATTTTGCAAGGGATGCAGCAGTCTATTTTTGTCTTGTGCCCTCATCGCGGTAAGCAAATGTTGACCGTCCTGTGTTGTTTGTAAAACTGTGCTTCATGCTGCGGGGGGCTGGGGTAACGGGATAGAAGTGGAAACACCCTGTGCAACTTCAGGAAGAAGAAAATGACACTCATTTTATGAACGAGTCAGTTAGAAAATCTCTTTTTGTTGTCAAGTTTGTAAATCCAAGTCTAAAAGCAACAGCAGCACCACCAGCCTCCCAAGAGCAAGGACTAGGAGAAGGGGTGTTACCTGCACATGCTTACCTTTTAAGAAGCCTGAAGTTGTATTTGTTCTCCAGTTGTGTTATGCCCACAGAGAAATGCCAACTTAGCCATAAAAGTTATTTAAAGCATTTTCAGAGTGTGGGGTGGGGGCTGTTTAGTATGGTTTGCTTTAACATTCCTGCTTTAAATCTTCAAGGGTGAGACATTCTCGTTGAATCCTTTCACAGTAATGGTAATATTCATTTGAAAATAAGTGGGGGGCGGAAACAATTATATTGGCTACAAAACAGGATTAAAATTGATGTAAATCCAGGTTCTCTGCTTACTGGTTTAAGTAATGGTTAAAGTAACCATTAAAATCATTCCACCTTCCTGAGCAATTCAAAAAACAGAATCTAATTCTTTTAAATTGCTGTATATTTAAGATGCTGTTTGAATGCTCAGGGCTGGTGCTTTGATGAACCCTAAATACTGAGGTAAAAAGAGCAGTGCCAGCACTATCAATGCAGTGGAGTGCCAGAAGTGTTCCTTATTTCCTACCAGCACAACCTCCTTGCTCTTATTCCTTTGGACGCCTCCCATGGTCCCGTGTTGTAATTAGGTTTTGTAAGTGGTGTCTGCAGATACAAGTTACAGATTTGCACAGTTTTTAGATGCAAAGGAGGAAGGTGACTTTTTCTTCAGCGTAAACAATTCTCTTGCTTTGTTCTAGGTAACTACAGGTACCTTTACATTAGGCGAAGTCCTGCAGTATACTTTTAATCTCCGAATTTCCAGTTTACTCATCTCCATTTTCATTCCTCTGTATCCGTTAATAGGCTTTGTAACTGCTGTTCCCAGGGTAAGTGGCTGTGTTAGATCAGCAAGATACTACATGTATAATTGGCCGAGTGTTTTAGGCAGAGAGGGAATGGTTTCCTAGCATTAAATAATTCCAGTAATTGAAAATGATACATTGCAAAGACTTATTGAGGTTCTTTGAGTGGGGGGAGTTTCAGAAGTGTCCAGGTGACTGAGGTGCTCAACTCCCTGTGGGCGGCTTTCTCCTCTTCTCCTCAAAAGAGGTGAGGAGAAGGATCTTGGAATTGCAGGAGCGGAGCAATCAAAGGGATGTTTCTGCTCTGTGTTCCGGCCTCCCAAAAACCCATTAGTCCTGAAAGGAAAAGTTTGGTGCATGTATTCAGGAGTCTGACTGTCTCCTGAATAATATTTGGACACCAAAATTCAAGTATATGCATTTATTCTTTGACATTTCTGAAATATTTTCTCATTTATCTTCAATTCCCAACACTTGTTCATGCTATACTGAAAAACTACAGGTTTTCCACTCAGTGCATCTTTTCTTCCAACAGGTTTTCGACTTTTATCAACCTTTGGACAATAGCAAGAATGAAATATTCATATCCGTCTTTGCAGTAAGAAACAATTTGGAAATTACTTTATTTTGTAAAGGGCACATGTCTAAATGGACTGAACATAACTTACATTTGTATAATATTTCCAGATAGCAGATTCTAGATACTGTGATAAAATCCAGCATATAAAGTGGTGGTATTGTCCAGTGTGGCTTCATGTTGGGTTTAGTCTGTGAATCTAGGGGCTTGTTTGTCACCTGTACAAAGACTGCTGAGGTCTACATTAAAGAGAAAATAGGACAAATGGTCGTCTTTGGCAACCATGTGCTGCAAGGGATGGTTGTCTTCCATGATTGTCTTATCTGTGTGTCCAAGGATGGCTGATGAGGCCTATCCAGGATCAACAGATTCTACTGCAGCTCAGACGTGTGTTGCCATTTGTGGGGGGTGGCGCTGGATTTTTTATTTGCTCCGTGGCACTCTGTTTCTGCCACTCCCACTTTTCCATCTCCCATTACTGTCATGAGGTTTCAAAGTACTGAGATCCCTGCAGCAGACTCTTCCTCCATTTGGGGTGGTCCTGAGCTAAAGTTTCCCATGAGTTGACGTCCATGTTGCATTTTGTTAAATTGGCCTTGAGGACATCCCCGAAGCACTTTTTGTGCCCTCTGCTTGGATGAGTTGGGAGAATAAAACTTGCTTTGTGAGTCTGTAGTTAGTCAGACATCCGGATGATGTGGCCAGCCCAACAGAGTTGATGCCGGATCATTCCCTCAATATTCACAGTGTTTGCAGGCAAATAGTTCATCAAGCTTCGTAGCACTTAAATGCTAGTGGAATTTGGTTAAGAAGCTTCCGATCTTTCACTCTGCTGCTCAGAAATAACACTGCTTATTGGAAAGAGGAGGGGGAGAATAAAATAAGTCACAGATCACACATGAAGCCCAATCCTTACTCTGCACATTTGTCTTTATGACTTGAAAGTGATTTCTCAGTTTTTTGTTAGAATGTGTTGTTTTATGCAATATTTAACAAGTGTGTGGATGTAGTATGCAGTGTTAAATTCTGTAAGGTACAGCGGAGTTTTGTAGGCCTCAGAATTAGTTTGAATTTTAAGATCCTGGGAGCTAGATGTTTATTTCCCTATGCTACACTTTTCTCCACCCAGCTTGAACTGTTTTTACCACCATGTTGGCACTACTGATAAGAAGGAAAGGCATGCTGGGATAGACGAGATATCACTGGCTACTGACATTTTATCACCATGCTGTCTTGATCTGCTCTGTGCTGGGTTAGATGATGTGAAGGTAATAGCCCTAGTAGCTTACCTACACAACCCAGAATAATATTCTCAGAATTAATATTGGAATTGGAAAGCTGGACATTTTTCATTGAATTTTCCTTAGATTATTTAAAACAGTGTTGTAAGTGAGATAGATTAGATGAGAAACAGATATGCCAGGAACTGAATTCTTTGTTTCTTTCAGCCTTACATCCACTGTGTGGCTTTCATTTTCCTGCTTCGATATTTGGAAATGAAATATGGAAGAGCAGTTCTGAGAGGGGATCCAGTTTTTAGGTTTGTGAGAACACATGTGAGTGCGTGCATACACTTGAAAGCCAAATTGTCACAAGAATGTCAACTTTTCACAACCTGTAATGCCCTTTCTTTCTTTAAAAAGAAATCATAAAACTGTATCCATATTACATATCAAAAACTATATCAAAATACTATGGGAATAGACCTTTTATTTGTCACACTCTAGGAGAACACTGTAATCAAAAGATTCAGTTAAAATGAGGCATTAGAAATGGGCAATACAAAAAAATCATTTGAATGCTTAAAAATGTTGAAGTTCTAGGGGTAATTGGTACCACCAGCTCCAGAGAATAACCTACTCGACCTCTGCGAAGATCCTCATTAGCTCTCAGGGTGGTGGTCTGTGATGTGGATTCAAACCGTTTGGCTTCTAACGCAGCCAGTAAACCAACCTTTAGTTCCATCTGGTTACCCATGAAGTCATCATACCCTGCTCCGGTTCTCCCCCCACCTAAGTTGTATTTATTTATTTAATACATTTAAAAATACTATTAATAACTTGGTGTTAAGTTTGCAAAGGCCAAGCATTCAAAAGTTAGGAAAAGAAGCCTGCATGTCTTTCAGGATATATTCTTTGATAACTTGATATAGCTTTATTCTAAAGGAACACTGCTTCATATAGTGCAAAGAATTGGTAGTGAATGAGTCAAAGGACTAGGGAAAGAGCACCTTACTCTGTTATATTTCAGAAATTGGGAGGCAGGAAAGAGCCGGGGTCCATACCTGGCTTGTTTACAGGCATTCTACATGCAGTAGGGCAGAGCTAGCATAAACTGGCACTGTTAAGTTTGATGTTTGATATTTTGATATTTTTAATCCACAGAATCTCCCCAAGGAAAGAGCCTTGCCATCAGAATCCTGAAGAGCCAGAAGAGGAGGATGAAGATGTTCAAACGGAAAGAGCAAATATTAGGCATGCAATAGCTTCTCAACATGAGGGGGAGGTAAACTTGTTCTTTTCTGTCCGTGTGTTTACCAATATGTACGTGTGAGTAGTGCAAAGATATACCCAGGTAAAATAATATCAACATCAATAAGGAAGTCCAGTTATTTCTGCTCTTTTTCCCCCCTATTCCTGTGAGTAGAAATTGACTTTCTAAATGGAAACAAAAAAATCAGATAGACTTAGAAATAAAAATTCAGCTTATAAACAGAACTTTTATTCTGAGACAACTTAAAATGAGTAAGCACTGGAATAGGATTCTGAGGCCCCTGAAAAACATTATGCTTAAGACAAACCAAGTATTGACCTGGCCACATGTTCATTCAGTTATTGGCATGATAAAGCAAGGAATAAGTCACAAAGTTATCGCACAAAATAGGTGTAATAACTTTGTGGCTGGTTCCTTACATGCCTTTAATTGAAAGTGTGGCCAGTACCCTGCCTGCAACGCAGGGCAGTGGGGGGCAGCAGAGATCACAAACAGCCCCCCCACCTCCACCCCTGGCCTGGCAGGAGCCAGTGAGTTCGGAGCTTTTCTTTTTTTTTTTTCTTAAAGAGCCGGGAGCTGGGCCGGGTGAGGTAACCATGGGGGCACTGGGAGAGTGGGCAGGCATGGGGCCTGTCCAATTCAGCTGTTTCAGCAGCAGCCAAATCTCCAAATCAGATTCAACCAAATCAAATTGCTGTCCCCCGAATTGGCCAAATCCAGAGCAAATACTAGCTGCTTCGCACAGGCCTAGTAACAACTGTATTAACAAAAAGAACAACTGTACAGTCTTGTATGATTAAGAGAATTTATTCTTCTTCCAACTCTCATCCCAGAAACCATTGATCATTGTCAGTAATCTACGCAAGGAATATGAAGTCAAGAAAGCTGGTTCTGTTTTTAAGAATAAGAAGAAAGTTTCTGTTAAAAACATCTCGTTTTGTGTGAAAAAAGGTTAGAAGTATAAGAGTTTTCTTGTTCCCTTTTACTGTAATGATGACTGTGTCTGCTACTATTTGGAAAACTAATTCTAACTGAAAATCTGTGTGTGTTTATCTAGGAGAGATATTTGGACTGCTGGGACCCAGTGGAGCTGGAAAAAGCACAACCATAAATATGATCTCTGGAGAGACCACACTGAGTGCTGGGCAGGTGGGTGGAGGAAAGGGATGGAATCTAAAGACCTGGGTGAATGGAAAACCTTGCGATTACTCCTAATCCATAAATGGAATAAAACAAAGTGATATCTGAGATCCAATTTGTAGCCTAGTGCATTGTGAAAAATGATGAAAAAATAACCATCAAAGTAATTAATATATGATTTTTTTTCTTGTAGTAAGGTAACAAAATATTTTAACTTTATTTCTGTGAATCATACAGAGCCAAATCTGTAGAACTGAAAGCATACATCCCACCCAGGCATAGTGCTAATTGTCTTTTAAACAATGCAAGTAAGCAGCAATTAAAAGAGCCCATCTCCAATTTCCACTAAACCTGGAAATAATTATGTGTTGCTTCTTATGCATTTTTTAAGTCTTGTGCCACAGTAAGTACCATTACAGGGACTATCTACAGCTGCTTTCCCTGTAAAGCCATAATATAGCAGAAAAAGGGAAAGCCCGTGCTAGGGTTGAACCCTTACTCAGTGATCTAGTGAGAGTGCTTAGGTAAGCAAGCTTGTGAGATTAGGCCTCTGTTCAATAATCTTCCTTTCTCAAACCCCATGTGACCTTCCTCTCATTTCAACTCTGCCCTTGTACCTTTGTAAATGATTATGCAAGAACACGGGGGTGGATCTGGGGCAGAGGGTGCAGCGGAGCAACTGCACCCCAATATGTAGCCAAGAGCTCTGTCTCAACCAGCCTGCACATGTACAGTGAACTCACTGCACTGACCTTACTCTTCCTCCACCCAACCCTTTGCACAATCCTGCATCCACTACTGCAAGGACAGGATATTTGATTGTTTGTGCAGGTGCTGGCAGAGGGGAAGGATGCAGCTGGATCTCAACTGGAAGCCAGCGCCCCTGGCTTCCTAAGCTACTGCCCTCAAGAGAACCCTCTTTGGCCAACCCTGACCGTGCAGGAGCATCTGGAGATTTATGCAGCAGTGAAAGGGCTGAGGAAAGAAGATGCTGCTGTCACCATCTTTCGGTGTGGATAGAAACTGTTTTTGTAGTGTGTTGTATCTCCACATGACGGGGCACAGAGAGCAAAGGACTACAATCCCTCAGAGCTAGATCCCTCACTTAAATAAAACAAAGGAAGCAAGTTTTTATAGTACTTTTGGAGTGCAGGCTTCTCTCTTGGCCTTGTCCACACAAACTTGCTCACTTAAGCTGAGCTTAGACTTATTACAGTGGGGAACAACCTTTTTATCAGGCCTGACACCAATCTGCATGCCCTTCTTGAGTGTCACTCTGATCTCCTTCCCTTGCCTGATCTGCTTTCTGCTCCCTGCCCCCTCTCCAATCTGGTACATGCCTCATGTAGAAGCTCCCTATGTTTTTGTGGCACTCATGCTGCAGATTGGCCACTCCTGGGTTACAACATGATTATTTGTAGTAGTCATTTCTATTAGGAAAATGTTTTTGTGCTGCCAGGGACTGCCAGCTTGAAAGGACTTTCCTTATTTAGGTTCATCCTTTTAAAAAAATGCTGGCAGGAGCTACCCACTGTAAAGTTAAAATTGGCTTCTCTTCTGAGAACCACAGCGTCCTTCCCTAGGTGTGAATTTTCCCATGGTACCTAGTTAACAAGCCCAGAAGAAGAAGAAGCCTACTCTTTTCACTTGGCTGCCAGTCTCAGAGAAGTGGACACCATTTAGGGGTCAAGAAACCAAGTGTTCATTTTACTTCTTTTTCCTCTGCAGAATAGTGAAGGCTCTGGAACTTCAGAAGTATTTTAAGAAAGCAGCCAGGGAATTACCTGCCTGGATAACAAAGAAGGTGTGTTTTGCTGCTTTTGTGTTAAATCTTGGGCCAAGTTATTCTCTTAATTATGCAAGTCTTACACCTGGGGAAGCTTCACTCTAGTCAGTGGAGTTAACCCTGAACATTTGAATGAACATAAATGTGTATGGCATGTGACTGTCATAGTTTCAAAGCAATTTTTGCTTTGTAATGTTGTGGACAACAAGAAAAACTCCCTATGAGTGTCCCTATTAAAGCAGCAGCTGGTGAATTGTGTTTAGGACACAATAAGGATTTTTGTTTGGTGATCATTGTAACAATGATATTGTTTAAAATAGCCTCATTTTCTTTTTAGTTGCATGGATGAGATTCCCATTGTTTTCCATGAGATGATGAATTTGGGCATCAATTTGTGCTTCGTCTAGTCATTGGGGGTAGGGCATAGTGGCAATGTCCAGGGCATCCGACCAGACCTCTGAACATATGAGGTTAAGCCGCTGGTCTTATACAGAAGGTCACCATGATTGACTGTGAAGTCAAAGACTGATGGACATTATGCTGGCTACAAAATTCCCTTGTCTATTGATGGCTACAGACATTGGTGTTTCAGCCATGCCGCTTGGACAGACAGTTGACCTTTCCTTTTGACTTCAAAACAGATTATGTCCATTGTTCAGCTATCGTAGGACAGAATGCTGCATCATATGGGCAGTGTGAAGTTGCTGACTGTAACTTTACACTGGTGTGTGGGTGTGTGTACACTTTTATATGGGGGAGTGCACACACAAGCAGATGTGATAGACATGGGTAGGTGTTGGCATAGGGCAGAGACAAGGACATCCAACCTTTGTTCTATAGAAAGTTGATATATTTTGGTTTGTTGCCAATACAGATATTTCAGAGTTCCCATTAAAATTAAAAGAAATGTTTCATTTTCCAAGATGCATTGGGCCAGGTGCACCAGCACTGGTTTCTGAACAGTTGCCTGATCATAACAAAAAAAACCCAGAACTTGATTTGATGTCTTTCTCCCATTTTAGCTGTGTTTAGCACTCAGCCTCCTGGGTAATCCAACAGTTGTGCTCTTGGATGAGCCATCAGCTGGAATGGACCCAAGGGGACAAAGTCAAGTGTGGTGAGTAATGCCTGTGCTAATGGTTAGTATAAATTTGGCATAAGAACTAAATCCGCATATTGCAAAAGTAGTGAGTGTGAAGACTAGGTTAGGTTTCTATGTTCACATTTGGGCACCTAAGAAAGTGTTCTGAAGTCACTGTGACTGGGTGATCTCTAAGTGTTTTGGAAAATCAGGACACTTTATTGACAGTACATCAATATGAATTTAGGAACTTATTTTCATGTATATCAGTATGCAGATCTTCTTGTAACCCATATTTTGGTGTGCTGAGCCCGAGCCAGAGATGATCCAGCTTTGTCACAGTTGTTTGCCCTCACATGAGACCCTTCAGACGAAGGTGAAAGGAACTCAGGTATTTCACTTGGAAGTTCTCCAGTTCTGTCGTGAGTTCATACCAAGATGCCTGCCATCCTATAAGCTTTGAAGTTTATCACCAGGTTGCTTCAGTACAAGAACGTATTAGGCAGCAAAGCAGATGAGCACACTGCTGATTCAGACCAACTCTTTCACAGCTGTTGTGCAAGAAGGTTGGGTCACTGTATAGGTGCTTTCTGCCTTCTCTCTGACTCTCCAGGTTCAAGGTGCAGAGGCACAAAGCTTTCTACACAATTTTAGGTTCATTGACAATTCTGGGGAAGTTCCCATCCCAGCCTTTCATCTTCTAGAAAAACAGTCAGCTGGGACTTAGTTTCTGCTGAGGACAAGGAGCAGAGTTTTGGTTTTTGTGTCTATCCTCTTCTGAACTGCTTTATCCTACCTGAATGCTTGTTTAATTTGAAGTTCTAAGACCTGAAACAAACTTCTGTATCATTTCCATTATAAGTTGATCTTACATGTAACTTGACCCCATATTTTCAGGTTGTTTTTTAGAAACAACTTTGTCCCAACTTTTTCAGGAGTTATTGAGATAAATATCTTGACCTGCTGTTGCCCTGACAAAATCCCACAGAAGAATCAAATAACCAAGGGAAAGGAGCCAAAGGCTTAAATACAAGGCTAATGGCTAAAATACAAGGCTAAAAGTGTTAAAATCTAAACTTCACTGAAAAAAAGTATCTGCTTTGGTATTTTTAAAGCATTCATACAATTCCTCCATGTGTAAAAGTCAAGATTATAGGAGGTCAACCTCACATATGCCAAGTGTGACTTACAGTTCTTTTCTAAGAAAGGAATGATGAAATTAGAATCAAAAGACTGCAGTAACAGTCTTCTTGCTGAGCAAGGAGACCTACATCTCAGCTAAAGCAAGTCCAGAAAACAGTATTAATTACAGGTCTCCATCACCTGCTCAGCACTATAGCAGATCTTAGTTCAGGACAATGCACAAATGGATTTTGGCCATAAATGGGGTTTTTGATCATTATTTCAAAGTATCTTGATATAGTTCATAATATAAGGAGGTTAACGTTTTGAGCAGAAAGTGCATTGGAAACCTTATTTGGCTGTTCCTGTGACATCTTTTTCCTCTTTGTTTTCAGGAAGGTGATTCGCAGTGCACTGAAGAGCAAGCAGCAAGGAGCCATTCTGACAACCCACTGCATGGAGGAGGCAGAGGCGGTGTGTGACAGAGTGGCCATTTTGGTGTCCGGTTGGATCCAGTAGGTCATATCATAGCAAGATCAGCAATTGCATGTGCCTTAGAGAACTGATGGATGTTTGAAAGCAAATCGATTACTTTAACTTACTTCTTTAAAGAGGATGGTGTGCCATGAATTAAAGCTTCTTTTTGTCTGCTGCTCTGTGTCACATTGTGCTGATTCCTGTCTTGACAGGTGCATTGGCTCCATTCAGTACCTGAAAAGCAAGTTTGGCAAAGGTTACCTACTGGAGATTAAATTGAAGGACTCTGGGCAAGCTGATCAGCTCCACAGAGAGATTCTGAGGATCTTCCCACAAGCAGCTCGCCAAGAACGGTAACTGCCAAACCTGCTCTAGGTTTCAGTGATTCATGGCTGGCCCCTTGTGAAGTGACTCATTATATCCTAGTTGTATTCTCACTATAGCAGACCACAACCAATGTCCCAGCTTAATAAAGAGCCTGTGTTTTGGAAGAGATGGATGGGTCCCCATCTCCAGAGGACTAGCTGACTGGAGATTGTCATGATATCTGGCCCATCACCTGGCCAGGCAATGAAGTGCCCTTCCATTCCAGCCCCCAGGTGTTGATTCTTGATAGACACAGACTGACGGATTCATTTTTTGTTTCTTCTAGGTTTTCCTCTTTGTTGGTCTACAAGGTACCAGTGGAAGATGCCCTGCCACTGTCCCAGGCTTTCTCTAAGATGGAGAGAGGTAGGAATGAAATTATTCATAGAAGAAAAGAGTCACTCATGCAAGGATTTGTATGACTGGAGAATATTTTTAACCATTTTTTTTTCATGTCTCCACAGCCAAAAGATCCATTGGCTTTGAGGAATACACCTTCTCCTTGAACACTTTGGCACAGGTATGTGATTTTGAACTTATACACAGGACTTTATGTGTGTGATAAAGGAACATGCATACACAATTTGTCCAACTGCAGAAATTTGGAGGGAACACTGAAGGCAACAGCATGCACTTATTAGATTTAGACAAGAGGCCAATATTCATTGCATTAGTCAGGCTCAGAGCACAGTGTATCCTCTATAGTCATAAATCAAGGTAAAAGGATGGAAAACGCCCCTTCATGTCCCTGGATTCGCTTCCCCTTCACTCCCACGTTGCAGACCAGTGTAGTAGGAAAAGTGGCCTCTGTGTAGACCCTGCATCTACAAAGACCCAGTATGAATTATGTCTTCTGGACTGTATGTAAAAGTGAATGTGAGCAAAAACTGCAGACCTTTACAGAGGATGACAGGCATTCCCACGTGTTGGACCAAGCCCTAGTGAACTGAATTACAGGGCAATTGGATGTTGCTTGTGTGAAGTGTGAATCTGGATGAATAGAGAGCCTGGTTTTGAATGAGGTTGTTCTTTTGGACGCTTGCAAGCCCAGACATTGGCTCTGCGAAATAACTAGAGACTCTTCGTTGATGTTTGTTGCAGATGGTCCTAGAACTTTCCCGAGAACAGAAGGATAACTCTGATCTGGATTTGGATGGAAATTTTGAACAAAACCTATTTCAGCAGGAAGACCTCTAAAAACACTCAAGTGTTTCATTTTTATCTTAAGCAGTATTTTGAAAATGTGTGATTTGATATTGCATATGCTTCCTATCAGCATAATATGATTATCTAGGTAGAAAGAAGCCTGGCACCCAGTTCTGCAGCATCTGCCCTTTGGAAAAGGAAAATTGCTTTCCCTAATTTAGTCTGTGGAATGTAGAAAAGTTGGTGTTCTCAGGAAAAACTGTTCAACGTGCAATATGTGGCAGATGAAAAACAAGTCAATAGATTTACAGATAGGCTGGGAAAATGATACAGATGTGAAATAATTCTGTGAAATGAATTGTCAAATAAAAGATTTGTGCTCTAAATACATCTACACTGTCCATCCAGAGGACATTGAGCCAGATCTTCAGGTCATGCAAATCAATGGAGCAAGGCCAGTTGACACCTGCTGAGAATGTGCCTTCCCTGTTTATAAAAATCTTCTAAACCATGGAGCATGAACATATTCCTCCCCCATAGTACTAAAGGAACCAACTAAAACATCTCAGAACCATTAGCAGTTAACTAGAAGTTATCATGCTGCTCACGGGAGGTCTCAGATTACTGAAGAAGAACAAGACAGATGCTTTGTTTAAAAGGTGGAGAAAGGAGGATTCAGGGAATTGTAGCTCAGTCTGTTTAGTTTGATATGTGGAACAAATTATTATAGTAGAACTAACTAATAAAAAGTCAATTTATGAACATGAAAGGTACAGGATAAAATGGATAAAGGGGAAGCAGGAAATGTGATATATCTTGATGCTAGAAAGGCTTTGTTCACTGCTCCTACATGACACTGTTGTAAGGAATTGGGGGAATATGGCTTAGGTGAGACCACTGCAAGAAAGGTATACAACTAGCTGAAAACAACCAGCTTCAAAGAGGGATTTTCCACAGTTCACCTCAAGGTCTAAGGATGTTTCCTTGAGCTTCCTTAAATACTGAAATACTACTCAGCATTTCTCTAAATCACTTGGATGACAAGCTAGAGGTTGCATTTAGTGAAATCAGTGGGTGACAAGCTGAGAGGGGTCACCATAATTTTGAAGGACGGCATTTGATGCAGGCTGTGCAACTTGCTCCTGAGCCAGAAATAGAGCAGAGAATCACGTGTTCCACCCCCATGGGCTTTGCTCCGCATTGTGAGAACTAAGCACTTCGGAGAACCTGGACTAATATCCCTAAGACTTCTTCATGTTAAGATGTGCTTTCTTTATTGTTTTCTTTCCATTTTTATACTCTGCCAATAAAATTCTGGTTTTGTTGAAACAGAAGTTTTCAGTGACAGCATGGATTTCCAAATGGATCACATCTCCAAGAGATACTTAATTTTTTTCAAAGACACAACTCGTAGCAGTAAAAAAAAAAAGGTGGTTTTCCTCCTGGCTGCCAGCCCTGCACACTCAGGCTGTCTTCTAAACACAAGGCTGTTTCCTTGCAGGCCAGTATCTCATGGCCAATGACAAACAATTCTGCAAACTCTACTGTCAGGGACCTCAGTATCCTCTTATGTTTCCTCCAGTTATATTTATTTAGCACCATTCTGCATGCATGTCCAAATCCTCATTGCTTTCAGTTAGATTCCTTTCTTAGAGCCCTCTATTGTTTTTGCCATAAGAACAAGAGTAACAGAAGGGGTATTTTTGTCAATACCCCATTTTTAACAGCAGAGAAATGAGCTGATTTGAAGAAATAATGAAAAGTGGCTACTTTATGAAAAAACATGTCGAAGAAATAGAGTAGTGTCCCATCTCTGATTCGTCTTAAAAGGAGTGGGAATGTCTCTGAATAGATGTGACTGGACAGATATGTTGTGGTTTTCCTTTTAGCTTAGAAGTGGAAATAAGAAGTCCTCATCTGACTACACTCAGCAGGTGCAGATGCAGATAGACACTTGGAGATAAAACTGATCTTCAGCTTTAGGGGAGGCCAAATAGAAAATGTGAATTGAGAACAATTCCTGACTAGAGCTGATGAGAAATTTTCCATACAAAACCATGGTCAGAAAATGCTGATTTGTCCAAACCCAAATGTTCCATAGATACTTTTCTGTTTTAATGGACTTCAGACCAAACCTAGATGATAAGTAGTTGCCTGGCAGATGAACCTTGCAAGAACTGTGGCTTTAGGATATCTTTGCTGTTTGGGCTGCTCCAGAGATGGAAAATGTCATCTTGCCACTATACAAATCCATAGTATCAACACATTATGAAAGCTGTGTTCAGTTCTGGTCTCCACCTGTGAAAAAGTATGCAGTACAGTAGAATTAGAAAAAATACAGAGATGGGCAACCAAGGTGATAAGGGGTATGGAGCAGTTGCCATACCAGGAGAGTCTAAAATGGCTACAAGTCTTCAATTTGCAAAGGAGAAGGCCAATGGGGGGTATGATGGAAGTCTCTTTAGAAGTTGCAAAGGGCTGAGCAAAGTGAATAGGGAGCTGCTGCCTCTGGTGTCGAAGGCTCCTCCAAGCCTCTGGTCTGTCAAGCCGGTTTCTTCACCCACCTGCGTGGCACCAGCCAAGATCTCACCACCACAGGGCTTGGCATTCTGCTTCCATGCTTCCCCATCTCTCCTGCTCACAGTTGCAGGATGCCTGGATATGACATCAGCCCCAGTGCACCAGGCAACGTGCAGCAAGCAGGAGCTCACGAAGCGGCATTGCCTCTGCGCCTACTGCTCTTCCACCGCCATTGCTGCCTCTGCACCACAAGCACCCTGCAGGTATGTAAAGACTGTCTCCTGCCCTTACCAGACTCACCTTCACTCCCCTGGTGCCATTCAGGGAGCTTCCCAGGGTCCTGTTTCTCGACCATTCTGCCCGATACCCCTTGAAGTATGAACTGAACTAATGTAGCTGATGTTAACATAGAGTGTAATAGTAGTGAAATGTAACCACGTTAGTCTTGTCCTGTAAGCAACTTGAAAACTTCATTTTATATCCATAGTTTATAGTTTCATAGTTTCTAGGGCTGGAAGAGACCTGAGTAGATCATCTAGTCTGACCCCCTGCCGTGGCAGGAAAGAGTACTGGGGTCAAATGATCCCAGCAAGGTGTTCATCTATCCTGCTCTTAAACACCCCCAGGGTAGAAGCCAGCACCACTTCTCTTGGAAGCTGGTTCCAGACCCTAGCCGCCCTGACCATGAAGTAGCACTTCCTGATGTCTAGCCTAAATCTCCCCTCTGCCAGCTTGTGACCGTTATTCCTGGTCACTCCTGGCCGTGTTCGGGGGAACAGCGACTCCCCCAGTGCCTGCTGATCCCCCCTGACTAGTTTGTAACAGGCCACTAGATCCCCCTCAGCCTTCTCTTTTGGAGGCTGAACAGGTTCAGGTCCTGTAGCCTCTCCTCGTAGGGCCTGCCCTGCTGCCCTCTGATCATGCGAATGGCCTCCTCTGGACCCTCTCCATGTTGTCCACGTCCCTCTTGAAGTGCGGCGCCCAGAGCTGGACACAGTACTCCAGCTGCGGCCTGACCAGTGTCGCATAGAGGGGGAGGATCACCTCCTTGGACCTGCTCAAGATGCATCTGTGGATGCAGGACAAGGTGCGGTTGGCCTTCCTGACCACGTCCCCACACTGCCGGCCCATGTTCATCTTGGAGTCAATGATGACCCCCAGATCCTTTTCTGCCTCTGCACTGACAAGAGGGGAGTTCCCCAGCCTGTAGGTATGGTGCTGGTTCTTCCTCCCCAGGTGCAGCACCTTGCACTTGTCGGTGTTGAATCCTATCCTGTTCTCATCCGTCCACCCTTGTAACCTGTCTAGGTCCAATTGCAGCCTATTCCTCCCTTCTGCCCACATCCCCCCACATCTTAGTGTCATCAGCAAATTTGAACGGGTGCTTTTTACCCCGTCATCCAAGTCACTGATGAAGATGCTGAACAGTGCGGGCCCTAGGACCAAGCCCCGGGGAACCCCACTGCCCACGTCCCTCCAGGTTGAAAATGACCCGTCCCCCGCTGCTCTCTGGGTGCGGCCCTCCAGCCCGTTGGCGACACATCTGACTGTTGTCAGAGAAATTTGCTCTGAGTATGCTGCCAAGACAGACGCTGCCAGGCATGCGCCATGGCGACGGGCCTTGCAGGTGTCCTTTGCGCGACCTCTCGGCCTGTCAATCAGGGCTGACCTAGTTTTTCTCTGGCGCAGACTGAGTTGCCTCAGAGAGCTGGCGGCTGGGCATGCTCAGAGAACAACTGAAGTGAGGTCACCCTCTAGAAAATTCATTCAGTCAAGCAGCCTGATTGGCCACAGTACTGTTTTAAAAAGTTAGTCAGCCCCTCCCTCGGGGGAGACCCGGGAGCTCTGTGGCAGAGACTGGCTTGCCAGATACTGTACCAGAGACGACTCGCGTAGCTAGAGTCAGTGGCTGCTTGTCACAGCACTGTCTTAGCTAGACCCTTAGGTCTTTTGGTCTCCTCCTCGGTTCGTTTCGACTTTGCTTTTCGGTTCTGATCTACTGGCATTCGACCTTCGGCTCATTCAACTCAACTACAATTTCAGACCACCCTTTGAACTCTCATTATACCTTGACTGGCTCTTTGACCTCGGCATCCGTTCATCGATCATCCGATTGTCCACCCTGGACTGGCGTCACGACCGTGTGTTACAGTTTACGTCCTGTTCGTTTTATCCCAGTTTATGAGCTGTTGACCAGCCCTGGGACTAGGTCTTCGGACTGAACCCCGTGGACCAACAGACCCCCTCTGTTGTATTCATGTTATACAACTGTAACTGAAGACATCAATACCTACGCCTTCAAAGCGTAAGTCAATAAATCTACTTTATTCGCAACCATTACGGCTTCGTGCCTCAGACTCCATTGCACCAAACTCCCACCTGTCCATGCCAATAGCCACCACCCGGCCGTACCACCGTGACCGCGACCCCGAGCTTGGTTTGCCAGCTCTGCTGGGTTATTCGCAACAACTGTGTTGGTGTCGACACCACAGCCCCCCAGTTTCTTAATGAGAACAGGGTGAGAGACAGTGTCGAAGGCCTTCCGAAAGTCCAGGAAGACGATGTCCACTGCTACCCCTGCGTCTAATGATTCAGTGATCTGATCATAGAAGGCCACCAGGTTGGTTTGACAGGACCTGCCGCTAATGAACCCGTGTTGGTTGCCCCTAAACATAGTCTCCCCCCTGGCCCCTCATGGACATGTGCCAAAATAATTTTCTCAAAAAGCTTGCCCAGGATTGAGGTAAGACTAACTGGCCTATAGTTTCCCGGGTCCTCCTTCCTCCCCTTTTTGAAGATGGGAACCACGTTGGCCTCTTCCAGTCCTCCGGCACCACACCAGAGCACCATGAGTGCTCATAAAGCCGTGCCAGGGGTCCCGCCATGACCTCAGCTAATTCCCTCAGCATCCTGGGGTGGAGATCATCCGGAACCAGGTGACTTGAATACATCCAGTCCCTCCAGAAGTTCCCTAACTAGTTCCTAACTATCCCTTGGCTTAGGTGCACCTCCCCTGGGGCCTGAGGGGGGCCCAGCGGGGAGGTGACTGTTCCGGTCCCTGCTTAGGAACCTTCCTTCTGCTTGACATAAGTGAATGAACTCTGCATAGTCTTTATGTATGAGTGTGTGTAAAAGGGTGAATGGTGAGAGAATGGCATAGAAATGGGAGACGAAGATTTGACTGCTTATGTAAGCAACAAGACGCCAAATGTAATTACCAGTCAGTAAACTATTAAACTACTAACCCTTATTTATAAGCATAGTAATAGTAGTTTTCTTGCAATATGTTGTTCATCTCCCCTACTCTTGCCCCCAGCCATGTTATTTATAAGCAACAGTAAACTAATTAATAAATGGCTGAAGAATCCCTTTTAGGCCTAGGGCACAAAGAAGATACGGTTGATTTGCACCTTTGGAAGCTGTCTCTGTTGTACTCATTCTGAATTTTGGGTGCCTAAAACAATGGAAACTTTCTTGGGACATGATTCCAGCTTCAGCGAGCAGGGTCTTCCTACCCCAGTGCTGTGCTGTGTGGATGCCTTCACATTTCCAGAAGAGAATGAAGACTTGGGGACAGAGATTTCATTGCCATCTGGTCCTAACGTACCTCCTGAAGTATTCAAAGCAGGCACATGAACTCAAGCTTTCAGCTGCAGTGTACCAACCTTCTCCACATTTCCCTACCTGACCTTAACGTCATTGAAAATAAATTTCTTCCTCCACCTTTTCCCACCAGGTATGTAATGTTTCAAAAGGTTCATGATACCTTTAGGGGGGACTTACTTTCCCTTGGCAGTCCAGCAACAACACTCACTTCCAGGTTTAGATAATACAGAGATATGTGACATACCAGCAGAGAGAAGACTCTAAGAATAAAGGGGAAGCTACTCATGAAAAACAATCTGACCATGTGATGTATGTCCTTTTTGGCAGAATTACTGACATGGCTGGGGGCAGGAGTAGGGGAGATGAACAGCATATTGCAAGACAACTACTTTGTAATACTTACTAATGACACAAGTAAGAAAACGTTTTGAATTGCCTTCAAAACTTTTTCCTTGAGATAAGATTTCTGTTTTACTCAATTTTTCATAGTATATGGAAACCTCTAGTGATTAACAATTTCATAAGTAGCATTGTGCCACAAAGGCCTATGCAAGCTATTCTGGAAATGCCACAATTAGCAAATTAACAATCGTGTTTTCTAAAGGATAAAGTTCCTGATGTTTATTCAACATCCGAGGGGTTTTTAGTAAATTTTTCCCTTATTTTTATTTCATACTAATATATTTATGGTTCTTAAGTTTTCTCAGGACCATGGATTTCTTTACTGTGCTGGTCTTAAATATAAGGCAAATTTGGCTTCCTTTTTTTTTTAAACAAAATAAAGTAAAAGTTTGGTTTCATAGTTTCTAGGGTCGGAAGGGACCTGAGTAGATCATCTGGACCGACCCCCTGCCATGGCAGGAAAGAGTACTGGGGTCAAATGACCCCAGCAAGGTGTTCATCTATCCTGCTCTTAAAGACCCCCAGGGTAGGAGCCAGCACCACTTCTCTTGGAAGTTGGTTCCAGATCCTAGCCGCCCTGACCGTGAAGTAGCTCCTCCTGGTTAAAGGTGTTGAAAGCATAATTTGAAAATGACTGTCCCATAATACTTGAAAACAATTCCAGTCAAAAGATAGGAACAGATTTCTCTGTACGGGCAGTCCTCGGACTTAAGACACAATGGGTTCCTGAAAACTATGTCTTAAGTTGAAACGTTGTAACTCAGAGCCATTTTTCGCATAGGAAACAATGTTATAAATGGGGGATTGGCTCCTGAACCAAGACCCAATACCCTATTTTCAGCAAAAATAACCCAGAATTTTGTACTCAGTCAATTTATAGATGAATAATATAGCTATGTTAATGCATTTATATTGTAAATAGCAATAACATTGTTTTGGAAGGACTTGTTTGAGGTGGCTTTGCTAGACTTTTTGAAGGGTTCTTGGCTGGAGTCTTCTCAGGAGTCTTGGCTGCAGGTTTTTCTGGAGTCTTGTCTACTTTCTTAAAGAAAGTGTCCAAGCAAGTTTGGAGGGATATTCTCCAGGGACATGGCTGAAGCAATGAACTTGTTCGCAGGTGTGGCGCTGCATCAGATCAAGCGCTGTAAAGTCAAAACTGATGTCATGAAGTTGAAACAGGGTGTCAATTTATAAACGTTGTAAGTGCAAAACATTGTAACTCGAAACCTTGTAAGTCAAGGACTGCCTGTATTATTTTCCACAGATCTGTGCAAACTCATGCTACCACAGTTGTCAAAATGCACACGGCATGGTGGGAAATTGAAAAAATAGACAGTGTTAGTGCATGCTGCTGGAGTCCTTGCAAGGAATTCCATGTGTGTGAAATTAAAATTTCAGATTTTTATCGGTGTTTCATGTTGACGTTATCTTTCTGAAGAATTAAAGTGGCAAACCTGGTTTATGTACCACAGAAATCCCCTTGGAGCTGTGAGACAGCAATAAATATATGCTATAGTGCATTCAGTGTAGAAAAAAACTAAGATTTGAAATAAAAGGCTGGATTCCCATGCTACTGCATGCAAATCATGGCCACAGGCTTCACTGTGTTTTGGAAGGGTCACTGTAGTACATTCAGAATTATTGAGGAAAGTATTGTGTCTTGTTATATTTCCACTTTGTCCAGTTTGTGAATTTTAGTATAAAATGTTTTCTGTTCTCATTATGCCAATGAAATTGGTTTTCCCAAAGTACAGTAACAGTATGAGCCTTGTATTTTGCAAGTGTGAGCATTAATCTGCAAGTGAGTGAAAATTGCCAACGAGTGTGTTCATTATGCAAGGTGGGAGGAGGGGGAAGTGGCAAATGACTGGAGCACTTGTTAAAATTGGTAGAATAAGTAGGAATCGGAACCCATTGCACTTGCAAATGTTTTAACTTTCCAAAATGCAAGCAGAACAGTTATGTGTTTGGCATCCTGCTGCCCAGCCAACAACATCTGGATGTGACAGTTTCCAAGAAGTGCTCCAGAGGAGTACCTGCAAGCTGATTTTACATATGGGGGCAGTGGGGAGGTTGGAGGTGCAGTAGATTTCTTCCTGACCTCTTTGGGTGTTCAGCTGTGATCCGGAAACATGAGCTTTGGTTATAATGACTTGTCTTAATGAAGAACTGCAAGTTTCATGAGTGCTTTGGGAGCCGCGCTGGTAACCCCAACATTAATTGTATTCTGTTTTTAAAACTATGCTGCACACACAGTTTTGTGATCAAGGCATGAGGTTGGGAGCTGCGAGATCTGAGCTTGGTTTTTCTGATCTCATAGAAAACTTGCATGAAGGAACAAGTGACTTTATTTCTTTCTTCCCCTGCAAAATGGATGTGATACTTAGTTGCTAGAGTCAGTTGACATCCTTGGATATAAACTGCGAGCAGAGCAAAATTAATTGCTTTTTTCCCTCTGATTTGTTTTGCTAGAAGTCCATCCCCCACCCCCAATCTCTCTCTCTCTCCAGGTCTGGAAATGCAGAGACGTGAGAGAACGATGAGTGTGTATCACAAATAAAAGTGCTCTTAATCAAAAATGTCCGGATCCAATGGAGAATGAAAAAGCAAAGCTTTCAGGTGAGTTTACAAAGGGAAAGAGAGAGAGCAATAAATGAACTAAATGGCACATTTCCCTGATGTATTTTGTGTTCAGAGTTAGAAAATTGAAAATCCCCCCTTGGTACTGTCATTTTGTGAGCCATTCCCTGCCCCCCCACCACAGTCTTCAGGGACTGGACAAAATCAGGCCCAGAGGTCATCCTAGTGGCCCACCCTTATTCTTCGTTTAGCCTTCATTTTAAATGAAAAAGAATTGTAAAAGTAAACCAATGAATTGTGCGTCCTTGCTGCACAGTGATGTGATAAGCTGTGTATATGCTTGCACATGGGCAAGGGGAGATGCACTAATTGCGGAAGACATTGCCCGGTTAACACGCAGTGCTGGGGGGTGGGGTGCACAAGTTGACAAGTAGCTTGGAAAAAGAAGCAGGAAGTGGTTGATGATAAATCCAGTAAGTACTAAACTTTTCTCTGTTGGTAGCCTGCAAGAGCTAATAATGGAATAAGTGGGCTCATTAATATTAAAGGAAGTACAGGCATTTTGTTACAAGGAAAGGAGTCCATTTACAATAAGTGGAGTCAGAATGGCTTAAGTCTGAAGACATAACTCTATCTGCACCACAGCAACGGGATCTCAGTGCTAGCCTATGGCTCTGCAACCTGCACTCTTCCAAAAAAAAAACAACCCCAAAAACAATTTAAAAATGCACTGGTTTGACAGTAGGTGTCAGTGCAGTATTCTTGGAGTGTCACGGGAGGAAAAATTCACAGCTGAAGGCATCAGAAAAAAGACAGTGCATCCATAAGCACCTCTAAGAAACGGAGGCTTGCTTGGCTCGGGCACCTGCTCGAACTACGGACACCTCACCTGGCACAACAAATACAGGCATGTCTGATGAGAAAAACCTTAGCCACCACAAACAACGACCTTAATGAGCTAGTAATCCAATGGCACGAGATAGTTGATCTTGCAGCAGATTGTAATACCTGGAGATCATTAATTGCTGCCTTACTTCATGTGGAAAAAGAGCACTGACTGAGCCACTCCACTTCCACGGTAGGTTGATTTCCTGGGGAGACCCTCCCAGCTGAGAAAAGTGTGCACTGTCCAACAAGGGAAAGGCTATTCTCCCATGCAGACCAGGAGGTAATGTATGAATGCACCTTCCTTCCCTTTTAGGAGTTCGTGGTCTCCATAAAATAACTTCATGGAATTGCTCATCGTGGGCAGGTGAGGTCATTTGGTCGTTAAATTGTGAATATGATTCCTGAAGCACTGTGCTGGTTGCTTTGATTAAAAAGCATCAACTCTCATTAACTTATTTGTTTCACATTTTATTTCTAGTCCTGGTAGGGGGGAAGGCGGATGAGGAGGCAGGGGAGATGCAGTGCTGTACTTTTTGAAACTGGAAAGTGTTATGAATTAAAGAATCTTTTTGGCTGAATGCCAGGATTGTTCTATAACCTTAACTGAGGTTAAGGTTTAATTGAGTCCATGACAAAATTTCCACTTATTCCAGTGAGGCCTGGATTTCTCCATTACTGCTTTCAGAAGATTGGAGGATTAGACTGGAAGATTTTGCTTTACAACAAGTTGATAAAAAAACTCAATTGTGCAACTAAAAGGCTTTCATTGTTCTTCACTGACAAGTTGCATTTTACTACCCTTTCCTGAAGGGTTACAGAAAAGTTACTTCAGTGTCAGCAAGTAGCATCTAAGACTTTACGTTTCCTAAATTAGTATAACAATAATTGTTACAAAAGTACTGAAGGAGCATTTTAAAATATCCCCAACCCCATAAACATTAGAGCTGAATGAGAAATTACTTCCCTGTCCAGAGAAAGTTTCCATCTTCCTTTTGTGCTTGTGTCTGCTAATTCTGAAGGCTTTGTCCTCTATGAATTTACCACTAACCAAACTGTCAAGAATACATGCCTAAGACATCTGTGTAAGAATAAATTGTGTCCTATGGTTTTTATTCTTTTGTTTTTGGCTAGTGCAAATAAAAAACTGTTTTGTTTTTTTTTATGGAAGCCATAGTTAGCCTTTGAAATGATGGTGTGGATTTCCAAATGTGCAGCTTCTCAGGGATGCAGGTGGATGAATCTCTTGAGGTTGTTTTTAGAGCAGAAAAGCATATAAATTGATTTTCAACTGAGTCGCAGATTAACTAAACCCAGAAAAGCACTGGCTCATACTTTGGGGAATTGATCTTCAACTGAGTCACAGATTAACTAATCCCAGCAAGTCACTGAGTGGCACCTTGGGGAATAACTTGTCTCCCACTAGAATTCTGGACTCGAAACAAAATATTTCTACAAAATATTTTTCTGTTAGAAAATGCTGATTTGTCAAGACCCTGATCTTCTGCAGAAAAAAACCCCTGTTTCCGCTAACTTCCAATCGCACACAGCAAGGACCTGCCACGAGTTTTCCAGACATCACACCTGTCCAGCTGCTGGGGTCCAAGCAGACCTGCCATTTGGGCTGTTTTGGGAACTCACTCAGGGCTTCCTTGGGGCAGCCCTGTAAGTGCTGGCTCTCACCTCACTCCCAGCTCTGCAGGAAAGTCGGGGGCACCCTGAAGAAAAAAAATCAAACCATTGATTTTGAAACGTTCCCAAGTAAAACTGATTATAGTCCCCTCGGTTCATAAATTGAGACTGCAGCATGACTCCCAGGGCTGGTAGGCCTTCAGGGCTCAAAACTTTTCAAAACAAAAATGTCTTCATTTCTAAACCAAGTTTTAAAACAGATATTTTCCCTTCTGAGGGTATTTTCAGATTGATGGACTTCAAGGCAGCTCCACCTAAACTTGGATATGATTTTATATCCCCCCAACTGGGATTGATTGTATAGAGGCCAGTCCTACTGGGTTCTGAATTTTGTCAAAAACCCCTGAAATCAGTGTGATGAGAACAGTTGCCACCTCCGAGGAAGGACTGAGCATCTCACATGATCGGACCCATGCTTTCCTGTTGCTTTCATGGATCAGACTCTTGTGACTTGACATTTGTCTGTTTTTCCTCTATGTAGAAAGCTGCAGAAGCCAAGACGACTTAGAAACTTTTGTCTGTACCATCCTTGTGAGAGATTTCTGGGTACGAGCTTGTTTCCAGTGGAAGGAGCTCAGCAGCAAGTTCCCAAGGTCGTGGGGCAAGGAGAGGAGGTGCAGGGAGAGAGCAGTCAGGACAACGATCACGTTATTGAAACACTTCTGGCAGCACGGCAAAGAAACGTGGCAACATCTGTAGAGCTAGCCACCAAGAAAACTTGCAGAAGGTTTTATTGTTCCCGTTACATTTTTAGAAAGTTTCGTAGTTTAGAACCAGTGGCAGTTTCCTTCCTCAATCCGTGGTTTCCAGGAGGCAAGATTACTTCCATTTCTCTCTTTTTCGCACCCTCCTGCCTGTGCTGACTGAAGAGCAGAGTGACTGATTTTTTCTGGAATCCAAGGACTTTCAAAAATACTGGAAAAAAACCATTATTTCAGGCGAAGAAAGACCCACGGTTACATTTTCAACTATGACAAAGGCTTGACTCCATCTCCCTTGGGTTGATACCATCTATCACATATCCTACCCACCAACACTGTTAACTTTGCCATAGCAATAGTTACTGTATTAGCCTACATAATTTGACTGCTTCTGTGTCTCTGATAATTTAGCTGGAAACCAATGTTACACTAGAGGACTTGTGCCAGGGAAACTTGCCCTGACTTGTGAAAAAGGTGGGAACATCCTATATGGTGCAGCTTACAGATTAAGCTAGGAAACGCATTTAAACTGTGGCATTCAGAAAATCAACTTGCTGTTTTCCTTTGCTTTATGTCCAAATGGGAATAAGGGATTATTTGGGGTTATAATACAAGAAATCAGTTAGAAGCTTTTATCTGTACAACAAAATTGTTGTCCTCCAGAAGTAAGTGCTACTTAATGCATCCAGTAGCATAATAAATTTTAGAAAAGACATCTTGTGATTTTCTTTATCCTCCCCCTCTTGTCTCCTGTTTTACACTAAGTGTCCCAAGAGTTTCCTGGAAGCTCAACAACAACATGCTCTGTATTAGCTGTATATTAGCTGTATTAGCTTTATATTAGCTAGACGAACACCTTGCTGGGGTCGTTTGACCCCAGTATTTTTTCCTGCCATGGCAGGGGGTCGGACTTGATGATCTGCCCAGGTCCCTTCCGACCCTACTAACTATGAAACTATGAAAGAGTTGTGGACAACTGCCAAGAAGGAAGGCTCTCGGGGTTCAGCAAAGGGAAGGCCAATAAGAAGCAGAGCAGTCACATAATGTGATGCTTTTTGGCAAATGCACAAAAACAAGGGGGAGACACCTGCCCACAAAGAAGCGCTTAGAGTCATTGCTGTGTCTGTAAATATGTTCCCAGCAAACCAAATTTTGGGGCTGTTTTCCTGATATTAGAAGGGAAAAAAATTCTCATTTCCTCTCAAAACTTTTCCCTTAAGATTTCCTGTTTTTCAAATCCATCACATTAAACAAATAGATACATCAACATCTAAAAATCAGTGACTTGACAAGCAATGCTGGACTGTCATGCTAGAAATGTGGAACTTGCAAGCTCAGAGCCTTTCTCTCTAATGGACAGCATTTGCATTCTGCTGCAGTTCATCAGCCCTATAGAGAGGTTTGTAATACTTTTTTGGTTCTGATTATGTACTTATAACAGCGCATTGTACCTGTTTCCTACCAATCCTACCAACCCAGAATGACAGCATTTTAATTCTCCCATTGCAAATGACTGGACAAGGTACAAAAGAGACCTTAAGTATTAATAAAGGGACCCAGGGAAATTAGCTCACTGAGATCTAATTGTAACCGCAAAGTTTCTAATCCTTCCTTTAGGCTCAACAGTGTTAAAAGAACATATGGAAAGAAGGATGAAACACCTACTTTATTCCAGGAGAGGCATTAGGATTGTTGGGGCTCACTGGAGCTGGTAAAAGCACAGCTATACAGAAGATCACTGGAGAGGTCACACTGAGCACTGGACAGGTAGGTGAGATGTGATGGGTGGAGGAGTAAGGTAGACTCCAAACTGTGTTGGGTAGAAAATTCAATGGCTCATCCCAAATCATGAGTTAGAACAAAAAATAATATTTGGACTCAGACTTATACCCTGGCACATCCCACACATTATGATCAGCTAACATATTTAATGTATCAGTGTTTCACTTGCTGTCAGTCCAACCAGATCATGGAAACTGGGTGAAGTTATGTGTTATATTTAAACCATATTAAATAACTGCAGAATGTTAAGTGGTGTTAAAGCTAGAACATGCTGTGAGCAGTCTCACATTAAGGATTAAAACTGCTTCTTGTCTGCACACCTCTGATTGCTGTTGGAAACCAGGACACCTGGTTTCTATACCTGCTTGGAAGGTGAAGTGACTGAGACAGGGATGGGGATAGGAGTGATGCATCTTGGGATGCTAGAGAACTGAAAAATACTTGTTTTAACTCCATGGAGCAGACTAAAGTTACCCTAACATGAGCTAGGTAGCACAGCTGAAAGTGTGTGCTTGTCTAAAGTAGTGCAACTTTGAGATACTCAGAGTGACTTAGCATGAGTTAATGAGCTTTAATGCATGGATGCTCATATTTTAAGTGCACATTATAATGCTGTTTTAACATTTATATTCTAAATGTAACATGTATTTTCACCTTTATTTCAATAAACCACACATGACCAGAAGACTGGGAATGAAAGCTTGCACCCCAGCAAAAATTACTTACAGAAGTGTTAAGTTACAGTCTCAGGAACAACCTCTGGGAAGAGCCAGAGATCAGTTCCCACTTTACGGAGGTAATCTACAAAGATCTAGGGAGGACTATGGCTGTGTTGTTTGGTATTTTAATCACTAAGTGATAGCACCTGGGTCCAGAAACTCTAATGAAGCTAATTGAAGGGGGCAGTAAAAGGTGGTACTCTTTGAGTAGGGAGAACAGCTGCGGACTGCCCCAGGTAGGACACAAAACATGCAGGCTCTGCCCCTCCCTCAAATAGCTTTCAGGAAAGGCATAACGTGCAGAGCTCTAATAGACATCTAGAAACTGCAGAGCTCAAAAATGGATGAAGCCTTCTCCCAAGTGTTGCTCCAAACCTTTGCTGTAGCAGATTTACAGACCAATGGGTTGTTTCTCCTCCAAGGTATACTACACTGAGATAAACACAAAGTAGGGCTTTTGCAAAACGGGCCCTCTTAGATTCAGATTCGGCCCAAATTGGAAACAGTGATTTGATTCATTGATTCGGATCACTGTCCCCGATCCGATTCATCCAAATCCATATCTGAAGATTCAATGCTGATTCAGTGAATCAGCCATTCAGACATAGGCACAGCTTTAAAAGTTTTTTCTACATACTTGAGGTACCAGCGTGGCTCGTGATCGTCATGATGCTGGGGTGCATGAAGTGTCCCACAGGAGTGTGGGGGGACTCTCCAGTGTGCTTGGCAGCAAACCCAGAAGTGAACCAGAAGCACTTCAAGCCAAGCGCGCTGCGGGCCTGCCGTGCTTCTGTGGGACGTTGCATCTGCCCCAGCACTGCAGCATTCAGAGGTATGTAGAAAAAATATTTAAAGCTGTATCTATGTCTGAATCGCCGAATCTGTCCAAATCTCTCCAAATCGATCCAGAGGGTTCCGATTTGATTTGTTGAAATTAAAGGGTCCTCTGATTTGATTCAGAGATTCAGCTACCGAATTGGGCCAAATCTCCGCCAAATTGAATTGGGGACCAAAGTTTCGCACAGTCCTAACGCAAAGCTGTTGCAAATAAGGTTCATCTTTGGGACAAGTGAAAACCTATCACAAACAAAATAACAAATGTTATTATAACAGCACATTGTACCTGTTTCCTACCAATCCTACCAACCCAGAATGACAGCATTTTAATTCTCCCATTGCAAATGACTGGACAAGGTACAAAAGAGACCTTAAGTATTAATAAAGGGACCCAGGGAAATTAGCTTGCTGAGATCTAATTGTAACCGCAAGTTTCTAATCCTTCCTTTAGGCTCAACAGTGTTAAAAGAACATATGGAAAGAAGGATGAAACGCCTACGTTATTCCAGGAGAGGCATTAGGACTGTTGAATGAAATTTAAATTCTGTTGCACTTGATAATCATAGGTGACATGAAGGCTTTGTGTTCACTCTAGTTTGTATTTTGATTTCATAATATCTGAACAATTTTCATCTTTCTACAGAGTATGCATTTCTTTCAAGTATTCTGGTTCTATAAGGATTCAGGCAGGCTAAATTTAGTACCTCTGGGCTCCTCTAGATATGCAAGGAGCCAGCTCCAATGTGGTGCAGTATGGAAATAAAAGTAAGATGTTGACTACCTGAAAGGAGGGAAAAGGACCCTGGCAGCATGCAGACTGCATCATGGCACCATCAAAGGGACCTGGTAAAAGCACCCTTTGGTGTTGCCTTGAAGTGGTGATGGAGACGGGGAGATGGAGGGTATTTCTTTGACTTGTGTGTTAGGTTTCTTTTGAATTGTGTTGTGTTTCTAGGAAGAGGGGAAGGAGTTCATGTGGGGTCTTTCGGAGGGGAGTGGGGGCAAGAGCCGCAGACCCTGTGTCGGAGGCAGGGCAGCTTTGGAGGGATGCTGGGGGAGTGTGTGGGGATCTCCCTGAGGGTGAGGGGCAGAAGAGGTTTCTTGTCCTTGGATGTGAGTGACAGCAGGGAGACGTGGTTGGGATTGGCGGGAGGGTCTGATTCTGTCTGTGCTGAGGCAGGGAGATGTGGTTGGGGGAGTTGGAGTCTGGGGGCTGTTTGGAGCATGCCGTCTGCAGCTTGTCTGGAGCCCTGAGCCTTTTGGATAGAGCCAGGCCTACATCTAAAAAAAAAATCACACCACCAATAACAGAATTAAAATTGTGATGAACAGCTTTGGGTTTGGATGCAATTCATTTTGTTGTTAATCCTCTATAATATAGATGCAGGCTATGGGAATATACAGCACATTTTTCTTTGTCCCTTCTTATTTTTTAGGATTTCCCGTCAATGACACCCAAAGAACAAAGACTGAAAAGACCAGAGCATTTGTTAGCATGGGTAGAATTAAGAGAAATCTGAACCTGTCGTGTTTGTGAATGGTTAACTTGAAAAATCACAAGCATAAAAGAGAACAGGGTCATGGCTGTGTGCCTGGTATTGCATGCAGATAATCCCTACACGTCCAGTCAGCAACATCTGGATGCAGTGATCTCCAGAGGAAGGTGAACAGACTGTCCTCAAGCCACATTGTGCAACTGGAAAAAAAAAAAAAGGCCTTCCTGACTCTTTCAAGTGCCCAGCTGAAGCCCTGAAGCATGAGAGTTGGTTAGGATCATTGTCTAAATGTAGATCTAAATGGGATTTCTTCACTTCCCCTTTGCTTCAAGGAACATTAGCAAGGGATTTCAATTCTTTCTTCCTCCATGAAGTGGGGGTAATACTTCCTTTGTAAAGTGCTTTATGATTTTTGTACGAAAGGACTGCAAATCAAAACAGATATTGTTCTTTTCTCGGTTTTGTTTTATCAGAAGGTGCACGCTTTTCTTTTTCTCTCTGAATCCAGAAATGCAGGAACTTTGGAGAAAAGGGAGCTTGTGTCTGCAAACTAAAGTTCTCCTATGGAAAAATGTACTTATCAAATGGAGAATGAAAAAGTAGAGCCTGCAAGTGAGTGCAAAAATCAAATCAGGAAACCAAGTAAAGAGCCAGGGTGTTTCTTCCATGTGCGGATCCAAATTAGAAGCATTTTCTAGGCCCCGGTAGGAGGTGACATTCACCTGTGGTTAAAGCTTTTTTAATGGATCATAGCTCTTTTTTGCATACATGGCACAGATACTTGGTAGCACTTCAAAAACAGAGCACTATGAGGGCGTGCACATGTCCAGTCACCTACCAGGTTGCCTCAGAGGTGCACTCCACAGGTAGGAGGCAACCAGGGCTGCCCCAGTGCCCTCTTTCCCAGGCAGGCTCTGATCAGTTGTTGGCCCTGTGGCAGCACTTGGCCAGGCTGCCTTCCCTCCACTCGCTTGGCAGACAGGTGACAATCGGCTGTCACCATGCCACTGGCAGCTTGACCTTTGGTGGTATCGCTTGTTGTATTTGGATTCCTGTGCCTCAGATTTGAACTCATTACTAAGGCTGCTAGCTGTTGCTGCATGAAGTTAAAGTAAGTTGGACTTCCACAAGGGAACCTGGGGAAAACTGTACCATGGCTTAAGAGAAATAAATGACCCAATCAACATCTATTCAAGTTGGAGTACCTGGAGGGATTTATAAAAAGGGGAGCACTGACCTTCAGCTCATTTTGCCAATGAACATTTGAACTGAGAAACCGTGACTCTATGGGTACGCCCGCACGGGAAAGGTAGTTGTGATGAGTGAATATTCAGTAAAGGGATGCTACAAAGCATTATACAGTGTTGTATTTCTTGATTTTCAAATGAATTTCCTCAGACATGAAATGCTGCTCTTAAGCCTTTTCACAGGTGATTAGTGATTCCAGCTGCTAAAGTTCATTTGGCCTGTTCTCAAAGGGATGAGCTTGGTTTGTTACTTTCCTAGTATTCGACTTAGGTTCTTAGATCATTGCTTGCTATTAAAATATAGTGCTTAGAAAAGAAATAATTCATAAATATTCGATATAATTCAAATGTAATTCAAAATATGCATAAATAATAAATAATGCCAAACAAATCCACATATTCTTACAAAAGTTTCAACTTTGAGAAAATAATTTTCTCTGAAATTTGGAGCTACCATCTCTAATGCTCAAGCAATAAGGAAGAGAGCACTCTTTCAAGGTGTTGTACCATATTCTTTCTTATCCCCTTTTTTCCTCTATTCAGGAATTGATTTTGTCTCTGCTTTTTCTCTTCCTACTGTACTTCACAGATAAAAGTACTTTATGCTTTCCTTGGGCAACTAGATGACCTGACTTTTAATACCACATCAGCCGATGTTGTTTATACACCAGTGACCAGTACCACAAGGCTTATAATGAAAAATGTGGCTTCCAAATCTCTCCTGGCAGGTACATCATGTCTATCGATGTTTATGGTTGTTATTCTGTTACCTATGGTACTCGCGCTATGTTTTAATATTCTTTCATGAAGTGGAAAGCACAGATAGGGACCTCAACCTTAAAGCTATGATCCAAGTGAAGACTTCAGGCACTGCAAAGTTTCAATCTAGGTTCTGAATTGTATTGCATAAACAAAGGGCAGTTCAGCTCTCCCTATGTGTTGGGGTTGCATACTGCTCCTTTCTCTTGGGGTGAGGTGGGCATGCTAGAAGGGAAGGACAGATTACAGCAGGACCTGGACAGGGGTAGGTGAATGACAATAGGATGGGATTCAATACTGACAAGTGCAGGGTGCTGCACTTGGGCAGTAAGAACCAGCAGCATACCTATAAGTTGGGAAACTCCCTTCTTGAAAGCACAGTGGCAGAAAGAGATTTTGGAGTCATCATTGACTCCAAGATGAACGTGGGCCGACAATGTGAGGTCACAGTTAGGAAGGCTAACCATACCTTGTTGTGCATCCACAGATGCAGCACAAGCAGGTCCAAGGAGGTGATCCTCCCCCTCCATGCAACACTGGTCAGGCTGCAGCTGGAGTACTGCGTCCAGCTCTGGGTGCTGCACTTCAGGAGGGATGTGGACAACATGGAGAGGGTCCAGGGGAGGCCACCCGCATGGTCAGGGGGCAGCAGGGCAGACCCTATGAGGAGAGGCGACAGGACCTGAACCTGTTCAGCCTCCAAAAGAGAAGGCTGAGGGGGGACCTGGTGGCCATCTATAAACATACTAGGGGGGACCAGCGGGGATTGGGAGAGACCTTGTTCCCCGAGTGCCTCCCAGAGTAACAAGGAATAACAGTCATAAGTTGCTAGAGGGTAGATTCAGACTAGACATCAGGAGGTGCTACTTCACTGTCAGGGCAGCTGGGATCTGGAACCAACTTCCAAGGGAAGTGGTGCTGGCTCCTACCCTGGGGGTCTTTAAGAGGAGGCTCAACGTTTATCGGGCTGGGGTCATTTGAACCCAGTTCTCTCCTACCCAGGGCAGGGGGTCAGACTAGAAGATCTACAAGGTCCCTTCCGACCCCACATCTGTGAATCCATGAAAAGGGTGGACAGTGCCTTTTTACTCCAGTGACCCAGCTACTCCCACTGCAGGCAGGGATGGAGCGGGGGAAGCAGACTCTGCAGCCCCAGCTCTGCTGCCCAGAGTGCTGAAGGGCGCAGCCATACTGGTGTAAGGAGGGTCACCCTTTTATAGGGCAAGCACAAAGGTGCCTGGTCTGCTCCTAACACAGCCAGACAATGTACTGACACACATACAAAGCTTGGGACAAAACCCCAACTTCCCCTGTGCGAGGAAACTGATATGTAAGAATTATTCTGAAAAATGTTACCTTGCAGTCTCAGGTGACTGGCAACCAGAAAGAGTCAGCGATCAATCCCCACTTTACAGAGTTAGGCTTGAAAATGCATCTTGGAGAATGTATGTAAATTGAACGTCACTAGAAACCCAATAGAGATGATGAAGGTCTTTCCCAAGTGTGACTCCAGAGCTTTGGTGTTGCCAATTTACAGGACAAGTTGTTGGTGCACTGAGGAGTAGCACTGAGATCAGCACAAAGCTGTTCGGAGTGGAATTCATTTTTGGGGCAAGTGGAAGCTCATCAATTGCTTTACAAAAAAAAAAAAGGCAAATGTTCCTAAGTCTTTAGTACTGTGCTGGGAAAATTGTGAGAACCTTTTTGTTGTGTATTTCAGGTGTTCTTGGATCTTTCTCAAGAGCGAGAGAAGGAGAACTTCAATCTGGCTTTGGATGGAAGTTATGATTGGAAACAACTTAATCAGGAAGAGCCATAAAAATATTAATTTCTTTCATTTATGATTTAATCAGTATTTTTAATCTTCATAATTTTGATACCATGCATATTTTCTATCAGTTGAATGTGATCATGTCGGTAGCAAGATGTCTGGCCTGTAGCGCTGCAGCGATCATATTTTTGAGAGAGAAAATATCTTTCCCAAATGTATGTTCTCCTTTCATGGAAGTTTGTCTTTAATAGGTTAAATATGTGGATATTCTTAAGATAAATAGCTTTGAATATCCTAAGTAGCAGATGAAAAACAAGTCAGCAAACTTACAGGTGGGCTCTGAAGAGGATATGGGTTTGGAATCATCCACTGAATGAAACCAGAACAGACTTTTTTAGGGCCTTATTTAAAAACATTCCCAATCTCCACCATCCAAATGTGACTCTGAGCCTGAACTATTAATTAGTGGAGCTCTGTCAGTGGAACAACTCCAGTATACTCACACTTGAGAAATTGCCCTCCATTTTTTAAAGTATTATGCAAACTGTGCAAACCATATGTTGTGCTCGATTTTTCCCTGGGGCACCTAAGTAACTAGTCAAAGAAGCATCTGTATCATTAGCAATTGCATTTGAGAATTGATAGAGCACAAAGGAGGTCCCAAACATCTAGAGAGGAGCAATACAGTACCTATCTTTATGAAGTAGGGGAAAGGAAGACTCTAGGAGTCATAGATCTCTCTTTCTATCTGCAATAGCTGAACCTTATTATTGTAAAGTCAGTTTGCTAAGACCAAACTGTTATGCTTATGAATTTTGTGGATAACAAGCTGAGAGAGGTAACAGTCATTTTTGTCAATAGGATTATCCCCAGACTATTGTATCATACATCATGCCACTCGACTTGGCACTGGTGAGACCTCACTTGGGCCCCACACTTCAAGAAGGATATGAACAGATTGGAAAATGCCAGCAGAGAGTGACAAAAATGATTAGAAGTCCATGAAGCATGATTTAGCTGAAAGAACTAGTGTTTTTTAGTTTGGAGAAGAGAAGACTGGAGAGCAGGGGGTTGGAATTTGATATGAGTCTTCAAATACCTGTAGGGTGATTATAGCAAGGGTGGAGACTGGCTTTTCTCTGTGTGCATAAGGGACAGAACAAGGAGCGACGGCCTCACAGCGGGGGAAATTATGGAACTTTTTGGTGCTGAGGGTGGTCAAACATTGCAACAGGCCACCTAGAGAAGCTGCGGGATTTCCATCCCTGGAAATTTAAGAGCAGGTTAGGCAGCCTCTTGGCTGGGATGGTTTAGTCAGGGAAGTTCCTGCTAATGACTTCATGAGGTCCCTTCCAGTACTACTTTACTATGAACATATACAACCAATATGGCTATATTAGTGTAAGCCTCTTCGATGGCCAGTATGTAAAGTTTGTAAAGATTTTACCATTGGCTAGGAGGCATCAGCCTGAAAGAAAGAAACTCAATATTCACAGAGCAGGTTGAGTGTGAGGGTTGGCAAGTTGAGGGGTGTGGGAATGTCCTCTGTAATCCTCAGCTGGATGGTGGGCCTTGGAAATCAGTGAGACTCAGCACACTTGAACAGGAAGTCATTTCAAAGGGCAGCTATGGTTTCAGTGAAAAAGCAGGTTTTTACTGGCTGAATACAAAAATGAACGGAAAATTGCATTTTAATTTAAATATGCTATAGGCCAATATTTCTGTGCATGCCACTTTATGGGATCTGATTAGAGAATATCCAAATGTTCGTCCAGGTTATCTAAGGTGCTTGTTTTTCATAAAGCAGAGAAGAAGTCAATTGGCAATACACTGGTTCTCTTCCCTAGTTCTGGCCCACCTCAGACCCTGGTTTAGAAAGCTGGTTTACTCTGTCCAGTTGGCCAAAAACATTGCCAGCTGCTGTTGCACACAAGTGCAAACTTACTAAAGCAAAAACTAGTATTATCTCACATTTGGTCACATGAGAACTTCCTGATTTCAGTCTGTGCAGTTTTCCAGAGGAACGGCCTTGCAGTTTTTATCCTTAAGGAATATGAACCACACAACTGAATAATGATTATGAACAAGGTCACTGTTTACATTTTTTAAGTTCATTATTTTTATTCTCAAACCTCTGGATTTTAGACTTGACTTTGTCATATGAATATATATATATATCTCAAAAAACGCACCCAAGGTTCCAGCAGTACTATAGTTACTTGCATCCATGCACACCTTTCTCCCTAAAAGCCGCCTCCCAAAATTGGGCTGTGCATCTTAAGGAGGGAAGCTGATTCTTCTTTGATGGAGTAGAAGAAAGCCTGAAGATACCAGTAAGCTGCCAAGATGGCTTCCATTTGTCTATGGCTCATCAAGAAGGGGCATGGTCCTGCGCTAACCACCTCACAGCCATGGCTGTTGGTTGAGCACTATAGCTTGTGCCTGAAACATCAAGGGAGCTCTTGCATGCAGTCTGTATCTTGATGAGACTTGTGGTGCAGAAACAGTCTTTTCTTTATACAAGTTCCTGTAAATAACTATTTACAATAAAGATGTAACGGAATTGTTATTGCCCCCTTGCAAGGATCTGAAGCCTAAACCTGTGTGGCACAGGGTATGTCCTCCTGGAAACAAAGTGTTCAGAAAGTGTGTCATCCCACAAGGCAATCTGGGTGAGGCAGCCAGAAGTTCCCAGGACATCCCGTGTTCCCAAAAGGACTTACTCTATATCACATAATCAGCCATGACTCTGGAACAAATCTTTTTTTGCTCCATTCTGCCTTCCAAATACAAGGTAAGTGTCTTATTTGGTAGGAGCAGGTGTGATAGGTAAGACGACGTGACATTAAACATTACAAAAAAACATACTGCGTTGCAAGCCCAATAAGAAAGAGATGAGTATTGATGAGAAGGAAATTTGTTCTTTCAAAATTATCGGCCGTCTCTGTTGCTCATATGATAATCAGAAAGATCATGGTCTCTTTCAGATAGTTATACTATGTTCTCTTCTCATTTCCTTTTCCTCTATTATTCAGGAGTGGATCCTGCCACTACTTTTTCTTTGCCTGGTGTACTTGGTAGGATTACATCCTTCGCATGATTGCTGGGACCCAGGGGCCTTCAGGCCTGGGGTTTGGCCTTCGTGCTTAGCTTAAGCTGCGTGTTTAGCTTGAACTGTGGTCAAGACATGCACCCAGTGAAAAGGAGCAGATGGAAAAATACTGTTTCCTATTTGGCAGACAGAAGCAAGATTATTAATATGCAGCAAGGTGAAGACTTAAGCTAATTTTATATAATAAGAATTGCAAGTTATCTGGTATATAAAGAGAGATGAGAGAACGTACCCTTCACAACCTGCTCCTGAAAGATCTGGTCACTGATCCAAGATTCAGAACTGGGGCAAAGGAGTCGGGAACCCCAGACATGACCTCCTGGCCCGGCCATCCAGTGATGTTATGTTCATTATATCTTGTGGCAAACATGCTGTATTGCTCTTGACTAACTCCAGTAATAGACTTGTAACAGCTAAAAGCTGAATAAATGTATTATTGTTTTATGAGCAGGGATCCACAATCAAAATGAAACACCCCTAATGTGGGTGTTTCATTTTGATCATGGAAAAACGTGCATTTGGGGTTAATTTTTTGCTCCAAAAAATTGGGAATTTTTTTTATCAGCGAAAACCAAGCTCCCTATTTATGAGTAACCGTGTCCTAATCTTGGACTTAACATCTGGGACGAGGCCCGAAATAATGATACTGGACATAACACGATGAAACACCAGATGCTTTTCTTAGACCGCCAGACTCTCCATGATGTCTGAATGTATGCCATCTAATTCAGGAGTATAAGGGAGGTTTTCCCCTTGCTTGCCATCCTGGCAAGCTCTCAACCCATTTTTCTGAAAGTCAAGCTATTTTCTCCCAGCCTGATGCCTCCTGGCCAATGACAAAGCGTCCTGCAAACTGGGTTCCACTATCTGTGACATCCACGCCTTTAGTGATGTGCATGCAGCACTTCTGCACGCAAGTCAATGCAGGCAGGTATCCTGATTGTTTTCAGTAGGAGTCAAATCAAACTCAGGCGTTAACTCAGAAAGTTGTCTGCTTGTACCCAGATCACCTGTGAGCTTTCTGGGGCACTATGCCTCCTGGGGTCTATGACTTCAAGACAGTCTTGCTGTTTCGATTCTTTCAGAGTCATAACCCCAGGATTTCGAGTGTCTCTGTTGAAGACCTGGAAGCCTTGGGTCTTATAGTCTGGGTCTTAGCTGAGGAAAGAAGTAATTTTTATAACTTCATCTTTTTAACGAAGTATGACCATATTCACCTGGGGCAAGGGCATGATTCCAACTCCCCACCCTTTGCCCCCTTCCCCAGCAGTCATATCTTTTCCGTCTTTTAATGCAGTTTAAGCTTCACACCACTCTCTGCTGTTCGGTCTGCATTGCTACCACCAGCCTTGAGAACTTCGTTGGGAACCAATGTGAGCTTCCCTAGCTTGGTAGTTTAACTGATGCTGTCCAGCTGCAATTAGACAAAACCTCTATATTTAACATACCATGCTGACAAAATCAAACTACTGTTTGTTGTGCTTTGTATGGTAAGAAGCAAAGGAAATTTCCCATCTGCTGCGGTTACTATTTTGGAAGCGTTTTCTAAAATAGTAACTGCAAACAAAGCTGTCCTACAGATAAAAACCAGGCTGGACATTGCTCCCCTGTTTCCCCGCATTGGCATGTTGCAGTCCTTTTGAAGTTAGGTCTGGCTTGCATACAGGGCAGTAATCGATTTAAAAAAAACACATTTGGGGAGTTCTTTTCTTGCCCCCCACTCTCCTCTTTATGCATAAGAAATGTCAAGTGTTTCCCAGCTAACTTTCGAGAGAGACCTCTGTCAGGCACATCAGCAGAAATATGTTCTCTCATCTTTATATAAAAGGAGAAATGCAAAGAGCTGCCAAGGAGGAAGGCTCTTAGGGGGTAGGAGAGGGGAAGCCAATGAAAAACAAAGTTGTCATGTGAGGTTTGGAATTGCTAATAGAAGGGGGGAAATGCCTCTTCACAGAAAAGCACGACGAGCCATTGCTTTGATTCCAAAATATATCCCAGGAAAACTGCTGTTTTCTGCACTGTTTTTACTGCTATTAGAAGGCAAATATTCCTGATTCCTCTTAAACTGTTGGCTTTAAGGTAGGATTTCTGTTTTTCTACTGCGTTGTCTTAATCAAATATGAAAACATCCAATAACTAATAACTTGCAAAGTAAAGCTGTGCCACTCTGTGCAGTACAAGCTATGCTGGAAAGAACTGTCCATACTTCTTGTTGCAGCTTTGGGTTTAGTCAGTTCAGTATCTATAAGTAAGAGAAGCATTAGGAGAGTGATGGTGACATTCCTCACTCAGCTTGAACCGTTGTCCAGCTCTTATTTGTCTGTCTGGACTGGAAGACAATGTAAAGTTATTTTTGGTATGCATTTGCCTGCTGTGCTTTTGCCCATGCACTGGCAACACAACCCAAAGTTTGTCTTTTCCAAGCACATTTGTAAATCTGCAGTGGAGTGAATATTTAACTCTTCACGACTGTTTTTATTGTCTTCTTTCCAGGTATTAATTTTTACTTTTGCTTTTTTTCTTGGGGCAGAGTTGTGGTTTGTCTGTGACCTGTGAATGGATGTGATGTCTAAAATGTACTTCTGAATAGCCTGGGTCCCTCCCTGATTTTTTTTTTTTTTTTTTTTTTACTGAAAAAATAAGCCTTCACCATAAAGACAAAAGGTAAAGTTCTGCATTCCTAGAAGGAAGGCAGTCGTTCTGTCTTTGAGGTTTTTCTAATGGAGGAAGGAGGCTCACCATGTGCACTTCTTTATCATAACCAAGATTTTTCTAATCTCTTCCAATGAATTGCTTCAATTGCACACAACATTAGTAGCAGTGCCCTCCGCTATTAGATGACAAGCCATTTACAGCTGCCTCAGCGGATCTTGATGGAGAATCTGCTCTCTCAGTTAATGTAGCAAATCTTTCTAGCCTGCCTAGTAGACAGACGTTCACTGCAATAACAATAATAATGCAACTAAAATTTAAATTAATTGTTACATCACATTTACCTTTTGCTAATCCAGAATATAATACTACAGAAGCAGTCTATGAAAGCATAAAACACTTTTTTATTTTCTTTATCTGGAATAGTGTGTGCTATTTTCTATCAGTTTCCATCCCCAAGACCAAAAGAGCCAAGAGTGAAAAGGATTTTTTGTAGTATTAGTAGAATAAATAGAAATCTGAATCCATTGCACTTGTTCATGTTAGACATGCAAAAACACAGAAAGGAGTGAGGGGTCATGTTACATACAGTATTTCACATTGTGTTCAGGTATTCTCCACTTGTTTAGTCAGCAACATCTGGACACAAGCATTGCCAGAAGTGCTTCAGAGGAAGGTGAACAAAGTATCTAAAGAACAAATTATGCACTAGGGTAAAAAATATACTTCCTGACTCCTCCAAGTGATCAGTGAAGCCCCTAAACTATGGGATTTGGTTAGTCACTGTCTAAATGCAGAACCAGAAGCCTTGTGTACAGTGCTGGGGATCCCAGAAGTCACTGCCTTTTGCTTATAAAAGCTATGCTGCGGAGATGGTCCTAGAGTTAAGGCATGACACAAGGAGTTGGGACATCTGAATTTGCAATTTCAATTCTTTCTCCTTCAGTAAAATGGGAGTAATAGCTACCTTTGCAAAGTGCCTTGATATGCCCAGATGAAAGGACGGCACACACAAAACTATATATATATTCTTCTTTTTTGGCTTTGTTTTATTAGGAGATTCCTGCTTTTGCTTTTCTCTCTAGATTAAAAAAATGCAGACTCTTCAGAGGAAGAAGAGCATGTACCGGCAAACTAAAGTTCTCTTATGGAAAAATGTGCTTATCAAATGGAGGATGAAGAAAAAAAGCTTTCAGGTGAGTGCAAAAAGAAAATTTAGGAAGCAAATTAAAAGCTAAGTGGGGAGGGCAGAGGGTGTTAATTAACTGATGTATTTTGTGTTCAAAGTAAAAAACAAAAAAAACAAAAAGTATATGAAAAGTCCCAGTGAGGCAGTTCTCTTTGTGCAGGTCATGCGTTGTTAAAGCTGTTTTTTTCTATTGATCTTAGGTCTTTCTCTTATCCATACAATAATTTAAATGCTCAATAGCAAACATTCATAATGCCAGCTCTTTGCTATTCAGTCAGGCATTCAAAGACATGATCATGTTGATATAGTGACAAGAGTTCAGCTGCTATTTGTCAGTTATAAAACCTCCACAGATTTGACTGCTTTTAGCTATGTGACAGAAACAACATGTTTTGACTTACTAGATAGTATTGCTGGTCATATTTGCACTGCCAGGCCTCAGATTTTACAACTTGAGCTAGTGATAATAGCAAGTTCAAGTAACTCTTGAATTCCATGACAAACTAGAAGAAGTCAACCATTGTTTAACAACAAGCAGGTGATGAAAGGAGAGGCTACTGAAATCAGAGTAGCTGGGTGGGGGTCAGGAGGACAGGCACAGTGTGGGCTGACATTATACTGCTAGTTCTTCTCTAGTATTCAGGACTCGGCATCCCTGCCTGAAAAGGTGCGAGTGAGCTAGGCTGTGAATTTTCAGTAAGGCCATTTTGCACTGAGTTTAAAGGTTGCCCTCAAATACTCCACACGACAAAAGCTCCCCCTTCCCTAGCTGCATTCCCAACCTATTCTGCACAGAGGCATGACCAGAGAGACAAATAATGGGCAGGCTGATTCCTCGAAGGGTTCTTCTATTAGACAGGAAAAGGGAACTCGAGCAGAGCCATTCTCAGTACTTGTTGCTCCTTCTGTACTTAGGTCTCATAACCAGCAGTAGGGTCTAGAAATGGATCTTGCTACAGATTTCTTCTTTCTCCCACCTTACTTACCTTAGGTGGGTGCTGAACACTTGACACACAGTATTTCACCCCAGAAGTACTGTACAGGTTTCCCTCGCCAGCCACTGGGGTTAGGTTCCTGAAAGTTCCCGTGGTTAGCAAAACCACAGTTGGCAAGACAAAGGATTTATGGGAAAAATGGCAGGTGGGGGGCTGATGCACAGCCATGGAAAACCGTGGTTACTCAAAACTGAATACCGTGGTAGCCAAAATAGTGTATAGAATATTAAGCGGAGATACTCAAAATTGTGGTTGGGGAGGGAAATCTGTATTACACAGTGCTGGCCAAAAAAAAGATGTCCTCCCCTTCCTCCCCCACGGAAACTGGATAAAGAGCATTCAGGTTTTCATTTTTAAAACTGTGACAGCCCCAAACCTGTATTTTTTTTGTTTTATTTTGTTGGGTTTTTTTAGCTTTCAATTTGTCAATACAATCCTAAAAAGCAGTATTTTTCTAATGAAAATATGGCATGGTTCATCAGAAGCATAGATTAATTGAAAACTATTTCAATGTTTTCTTCTCTAAAAAAGTAGTGTGGTCAATGTTTGATCAGGTCAATATGCAGCAGACCTTTGCAAGTGGGCACACACCTGGGCCACACTCCACATGTACACTTGTTGCACATCTGAATATTACATATTGGAGGAAATGTTTTAGAGACTTATCACACACATTATTTAATATGAATACATGCATCTATAGATTAAACTGGCTGTTCTCTACAGCTAATATTACTGCAATCCTGAGAAAATACAAAGCAATTTCTGCCTGGTGTTCTCTCATTTTCAAACAAATGTAAACAACGATATAAAGGGTTGATCATGATGTCTGTGTTTGCATCTTTTAAAGTTCATTATTTTTATTCCCAAAGGTAGGGATTTTAGACTTGACTTTACCCTCCTAGGTTCTAGTAATATTAAAAGTTATGAAAAATTGTGATACCAGTACGTACAAAAAGGATAACATAGAAAATGGTTCTGTCAAATTTATCAAGAAATCTCTCTTGTGCACATAATTATCAGGAACAGTCGTATTCTCTTTCAGGTTATTATATCACGTTCTCCTTGCATTTTTTTCCCTATTACACAGGAATGGATCCTCTCATTACTTTTCCTTCTTCTGGTGTACCTAATTACATTGTACCATTATTCTCCTCCAATTGCTGAAATACCTCACACTTTCCTCGGACGCTTAGATGATCCTGCCTTCAATGCTACTGGGGTTACAGTTGCCTATACCCCAGTGACAAATACTACAAGACAAATAATGAATAAAGTGGCATTTGACTCTGTCATGAAAGGTATGTCATGTCTGCCAAGTTTTAAAACATGCCTGGCTAGTGCATAGAAGTCATCCTAATTTATCCATTATCACAGCTAGGTATGGAGGCATTATCCAGTACCTCTCATTTTCTTTTAGTGTAGTGTGACAAGTATAACAAAAGGGTAAGACTAAGCATAGCCCAGTAGTATTGAAGTAAATGCTGGTTCATTCTTTTCAGGAAAGTTCATGAAATAATTAAGTTTCCTAAGTATATTCAGCAGCCTGATCATGAAAGAACTAGACTGATTCCCAGTACTTCTTAATTTTAGACATTGCAGAAACTATTACTTCAATGATAGATGTAGTTTCAGAAAAAAAACAGAGTGGAAATCACATATGCTTGCACAGTGAAAGCTGAATGGAAATAAAATGAATTGATTACTGGCTGTCTGGCACTCCAGGTAGCAGAGGTACTGTGAAGCCCCATATTTCAGACCTAAAGAAGAAAGAAAGAAACCTGAAATTTCCTTAGTGCAATGTGATAACATGTATTTCTTCATCATGTGTTGAGTGGAAAGCAAAGGCTTAGCCTGAGCCATAAAATCATGATCCTGGTCCAGATACCAAACACCCAACAGTTTGAATCCAGAGAGACAAGGACTACTAAAGTGGAAAGTTCAAACCTGGATCTGCATTTGGATCCCACATTGTCACCTGAAGTCATTTATGGATACTGTTAGGATCCAAGGTTTATGTTCAGAGACTGTCTAGTGAAAAGTGCCTTCTGCCTGACTTCTGCAACATGGCTAACTATTAGAGCTGTGTGAAGCTTCGATCGCTGACTTGATTCGGTAGAGATTCAGCCCGATCCAGCAGCCGAATCTCCGAATCTGAATTGAATCAGGAGACCCATTAATCTCTCCAAATCGAATTGGAGAGCTTTAGAGAGAGATGATGATTTGGCCATAGACGCAGCTTCATATGTTTTTTCTACATACCTCAAGGCACTGGGCATGGCTTGTGAACGCTGCAATGCTGAGGCAGATGGAGCATCCACAGGAGTGCAGGGGGGTCCTTCGCATGCTTGGTGGCAGACCTGGAAGTAGACCAGAAGTACTTCTGGTCCACTTCTGGATCCATTACAGAGTGTGCAGGGAACCACCCCCCAGCCTCCTGGCTCAGTGACTGGTGCCTCCTGAGTCTGGAGGAGCACCCACGGTCCCCCTGTGGCCAATCGCTGGGCTGGGGGGCTGTGGGGGGAGTCCCCATACGCTCAGCATTGGACCCAGAAGTGGATCAGGAGTACTTCCAGTCCACTTCCAGGTCTGCCACCGAGCACGTGGGGGACCCCCCTGCACTCCCGTGAGATGCTCCATCCGCCCCACCATCTCCGCATTCACGAGCTGGGACTGGTACCTTGAGGTACATAGAAAAAACATATAAAGCTGCATCTATGGCTGAATCACTGATTCTCTGAATCGGAATCGAATCTTCAGATACAGCCGAATCAGTTTGGGACTGTGATCCAAATCAGCAAATCAAATCACTATCCCCCAAATTGGGCCAAATCTGAATCGAATACTGCCCGCTTCACATGCTCCTACTAGCTACCTGACTTTGCTAGTGAAAAGATGACTTTTACAGTAGAGAAAGCCATCCTCGCAGTCAAATATTGCATTCACTATTGATTCTAGCGAGAATCTTATTAAACTCTTCCAAGCTGATTAAATCTAAAGTGACTTAAGATAGCTCCACGCAGAACTGAGCAGAGAATAACACCATGAAGATTCTTCATTGAAGAGAGTCACACCACTGACAGAACCAGAAGATGTAGGGATTTCCAGAGCTTGCATTTTCGAAGTCACTGATCAACATATTTGCTTTCTATAAACCACAGGTATAAAAACAGAAGCAGTAGAAGATGAAAAAGCCCTGGAAACGGCATGGACTAAGAATCAAAGCATTGTAGGGGTTGTATTTGAAGATGACTTTTCTTATCGCCTGAGGTTTGCTCCCAGATATGTGGTTATTCCAAATGAAAACTTGGGAGACATAGGTAATTCTAATTGATATTCTTATTTAGAAAGGCAGCTCATATGAATCAGCACAGCTCTGATGGAGCAGATCTGGCCCTTATCCTCTATATGATCAAATATTTTTATCACCTAGAAATAATCACACATTCAAGCCTGTTTTACTTTGTTAACAACAAAAGCTATCTTGTAAAACATTTGGTCTTCTATTGACTTGAAATATTCACCCCACTCGGTATGTTGCAGTCCATGTCAGTCTCTTTTTTTATGTCTCATTCTATAGTTTCATGCATTAAAAATGGATGTAATGCCACATACGTTAATGTATCTGTTATGCACTATTTTTGTTCCCTGGTTTCTTGACAAATCTAAATCAAGCACGTAAAACTAATGTCCAAAAAATTGCATCCATGCTCTTGTGAGCAGCCACAGTGAAACAGAAAAATTTTAATCTAGAATAAAGATTGTATCAACTTCTAACCTTGACCAGTGGTTGCTTAGGACAGGGCATTTAAGGTGATATTCTGTGGAAGCATCTACATTTCCATAGGCACTGAGCCATACCTGTTTTGTCCTGGTTTGTTGTTGTTGTCATTAAATTGATGACGGCAGTCAAGCACATTTCATTGAAAAACTTCCAACTCAGATATTTAACGTGTCCTAAAGAATTGAAATATTGCTCAGATGTGTGGCATAGGAAGTATCACGGTATCCCGTGTCACTGAAGAACGTGGGAGATTGACCATAGTGCATCTCAAAATATAATAGGAGTAGTAAAGTGGGGAAAGGGATTTGCTGCCAGGCACATCCACTGCAATGGAGATTATTGCATATAGTTAGTGCAACTGATCTTTCATCTTGGCTGCAGATTCCTGTTACAATGCTTCTGCAAGTTACTGTGAAAGCCCAAGATACTGGTACAATGGGTTTGTGTCTTTGCAATCCAGCATTGATGCCGCCATCATAGAAGTAAGTGCAACTCCTGAGGTGACATTATTGTCTGTTTTCCAGAAAGTGAATTTTTCACCATGAGAATCATGGTGAGACCATTCCCGCTGGTCCTGCCCACTGAGTGAATTAAACTAGCAAAGGAAATAAGGAGAAAAGGAAAGACTGAAACAGTTCTCGGTGTATATGCTAGCTAGCCATCGATGACTATTCTGTGAGCATCATGACAGCATTGAGTTTTAAAGAGAGTTTGGAAGCGATGGCATTCAAGGGTTTTGTTGATTTCTTGTAGTGTCTTTCAAGAGTGATGGGGGGCAGATGAGAAAGGGCAAAGGTGCTTGAGGAAGAACTGAAGTCCTGAGCGCTCATGCATCCACACAGCATGTACCCTACCTGCCTTAGGCTCTATATTGACTCCACATTTTGCGAAGTCTGGGTCAAAATAACTCGGTAGTGGATTCCTGGCTTCTACACTGGTTTGTCACTGTGGCTTTTCCAGTGCACCCCATGAGACTTCACTACTAAGAGAGGATAGTAAGACAACCCACAGATATTTGCAGGGACACTGGACAGTCTTTAGTCAACTCAGTTACAATCCATAGGGTCCTTGCGAAACCTATATGCAATTCTCTTACTTTATTTGTGAGCTTTTGCTTTGCCAGTGAAGCAAAGTCCTCTTGGCTCTGGTCTCAGAAACTGATCTTGACAGTACCATTTTGTATGCACTTGCCAGGGAAGACTGAAGTTTTCCAGGCCAGGAAGGAAGTTACAGCAGTAAAAGTATGAGGAGTTTGCTGTCACGTCAACTGTCCCTATCAATATTCAGTGGCATATGAAACTCATCTTGCTGTACAAAAGTTAACCTGCATTAGCTAACTTTGCTAACTTTAATCCTTTTCAGGGCACAACAAGTCATTCTGTCTGGGAAGAAATGAAATCCATTGCTGGTGTCCGTATGAGATCATTAAACATCATGCCTACAATAACAATGGATTATTCATTTATCTTGATTACTCTTGTAATGTGTTTCTCTCCCTTTATGCACTTTTTGGCACTAAATATGACAAGCGAAAAAAGAAAGCACAAGGAATTGATGAAGATGATGGGGCTGCAGGACTTGGCATTCTGGTGAGTTGCTGAAGTAGCTAAAATGTGTGTGCTTGCAACAGTAAGTACGTGTTTGCCAAAAGGAACGTATTCTCAATGAATGCAATGAACTGCTAGCTTCACTCCCTCCTGGGAACAAGAGGGACTGAAAAAAGCAACTAGACAGCAACTACAGGTGGAAATTAGGCCTGTGTGAAGCAGCTAGTATTAGCTTTGGATTCAGACTTGGCCGATTCAATTGGGCCAAATTTAATTCGGAGATTCGGCTCCAGGCCCGCTCTCCCAGCCCGACAATGGCTGCCCTGCCTGCCCCAGCTCCCGGCACTTGTTAAAAAAAAGCCCCGACTCAGCAGGCACTGCCGGGGGGGAACCATTGCCCCATGCTGCATGGGGGGCTCTGCAAGAGCCCCCCCTCTCCCCTTGCTCCCCCAGCCCTCCCACGGGTGCCCTGCCCAGGCCAGCTCCAGCCCTTTAAGAAAACAAAACCTGAGAAAAGCCCTGGACCCACCACTCCCAGCTGCCCCACACCATGGGGGGCTCTGCATGAGCCCCTGAAGCCCCGAGGCCGCTGCAGGAGCCGTGAGTCCCTGGGCTTTTTTTAGTTTAGTTTTTTTCTTAAAGGGCTGGAGGAGTGGGGAGGGTGTTTGGGGGCTCATGCATAGCCCCCCATGCAGCATGGGGCAGCAGGGATTACCCCTCATGCCCAGCAGCACCCAGTGAGCACTGTGGCTTTTTTTAAAGTACTGAGCTGGGGCGGGAGGGCTGGGGGAGCAGGCGGAAGTAGGGGAGCTTGGGGAGCGGTGGGGGTGGGTGGGTTGGCAGAAGTCCTCCCCATGAACCCCTCCACCCTCCTTCACCCCCCCATCTCCCAGCCCTGGTACTTACCAGTTCGGAGTCGGCTGCAGCTCCCTGTTGTAGCCACCAGGGACTGCCCGATCACTAAAGTACTCCAAATCTTTCCCGAAAATTTGGAGAGCTTTGAATCGATTCAGACCTTTTAATTGGTCCCCTGATTCATTTCAAATTCAGAGATTTAGCCACTGAATTGGGCCGAATCAGGCAAGGACCGATGTACGTTGTTTGGAGTAGTTCATGCAGACTCACTCCATCATACAGTTTATAGCTATTCTGAGGAAAAGCTAAACTTTGACTCTCCTTGAAAATTTTTTTTAAAAAATAGCTCAAAAAACCCCCAACTCTCAGGGTTGGGGAGCTTTTCATAGTGAAAAGATATACCAAACAGCTCGCCCTTCCTGGCTTGGGATTCTTTTCTTAGGGAGTGTGTGGGTTTGAGGTCTCTTACTAGATCTATGGAAATACAGGCAGATTTGTAGTACAGCCACAGATGGTGACATAATTTTTTCCTAGCCGTATCACACAGGGAGACCCAGGAGACTTAAGGTAATAAAAACCCATCTAACATAGAGGATCCTCTGATATCTGTGGGGCTTGAGAAATAGCCTGTTTTCTATGGGGGGTGGTTCAAACACCTCCTGCAATGGAGAGAAAACTCTGTCCATCCCCACTCATCCCCCTTTTCCCAGGGAAGGGATATGTTCCTGATCTGATGCATTCCTCTGGGTAACTCCTTGCTGATGTCAATCGTGCCAACAACCGTACGTGGAATAGCAATGGGCTTTCCCACAGAATGCCTAAGTAATGTAATTAAGAGACGGTGTTTGCCGTACAGATGAAGTCTTAATTAAGATGAAGTCATTCATTAAGCAAGCAGGAACATAATAATATCTTTTCATTTGCAGGCTCTCCTGGAGTTTGTTGTATGCCGTCAATATTTCGATTATGTCCTGTGCATTGACAGCTATCTTTTTTAGTGAGTTTTTCCTCATGAGCAGTTTCTCTGCTGTCTGGCTTCTGTTTTTCCTTTATGGCATCTCATCCGTAAGTCTGAGTATACATTTCTTTACCCCTCACATTAAAATATCAGTAACAGCCTACACTGCTAATAGCCACAGGGCAGATACGAGGGTGTTCTGGTACTGTAGCCTTTGCTTGGTCAGGCTGATTGATTAAGCTGAGGATATCTCTAAGGCCCCTCTACATGTTACAGGCATTGTGTAGATAACCAGTTAATTGTGCGGTTTCCTTGAGACCAGCTACATGTGCAAAATACTTATCATGCCATGAGAAGCTCCAAACTGCTACTAAGTTAGACCTCAACAATGTGTACTAACTTTATAGCTGGTTGCTATTCAGGTTGAATGTGCACATGTAGCAGGGTCTCCCTAGCCGCAACTGAGGGGACTCGGCCCAAGCAGCTGTAGACTCTGGGTCCTGGCAGTACCCAAAGGTCCTTACATTATCCACCACCTATGGACATGCTGGGTAGCAACACAGCTGTGCTGCCAGATATGTGGAATATGAGAATGTGTTTGTAAAACCCTTATTTAATCACATTCTCATATTCCACATGTGATTCAATGAGGGTTTGAAACCATGATATTCAGGATCTCTGCTAACATTTTTCAGATCAATTCCATTCAGTTGAAATACACTTAGTGCAAATACAAATATTACTTGTTGAAGATGATTAGCCATGTCCTTCTTTGAAAAGACACCTGCTGAATTAAATTTTGCTTCCAGTATTGCTTTAAGCTTGAAGGTGAAATATTTTGGATCTCTTCAAAATTGTTTGGGTGTACTCAGCTAATTCTCTATCATTCTTTAACCCCATTCTTACTACCAGATTAATTTTTCATCATTTTTGTGCACTGTATATAGTACTGCATAAGAACAGAAATTATGATCCTGGTGGTTTGTTTAAAACTATTCCTTCACTAGCAAAAGTCACTTGACATCATAACATATATTAAGAATTTGAACAAAAAGGGAACTTAACCTACTGCAAGCGGTAGTTTGAAATAAAAAGAACTAATTTTTTTTAGGGAGCCCTGCGGTGTTTTTTGTATAGGTAGTGGAAATGATTGAGTATTGATTCTAGGATATAACCATGGGTAATTTTCTGTTTAAACTGCATACAGCTAGGCAAGTCATACGTTTTTGTTAATGGGTCGTGTCTAGTGTGGCCATCTGTCCCATTTTTCCCAAGAGAGCCCTGGATTTTGGACATCAGTCCCAGGTGCGGGCCACAGATTAAAATGTGTGTCCTGGGCACGAGGCGCAGTCTGGCAAGGAAGGGAAGCAGCATCCTACCCCAGGAAGGCAGCCAGGCAAGCGCCACGGCTGCCCTGCCAGCCTGTGACAGCACACTGCTTTACCTCCGCCTCTCCCTGCAGTGCACCGCTGACTTGGGAGGGGCAAAGAGGAAGGGGACAGTGTCCTGGATGTCCTGTATTTCCCACCAAGATGGGTGGCACCCTAGTCTTGTCACAGTTGAACATGTGCATCTCCCACTGTCTCTCAAGTATCTCCTTCAGACCTGTTCTTACCTCAGAGCACTTCACTCACAACCTCACCAACTAAGAGCTCCCTTATCTTTACAGATCCACTTCATCTTCCTGCTCAGTTCCCTCTTAAAGAAACATAAAACCACTGCCAACGTTGGGTTCCTCCTCACCCTTCTCTTTGGATTCCTGAGTCTTATTGTACTGCTGACAAAACTCCCCGCACCTTTGGAATGGGCTTTGGGACTCCTCTGCCCCTTTGCTTTTAATGCTGGATTTGCAAAGGTATGGAAGAGCATTTGGAAAACTGTAACTAAGAGCTGGCTCTCTGCATAAGCTAGGCGCTTGACAAGCAGATTACAACTTAACTGTTACGGTGTTAGCTTTCAATGGCTCCATTTGTTAGATGATACATAAGCACAGAGGCATAACTTCTGTCCCAAAGAATTTGTTGTGGTCTATTTGTCCTATGTTAGGTAAATAGAGAGTATTAGGTTGGAGTAAGCCAATTGCGTACCATCTTCCCAATTGGTGTCATTGGATGTCATTGATACCTGATTGGGTATCATCATAAATAATAGTAGAAATCTATTTCAAGTGAGGAAAGAACAAGAGGGGAGCTATGGTGATGGACTTTACAAATTATTTCTAGGCATGCAAAGTATTGTGTAAATCTCATCATGCATGAAGATTCTCAGACTTTGTCTTTTCTTGCAGATTTTTCATTTAGAAAAGTATGGAATAGGTTTCTCTTTTTCTAACTTGATGGAGGAATCAAACTTTTTATTGAAAACTTACATAATACTGATCCTTGATGCCATTTTGTATATGGTGCTGGCTATCTATTTTGACAAAGTTTTGCCTGGTAAGCAGATTCATAGATAAGACTGTAGATTTCCTTTTATACACCGTTGTGGTTTTAAAGGTGCCTGCCTGTCTGTCTGTCTCTCTTTCATACTTGAACATATGTGCTTGAAATGAATATAAAGGGTAATGGAATAATGCTGGAAAAAGAAATTTTAGGGAGAACATCACAAACATGTATTATACAGACTCCACATTCAACTGTGGAATAGTTTCCCAGGGAAATGGAAGATGGCTGGTGTCATGCTATGAACATACTGGTAGAAAGAACATAATTTATGTAGAAGGGAAAAGGACAGACTTTTCAGGCCAGTATATTGGCCCAAATTGTTGATTCTTCAACAATTGTTGAAAAATGTTGAATGGGAAATATTGATTTCCCCCCCTCCATTTCTGACATTTTTGGCTTGTTAGTTTGTCTGCTTGTTCAAACCCTAGGGTTATCACTGGGCTTTTGTAGCTAGCAAAGGTGCTAGAGAGGTGTATGGTGTACAATAAGTGGAGCAGAGGCTACTTTATTGGAACAGTAGAAAGAGCATCAATAAAGCATCATCTGTGAAATGGTGGAGAGCTGGAAGCATTGATAGGTAGGGCCTTGCTCTCTTTTGCCTATTATAATATATAGAGCTCAGTTTTATAACATAGATAGGAAAGAATCTCCTTTGTGGCTCAGTGCATCCATGCATTCTGCTGTGCAGTTTCTGGCACGTTGGCTGTAAATTCAGATGCATGACAATGTTGTGAACTAGTGGCCAAATTTTAAAAGTCAATAAGGCACGTAAAGGCAGCCATGATCCTATAGGTAGGATTATCAAATGAAGGTAGGTGCTTCAGTATTTTTGAAATCCCATTAGGCATCCATCTCTATCATTAGGTGTCTAAGTATTTTTTTTTTTTTAAATCCGATCAAAAATATTCAATAACATGAATAAGGTTTTGATAAATCCTTGATCAGCTAAAATGTTATATCCTCTGCTTCTTGATCAGACAAATATGGAATACCATATCCCCCTTTATTCTTCCTGAAATCATCGTACTGGTCCAAAAGCAGGAGAGATTACCCTGGTGAGAGACCAGAAATTGAACAAAACCGGGAACGTATCTTTAACGATAATGTGGAGCGAATACCTCCAGACTTTGTTGGGAAGGAAGCCATCAGGTACAGTTACTGATATACTCAAAAAGTAACCTGTTGCTACCCTGGGGGCCAGGGCCACTAATCTGCTGTTGTGCTCTTACAATCAATTTTACTTCATCTGCTCAATTGTGGTGTTCATGGGATGATTGCAGAAATACTTTATTTCATAAAATAAAAATGCAGAGCTAGATTTAGCACTGTTAAAATGCAGGTGAGAGTAAGTCAGTCAAAAATGAAGGACTTGAGACCCTTTGTATATTTAATTCATGATAAAAGCTTTATTGAAAAATAATTGCGGCAGAGAGGAATAGATGGCTACTCTTCTCGGCTACTCATTATTGCTGCAGTCTAATTTGGATAAAGATAAGGTGGCAGTATTTCTTGCAATTGATTCAGTCTTTATACATGAAAGGAGTGATCTTTAAGCACCTTGTGCCGTGTGTAATTCATTACATTTATGAAAAGTTGGTATAGGACAGTGCCATAGCTGACTGGTAGCTACTTTTTACATACTGTCTTTGTGAATGACTGTGAAGGATCAACTCTTTAAGAATGAATAAGCAGCCCCTAGAAACTAATTTGCTGGTCTCTAGTCCTAATAACAACTTCCATATCCTTCCTTTAGACTCAACAATATTAAAAAAATATATGGAAAGAATGACCAGAAAGCAGAAGCTCTCAGAGGTAAAAGTTGTGTCATCCTTTGTTCCTAAATAAAAATGAATTAAGTTTATTACAAAAAACTCAGGCAGGTTTTATTTTATTTTATTTTAAATATATAACCATAATTATTAACCATGTTTAGTGCAATGAACATTTGGGGACAATGCAAATATTTTCACTGTGACATTTAACCACTGTTAAATATGAGAAAACTTAGTTCTAGAAATGAAATGACATTAGTTGAGTAGCATAATTGGTATGTCACGTCAGGTTAATTCATACAGCTGATATGTACTCTATTCACTTTTGAAAGCATATTTGTTCTATCTTTAACAAAGTTTGCTCTGCACTTAGAGTAATAATTTATGTTTTTAATTTATTCTAATTTTGTCTCTTCCTTCCCTCAGTACTGCAGTACTCCCTTTTTAATAAATATCGAGGAAAAAATATTCGTCAAGAAATAAATCAGTTTCCCATAAATATCAAGAAAACTAACCCAAAGTTTAGTTTCTGTATTTCTGGCTTTTGCTTATATCAGTTTTCACAGAAGCAACATTTGCTGATTATTGTTTGACCCTTGGATACCACTCTTTGCTGAGAGCTGCAGGGGCTAACAGAACCTAATTTACTTTCTAAAACCTTTATCCTAACAATGCACTTGTTTTGACTTTTTTTAAAACTAGGTTTGTTCTTGAATATTTATGAAGGCCAAACCACTGCATTGCTTGGTCATAGTGGAGCTGGAAAAACTACCTTGCTAAATGTGCTAAGTGGATTTATCAAGGCTTCAGACGGTAAGGCAATACCGTCAACTGAAGGGCTTGATATCAACTATGATAGAATCATAGAAAATGAGGGTTGGAAGGGACCTCAGGAGGTTACATCTAGTCCAACCCCTGCTTCAAGCAGGACCAAGGCTTGGAGCATCATCACAGCCAAGGCTTTGTTGAGCTGGACCTTAAAAACCTCCAAGGATGGAGAGGCCACCACCACACTAGGTAACCTGTTCCAGTGCTTTACTACCTTCCTAGTGAGAGAGGTTTTCCTGATATCCAACCCAAACTTCCCTTGCTGCAACTTGAGCCCATTGCTCCTTGTCCTGTCATCTGCCCCCACAGAGACCAGTCCAGCTCCATCCTCTTTGCAGCCCCCCTGCAGGGAGGTGAAGGCTGCTATCAAATCCCCACTCAGTGTTCTCTTCTCCAGACTAAATCAGTCCAGCTCCCTCAGCCTCTCCTCACAAGTCATTTTCATTGCCAAACTATATTTGGGTGAAAGACAAAGGATTCTTGGTCTTATCCTGTTTCTTTGTTCATACAGGTTCAGCCACCATATACAACTACCATTTGTCTGAAATAGGGGACAGAGAGAGAATCAGAGAGAGGATTGGGTTCTGTCCACAGTTCAACATTCAGTTTGAAGTTGTAACAGTGAAAGAAAATTTGCAAATTTTTGCTGGAATCAAAGGGATCCAGTCCAGTGAGGCTGAACGTGAGGTGAGTATTTGTTTATTAGCAAAGAACCTCGTCTCCGCAGCAGCATTGGATTAATTTCTCATGAAAGCTTGAATTTTAAATCTATAGATGGTAAGAATGTGGTAAGATTCTCAGTTTCGTTGGATTAAGTTTGAACAATTTATGCCAACAAAAAATCTAACCGAATCACCTTTTGAAAATCCAGCTAGAAGTGCAACAGTAACTTTACTAGTCATTTCTGAAAATCCTTTGTAATCATTTTACTTTTACCAAAGCATGGTGGCAAAACCAGCTCCCCTGAAGCATTCCATTGTAGCATTATGGTCTTAATCATGATGGGGAGGTGGGAAAGTTCAACTTATATCTGTATTATTTTTGCAATAAGAACTGAGATACTATTCTGATTCTGAATCTCCATGAAGTTGCGAAATGGTCAGGTTTTAAATATGAGAACCTGTATTGCTGTTGGATGTCTGACTCCACTTAGTTTAGACTGGATGAAGAAATAGTTTTAGAAACAGCCAAGTCTGGTGTTTCATCAGGTTCTTAGGGATACAAATCTCAGCAAGCTCACGCCAGACGCACACTGTTGGCTTCCTTGCTTCAATAAAGGTTATTCCTGTAGTTTTCCTTGCTTCTGCTGCATCACTGATGTCTAATGGAACATTTCAAAGAACTCAAACCAGCAGGCACACACGATGATGTTTAACTTTAATAGTGATGCACAAGTGCTACCTAGAAGTACCTATTTGGGGAATGATTCCAAAACAAACTGGTACTTGAAATTTCTTTTTATGTATTTTGTAGGTGCAAAATATTTTGACATTGTTGGATATGACCAGCATTCAGGACATCCAAGCTGATAAACTGAGTGGCGGGCAAAAAAGAAAATTGTCTCTTGGGATTGCCATGTTAGGAGATCCACAGGTAAAAGGAAGAAGACAAGCACAGCTATAACATATGTGGAAAAGCCCTGATCCCAAAAGATTTATGCATATACTAACTATAAGGATTCCCATAACTACCATCAGACTACTTATAGTACCTAAAAATAAGAATGGAATTGTGTCAGGGCACAAGTAGTGCCTATCAATTTAAGAGATTCAAGCAGGTTGTGGAGTAGCTAGCAGGTGTGCTCAAGCCCAATTAGGTAGTCACCTGATAGCTAGGAGTCTGCCTGACTGGAAGAGGGCTGGGCAGTCAGAGTATAAGCTCAGACCTAGGGAAGAGGGACAGCAGTTACATCTGGGGAGCCGGAGGAGCAACATCCCTGAGCTGGATGACTACAGCTCCTGGAACATCTGGAGGAAAGGGGAAGCTAGCTGGGGAAGGAGGAGGCCTATCAGGGTTCCCAGTCTAGGCAGGGCTGAGTGAAAGAGGCTGGGAGAGCTGAGCCCTGAGGAACATCAAGAGAGAGTAGGCTGCCTTACCAGGGAAGTAAGAAGGAACCCCAAGACTTCTGGTGTAGAGACACTGGTGGGACTCAAGGAGGAGTAGGAGGGTACTCTGATGGTGGCAGAGATGTATAGGGAATGGCTCCAGGGAGAGTACTGGCTTAGCCAGCATAAAAAGCCTCAGTGAGAAAGGGAGAGGGCAGGTTGTTGTTGAGTTTGTTAGTCTACTTCAACCTGCCCAAGCGGGGCTGAAGGGCAAGATGCCCATCATGAGGGGGTTGGTCAGTGCTGCAGAGGGCCTGGTACCCCAACTGGCCAAGCCAGGTGAGTGAATATCCCTTGGGTGAAGGACCATCAACAAGAGTTGGGAGCTGGAAGGCCAGCCCTGCCCATATGAAGGGCAGTCCCAGAAACTACCCAGGGGCAGTCCTGGAGTGGACATGGGGCTAGCGTGAGTGGAAGGTCTACAAAGTATGTGCAGGCTCTAGAGAGAAGGGAGCCAGGTAGAGCTTGAGGCTAGGACTGTGAAAGCCCATTGGTCCGGGGTAAAACTGCATCCTCCTGGAGTCAGTTGGTGTGATGGGGCTGCCTGTGGCGCGGCAGCCTCCATGAAATGCCACATGTGGGCCACTCCAAGGAAAGATGAGGATGGGGTGGCAGAAAGCCTCAGTTCCCACTGGCTTATAGGTACCCTGTGGAGGGTAAAGGCTAGGGGAGCACAGCCCAACAGAAAAACACAGAGCACAGGCCTACTGAAGGGGCCTACAGCAGGGTCCATATCCATCGAGTGGGGTCTGAATTGAGACCAAGGTCCAGCAAGGGCCCTGAGGCCATAGAGGCAAGGAGCCCTGAGTGAGATGAGGGGCAAGGAGACCATAGGGGCCAGGAACCCAGAGTGATATGGGGGGCAGGAGGCCCTAGAGTGAGGCCCATGGAAGAGCCTGAGGGAGAGGGCCCAGGCAAGGGCCAAATAGTGTAATCAGATGCCATCTGCAAGGCATGGAGCACAATGTAGGGGAGGTTTGGAGCCATGTATTTAGGCCCAGTATACCAGGGCCACAATTAGGGCAGCCTCCCACATTTTTATCAATTTATATCAAGGTGTGGCAGGAAAATAAGGGCAGACTGCCCTAGATGCAGAGGAGGGCCAGTGATGCCCGTGGTCCCAAAAGGTATCCTGCCACAGGAATTCTTTGCAAGATCAAATATTTTGTGTATGTTTTCATGTAATAAGTATACAGATAATATCTGAAATGAAGTCAGTGGTCTGAGGGGGAAAAAAAGATATTAAAATACCTACATTCTTCAAGACCGTTCCAGGAGGTTCCTGGCTGAGATACAGGACCTCCACTTAATCCAGGAGATGCACGGTCCCACCAGAGGAAATGCCCTGTTGGACCTGGCCATGGTAAGGGGCCTCCAAGTTCTTGACCACCTGGGCGATACCGATCATTGCTTGCTGGAATTCACCATCCAGCGCAGGGTGTCAAGGGCCTGCAGCAAGACGGTAGCCCTAGACTTTAGGAGGGTCAACTTCAACAAGTTGAGGAGACTAGTGGGAGAGGTGCTGGGGTCCTTGAGGGCAGGGGAACTGTGTCCAGGACGAGTGATTGTTCCTTAAGGAAGCAATACTCAGGGCCCAAGGGGTGACCATCCCAACAAGAAGCAAGGGCGGCAAGAGTGCCCGAAAGCCCCCCTGGCTCTCCAAGGGCATCTGGGAATGCCTGTTTACCAAAAAGGCGGTGTACACCCAGTGAAAGGGGTGTACTATCTCCAAAGAGGAGTATACCTCCTCTGCTTGCGCCTGTAGAGGGGCTGTCAGGAAAGCTAAGGTGGAAATAGAGCTAGGACTAGCGTCCAAGGTCAAGGATAATAAAGTCATTTTTCAAATATATAGGGAGGATGAAGAAGGCACTGGGTAATGTGGGGCATCTGCAAAGTACACTGGGCAATCTGATGGTTGTGCCAGAGGAGAAAGCAGAACTCTTTAACCAATTCTTCATGTCCGTTTTCTTGTGCAGGGACTGGGACTTCCCCGCTGTGATGCCAGATGGATTTGAGGGGAACGGCTCCAGACCTCAGGTTGGGGAGGACCGGGTTAGAGAGCTTCTGGAGGGGCTGGACGTGTTCAAGTCAGCAAGTCCAAATGCTCTCCACCCCAGGGTGTTGAGGGAGCTAGCTGGGGTTCTTGCAGGGCCCTTGGCATGGCTTTACGAGCACTCGTGGTGCTCAGGGCAGGTGCCAGATGATTGGAAGATAGCCAGTGTGGTCCCCATCTTCAAAAAAGGGAAGAGAGAGGACCCGAGCAACTATCGGCCCATCAGTCTTACCTCAATCCTAGGGAAACTCTTTGAGAAGATCCTCAAGGAGCACATCTGTGATGGGCCGGCTTCAGGGATGGTGCTCAAGGGCAACCAGCACGGTTTCATTAGGGGCAGGTCATGTCAGACCAACCTGATTGCCTTTTATGATCAGGTCACAAAGGCAATGGATGCAGGTGTCACTGTGGATGTAGTCTTTCTGGACTTCAGCAAGGCCTTTGACACAGTTTCCCATCCCATCCTCATTAAAAAACTAGGCGACTGTGGCATTGATGCCTACATAGTCAGATGGATTGCAGATTGGCTCAAGGGTTGTAATCAGAGGGTGGTGGTGGATGGGTCATATTCAACCTGGGGAGAAGTGGGCAGCGGAGTCCCCCAGGGCTCGGTTCTTGGACCTGCGCTGTTCAATTTCTTCATCAGCAATTTGGACAAAGGGGTGAAATGCAACCTGTTTAAATTCACTGATAATACCAAAATTTGGGGGGAGGTGAGCATGCTAGTAGGGAGGGAAAGATTACAGCAAGATCTGGATAGGTTACAGGAGTGGGCTGACATAAACAGGATGCGTTTCAATACTGGCAAGTGCAGGGTGCTGCACTTGGGCAGTAGAAACCAGCAGCACACTTATAGACTGGGAAACTCCCTTCTTGAGAGCACGGAGGCAGAAAGGGACCTTGGAGTCATTACTGACTCCAAGATGAACATGGGCCGACAATGCGCGGTCTCGGTTGGCAGGGCTAACCGGACCTTGTTGTGTATCCACAGGTGCATCTCAAGTAAAGCCAAGGAGGTGATCCTCCCCCTCTATGCGGCACTGGTCAGGCCGCAGCTGGAGTACTGCGTCCAGTTCTGTGCGCCCCACTTCAGGAGGGGTGTGGACAACATTGAAAGGGTCCAGTGGAGGGCCACCCGCATGATCCGGGGACTACAGGGCAGACCCTACATTGAAAGACTGTGGGACCTAAACCTGTTCAGCCTTCACAAGAGAAGGCTGGGGGAGGACCTGGTGACTGTCTATAAACTCACGAGGGAGGACCAGAAGGGTTTGGGGGAGACACTGTTTCCCCAAGCGCCCCCTGGCATGACAAGGAATAACGGACACAAATTATTGGAGAGGAGGTTTACATTAGACATCTGCAAGAACTACTTCACTGTTAGGGTGGCTCGGAGCTGGAACCAACTTCCTAGGGAAGTGGTGCTGGCTCCTACCCTGGAGGTCTTTAAGAAGAGGTTTGATGCCTACCTGGCTGAACTCATTTGAGTCCAGTTTTTTTCCCGCCCAGGCGGGGGGTCGGACTTGAAGATCTACAAGGTCCCGACCCTACTTCTACGATTCTATGAACTATTCACTGGGATCTATTTAACAAAGAAAGAATGGAGGCAGCATCAATAATACATTTAGCTCAAACTGGCTACTCTCAGGAAGGATCATTTAAAATGAGAAATTATAAAAATACAGATGAAAAACATAAATGGCATTGCTTTTTTGATACATGCTAAAAAGAATCTGTGTGTATCTGTATGTATAACACAAGATTTTTCATAGTAAATGAATCTATATGCAATATCAGAAAGTATTAAAAAATCCAAATCATCCAATATTTTTTAATAATCCTTCAGATGTTCTTTGTATTTCCCTAGTTGGTTTGGAGCTCTTAGGATACACTCATGCTGTGCTTTCAAATTTTTCAACCAAATGCCCTGAATCTTTTCTTTAAGAAAAAAATAAAATTCTTTTTCTTAACTGCAGAAGCTGAAACCATGAAAAATGTCAACTCACACTAGTCTTGCAATAACATTGTTAGGAGATAATACAAGCAATGTCTTCCTCCATTTCTCTTTCAGGTTTTGCTTCTAGATGAGCCAACTGCTGGGCTAGATCCATGTTCTAGGCATCAGGTGTGGACCCTACTGAAGGAACGTAAATCTGGTCGAGTGACTCTGTTCAGCACCCAGTTCATGGATGAGGCTGACATCCTGGCTGGTGAGCACAGTTACAAGCTGTTTTCCTGAAGAGTAAAACAAATCTCCAGGGTACTGGCTCAGCCTAAAGGGTCAGGATGTTATTTTTGGCTTCCCTGAATCAAAAGGGATTTTCACATAAATTCACAGTGCTGCTTCCCCTGCAATACTTTCCTCCCTGTCCAGCCTCTCTCCATCCTAATTCCTCTTTGACACCCATGTCTCCTGAAATTTGAAAGCAGTGGTGATGCATAGGGGGTGCATGGGGGTGCACTGGTGTACCCCCTGACAGCTAGTGTTCCCCGCTTAGGCTATGGGGAGGAGGGGCAGGCAGGAGTGCTGGTGCCTCCCACTTCTGGGTCGGCATGATCTGTCACTGACTGGCTGCTAGGAGGGGGTGGGGGCAGGTGCCCTCCCCAACTCAGTTGCCCATGTTTGAAAGCCACTTCCTGATTAGTTATCTTTCCAAACTCAGTGGGACAGCCCTATTCATAAAATCAACTATTATGAAACATGTATTAAATTAACATTTATATACTGTATATTATACGGTCTTTTTCAGTGTATTGATTATTTCAGTTTTTCTCATCAATTATTCATCTCAGTAAGTCACCTGTAAACGTAGAAAATAACAACTGTCATTTCCTGGATCAGACCATAGGTCCATCTTGCCCAGCCTCAGTGGCAGGGTGGAAGCTGAAAGGAAGAGTGAACTGGGTATGACCAGGGTTTTTCCCCTGTTCCTCTCTAACTTGTAGTCTCCAGCATTTAGGGTCTAGGAAGTTTTGATTCAGAGGCTGTACCAATGCATTGATAGCTGCCAATGCACCTTTCCACCAATAGTTTGTCCAATCCCTTTTTGAATTTGGTTGAACTGTCAGCTTCCACTCCATCTTGTGGCCATGAGTTCCATAATTTAATTATATGCTGTGTGAAAACAAACATTTTTTGTTAGTTTTGGTCTTACTACCCAATGGTTTCACTGTGTGACCCCTAGTTCTTGTATTGTGAGAGATAATAAGGATTAAATCCCTATTTACTTTCTCTTCACTATTGAGTATTTTGTAAACCCTTATCATGATTCCCCTAAAACCTCTCTTTTCTAAACTGAATAAACCTAGCCTCTTCTCATATGGAAGCTCCTCCATACCAGAAATCATCCCTGTGGCCCATATTTGCACAGCCAGCCTTAGAGAACCTGTATTTTGATGCCCGCTCAAAACCCTCCCACAAGTCAGCAGCCCTGCTGTAGGCAGAGGCAGGCAGGAGTGCAGGGCTTAGTTTGTGGGGAGGTGGAGTTGCCCATAATGCCTGGCCCAGCTCGTCCTGAGTAGAGGGGAGCACAGGGATCAACTGGTGTAGGGCAGGGTGAGCGTAGAGTGCTGCTCTGTGTGTGTGTGTGTGTGTGTGTGTGTGTGTGTGCGTGTGGCATCCCCTGACCACAGCATCCTGGTCATCCACGTTGCCCACCCCCAAGGCTGGCTCTGCATGTTTGTACCTTCTCTAGTTTTTCTATATCCTTTCTGAGGTATGGGGACCAAACCTGGGCCCAGTATTCAAGGTATAGACACACCATGGATTTATAAAAGGACACAATATTTTCCATTTTGCTTACAAATGCCTTCTTAATAACCCCTAAAGCAAGATATATTTTGGCTTTCTTTCTCTGTAGACCGCAAGGCTTTTATCTCCTGTGGCAGGATAAAGTGTGTTGGCTCATCTCTCTTTTTAAAGAAAAAATGGGGGATTGGCTATCGCTTAAGGTATATTTTTTTGCATATTTTCCTTGTGGTTTTAAATTGGTATCTCGGTAGCAACGCAGAGTTATCTCAGTCATAGCAAGCAATATCTAGGGATGTAAACAGTAAATGCCTCTTGGAAAAATTTAAAAGGAATGATGATAAAAACTCCATATTTATTGATGGCATACTGATAACATTATTGGCTGACTGATTGAATACCAATATACACCACCCTTCCCAACAAAGTTTTAGGATGGCTTGTATTATGAGAACAGAATAACTGAGGATACAAGCAAATGTTCACAGTACCTGATCTATGATCACGCAGCTTACTTTAAGCCATGTGATCGTAGCTCTGGCCCAGCTTGTGCTCAAATTTACTAGTGCTGGGAGCTGCACTGGGAGCCCATTTGAAGTGAGTTGGGGAACGGAGAGGGGCTAGTGAGTCCATGGCAGGGAGTTGGCAAGATTAGGGGTGCTGGTGGATCTGCAGAGAGGTTGGTGCATCTGTGCAGGAGGGTAGTAATCCATCCAGGGTAACAGAGTCGGGGCTAAAAATAGCTGGTCAGGGTAGGGGGGAAGGGGAGGAAGAGTGCAGCCTCCAGGCTGAGGCAAGCAGATGGGCTTTGCACAAGTGACAATTTTTGCCCAGTCTGACCCCTGAAAACACTCTACAGCCATGAACAAACATAAGTGCACAGCTGGAGAGCTCTTTAAAAGGGCCCCATCCTGTGTAGTGCCTTGATTAAGTTGTCCAAAGTGGAGCACCTTCATTAACTTGTGTGTGCGCACACCGAGAGCAGGGATCAGCTAACACTGCCCCTGCTTGGCTCCCAGCGCTGTTTCAGAATGGAAGGGGGAGAAGAGAACAGAGAAAGCTTGTTCTGGGGGTTGCCCAGCTGGCTTTGTGGAGCGGGGCATGTGGATTGGAGCTTCCCGATGTGGGGGGCTCCTATCCACACATCCCTTCCCCCACTCCAGCACAGCTGGGGAAACCCCAGAACAGACCTGCCTCCCTGCCTTCTCCTCCTCCCATTCTGAGACAGAACAGAAGCTGGGAGAGGGTGGGCAAAGTTAGGGGAAGGGTCTGCAGAGATGCAGCCTCTCTTCCTGGATCAGCTCTAAACTGGAGCTCCATCTCCAGCCCTCCTGACCCAAAAGCTAACATCTGTTAGATTTGTCTAACTCGTGGCACTTTCTGTGAAGTGCCAAGAGTTAGACCCAGGAGCTGCACTTCTGTTTGTGTCTTTAGTGTGGAGTAGATAGCTCACAGAAATTTACCACCACAGCATGAATGCCATGTGCCCCCAAGGCTGGGGGGACATGGCGAGCTCCCACAGGCAGCCACAGCTCTGGCAGCGGTGATGGGAGGGGGTGGTGTTAAGCGCTGACTGGTGGTAAGTGGGGGTTGGCAGGCAGTGACCGCCGGCAGTGTCTGTGGTGTCTTTTCACAGGGGGTGCCCCGTCACGCTCATGGGATGCACTTGCACTTGTGTGCACTCCCTATGCACCATAGCTTACTGCCTATTAATGGCCTGTGTAGAAAAACTTTCAGAAAAAAAATCACAGTGAAATGCTTTCCTAAATAAGCTCTTCAGGATCTGGAAAATATTTCTGAATGATGATTAATTAAGGATTGCTGGATTTTGGTTTCCTGGTTTCTACATTCCGAAAATCATGTTTTTTTTATTTTAAAATTTCCCATATGAACAGGATGCACGTCAATGAGTACTGTGACTCTGAGAGGATGTCATCTCTGGTCAGAGAATATGTGCCTAATGCCACATTCTCAGGACAGAGTGAAAATGAACTAAGGTATATTCTGCCAATGGAAAATGTGGATAAATTTCCAGGTAATTATATATTTAAATGGTCAAAAATCAATTGTACAAAAATATTAATTTAGTGAATAAAAAAGAATTATAAAAAGAGAAATTCTACAGGATTCTTGAATCTCCTCAAAAGTTTTACCTAGGGATATGAGAGTCTTGTTTCAGAATTTTTTCCAGACTTTTAGTCTATACATTTAAATTCAAAACATGTACTTTTCTTCCATTCATGAAAAAAGTGCATAATTAAACCAGGCACAAATAGTTAACATGACTTTTTCTGAAGGGTTAGTGTTGAGGAAATCACAGCAGGGTCCAAGCTTTGATCCTTTTTGGGTGTTGTTTCAGGCTTAATTTTTCTTTCAGCTTATGGAAGTACTGATACTTCATGATGCTTTAACTTCTTTGTTCTTCCAGTAAGTGAAGTAGTACCGTAAAGGTAACCTACACCTACCACATTGACATGTATAGATGCAGCCAAATACAGAACCTGAAAAATGCCAACAGGAGTAACATTTCAAAATAATGACAAAAATAAAAATGTTCAGATCGGGTTTGACTATTACCATAGAGAAAGTATTGTCAAAGAATGAATCCCACACATACATGAATGCATGTAGGGAAATTTCTAATTCTGACTTCTTGATTATTTGTATTTTTGGGAGATAGGAGTTGTTAATATTGTGTTGTGACTGTTTTGTGCTTGAAAAAACTCCTTACACTTGGTGCAAAGGAGCAGTCCTAATCTCAGAAGATGAAGCAGGGGCACTTTTTTTCTATGGAAATTTTCAACCAAGAATGTGCTTTTCTCTTAATTTTCCATGAAAATGTTTAACTTCTGCTGGAAAAAAAATCAAAATCCCAAATCTAGAATTTTAGTTTGGAAATTCTGAATTGAGCTTTCCCCAAGCTGTAGTTCATGTCCAGCTGTAACTCATGTAGCCTTGCATTTGTATTTTGTTCTCTAAGATGGACGACATTGTTAGGTTACAGCTCTCCTAGTGCTTCTCTCTTCTCAATAACTAATTGTTGGAGTCCCATGCACCTAGCTTATTAGGGGAGGTAGAATAATGATGCTAGTTGGAAAGTCAACTCTCTTTGGTTGATCAAAAGAAGTACCTGGTAATTTGTTACTATTCTCTTGAGCCTTTTCATTCAGTGGAATATGAACTTCTTACAGAAGTGAAGAATAACTTTGAATGTACTAACATTTTCAGGTCTTTCTCTGGTGCAAAGGTTACCTTAAAAGTAAGAGAGAGGGTCAAATTCTGCTTCCAGTATACCAGTAGGTATAAGGAATTAGCTGGATCTATGCTCCTGTATTTCAGAGCAGAATTTGGCCCACAGATGTATACATTTTCTTATGCCTTCAAGGTATATATGTTTTTTTACTATTATGCAGATCTGTTCTTTGGCTTAGACAGTCATTCTGATGAAGGAATTGTTAATTATGGAGTTACCATGACAACCCTGGAAGATGTTTTCATGAAACTGGAAGGTGAAGATCAAGAAGGTAAAATACTGGGCCCAATCATGCAATTGTCAGCCAGGCAAAATTGGGATGATTTAAATACTAATATTGCATGTTTTTTTCAGCTAACTACAAATCCTTACCTTTATGGGTCATATTTAGACAGAGAACCAACTATTGAACATTTCTTTGAACAGTTACAATAGAACTGCATTCATGAAAATGGTTAAAATAAAGAATTAAAACCCAGGTATAATGAGTATAGAAAGAGGAATGGTTTTAGCACTGATCTATCATTAAATATCAAGTGGTTGATGAGGCAAATCAGGTACATGTGGATTTGCTTCTGCCAGGTGCCATTAGTGGCAAAAAGGGCCAGCTTTAGTGACCTGTGGATTTTCTCTGTAAAAAGCCATTATTACCACTAACTCAGATTCCCGCATGAAAACTTGAGAAACTAAATTACACTGTTAGGGTGTTCTTGATAAACAACACCTATCCAAGGCTTTAAAAGAAACAATGCAAAATTCAAGACGAGAAAGTGCAAAATACTGTGCTTAGGAGGGAGCAATCAGATGCACAAATACAAACTGAGGAACAACTGTATTTTAACCAGAATGCCCAAAGCATAGCACAACTGAGGTGCCAATGAGGCCTGCCTTTTGCAGTCATTTCCCTCTGCTCACTCTAGTACCAGGCAGGTCTGGGTCAATTCTTCAACAATTATCAACTGGAGGTGAGCACCCTTCTTTGTAGGGCTTCTGCTTAATGCTTAACATTCAGGTATCACCCAGCTGTCTGTAAAGTATGTACATTGGAAAGCAAACCTCTGGAGGAGGAATGCAGAAGAGATCAATGTACACAATCCGTAGGTGTAATGGATGTTCTGTATAGTCTCTTAAGGGTTTAAAGAGTTTTATTGCTAGTAGAGCTCATCGTAATTGATATCTCTTCCACTCTACTGTAATATAAAACCATGTCAATGGTGAAACTGTGCCCTTTGAAAACTCCCTGTAGGAGATGGGCAGGCAGAAGAGGAAAGAGAGACTTTCTCTGCCGATGAAGTGGAAGAAGGTCTTCTGTCGTTCTCAGACATGGGAAAAGCAACTGTAACCAGCACAACCCTCTGGAAGCAACAAGTCCGTGCCATAGCACGAATGCGCTTCCTAAAGCTTAAGACGGCATATAAAACCTTGTGGACCCTGTAAGTGCCATGGAGCTTCTGATTGGTTTAAGGGCACATTCAGAGAATACCTGTCCATGGAGTGGGACTTCCTTTTCTCATAGCTATGTTCCAAGGATACAAGCTACTAGGTTTTAGTTTTAAGGAGCAACTTTGATCTGAGATACTCACAACATAAAGAGCTGCGCTAATTAGAGCTGGGAAAAATCCCAGTATTCTTCTGAAAAAAAAAATTTACTTTTCTTGAGAAAGTTGCAAAATTAAAGAATCACCATTTCTGTTTTGTTTCATTTTTCAAAAAAAAGAAAAATTTTAAATGCATCACATTTTTCCTTTTTTATTACTATTTGATTCATATCCAAATGGCTAGAAAGAACATGTGGTATCTAAATTTAATCCTTTTCCCAACTTTTTAAAACTTGTCTACTCTACACCACCAAAAATTCTCCAGTATTAGAAACAAACTTTTCCCATGTTAAAATTTTGAAAAAATTAAATGAGAAAAAAGAAAAAAAACTCTCTATAGGAACTCATTCATTTGCATTCAATAACAGGAAATGGGAAAAATAAGCATTCAAATTGTAACTCTTTTCATTTTAGGCAACTAAATTATTTTTTACTGTACATGTCCTACCATATGAAATAGTCTCACAGAAAATGAGGGCTGGAAGAGACCTCAACAGGTCACTTCTAATCCAACCCTTTGCTCAAAGCAGGAGCACCCCAACTAGATCACCTAGCCAAGGTTTTGTCAGCCCAGGTCTTAAAAACCTCCATGGACAGAGATTTCACAATGTCTGGGTAACCCGTTCCAGTGCTTCACTTCCGTCCATGAGAAAATGTCTCCTAATATCGAACCTAAACTTCTCTTCCTGCAACTGGAGACTGTTGCTCTTTGTTTTGTCAGGTGTCGCCACTGAGAACAGTCCAGCTCCATCCTCTCTGGGCCCCCCTTCAGATAGTTGAAGGCTGGTATTAAATCCCCCTTCAGTCTTTTCTGCAGACTATATAAGTCCAGTTCCTTCCACATTTCCTCATAAGTCATGTGCCCCAGCCCCCAAATTATTTTTTTTGCCCTCTCCAGTTTGCCCACATCCTTTCTGTAGTGGGGGGCCCAATACTGGACACAGGACTCCAGATGTGGCCTCTTTGGTGCCAAATAGAGGGGAATAATCACTTCCCTCAATTTGATGGCAACACTCCTACTAATGCAGCCCAGGATGCTGTTAGCCCCCTTGGCAATAAGGGCACAGTTTTGACTCATATTAAGCTTATTGTCCACTGTAACTCCCGTGGCCTTTTCTGCAGAACTGTGGCTCAGCCGGTTGGTCCCCAGTCTACTGGAGAATGAGATTTTTCTGTCCTACCTGCAGGACTTTGCATTTGTCCTTATTGAACTTCATGAGATATCTTTTGGTCCAATCCTCCAATTTATCTAAGTCAGTCTGAATCTTAGAACAACCTCCAGTGTATCTACTACTCTGCCCAACTTGGTGCCATCTGCAAACTTGCCGAGGGTGCACACCATCCTTTCTTCTAGATGAAGATACAGAACAAAGCCAACCATAGCACCAACCCCTAGATCATTTCACTTGATACTGGCTGCCAGCTAGACATCAAGCCATTGATTATACAAGTCATTTGAGCTCAACGATCCAGCCAGCTTTTTACCAACCTTACAGTTCATCATCCAACCTGTACTTCCTTAGCTTGCTTGTGAGAAGGTTGTGGGAAACTGTATCAAAGCCTTGCTAAAGTCAAGGTATACCACATCCACTGCTCTCCCCACAGAGCCAGTCATTTCATCAAAGAAGGCAACTAGGTTGGTCAAGCATGATTTGCCCTTGGTGAATCCATGCTGACTGTTTTTCTTGTCCAAGTGTTTAGAAATGGATTCCTTGAGGACCTGCTTCATGATTTTTCCATGGACTGAGGTCTGTAGTTCCTCAGATCCTCCTTCTTCCCTTTATTAAAGATGGGCACTATGTTTGCCCTTTTCCAATACTCTGGGACTTTTCCAAACTGCCTCAAGCTTTCAGAGTTAATGGCAAGCAACTCTGCAGTCACATCAGCTGATTTCCCCAACACCCGCATGTGCATCCCATCCAGCACCGTGGACTTGTTATGCATCCAGTTTTTCTAAATGGTCCCTAACCTTTTCTCTCACTGCTGTCAGCTGTCCCCCTCCTCCCCAGTCTGTGCTGCCAGGTGCAGCCATCTGGGAGCTGACTTTGCCTGTGAAGATGGAGGTAAAAAGGGTATTGAGCACTTCGGCCTTTTCTGCATCCTCTGTCACAAAGTTGCCTGTTCTGTAAGGGACTTGCACTTTCCCTGATCATCTTCTTCATGTTTATGAACTTGTGGAAGCCCTTCTTGTTACCTCTCACATCTCTTGCTCATTTCAACTCCAATTGCACTTTGACCTTCCTGATTTCATCCCTGCATGCCCATGCAATACTCTCATACTCCTCCCTAGTTGTTTGTCCAAGCATCCTCCTCTTGTAAGCTTCTTTTGTTGTGTTTTAGCTCATTGAAGAGTTTCCTGCTAAGCCAAGCTGGTCCTCTGCCATACTTGCTAGTCTTCCTGCATCTGAGGTTGGTTCATTCCTGCGCCCTTAGTAAGGTTTCTTTAAAGTACAAGCAGTTCTCCAGGACTCCTTTCCCCCTCAGACTGGCCTCCCAGGGGATCCTATCCCATCAGTTCCCACCATGAGTTGAAGTCTGCTTTTCTGAAGGTCAGCATCCTTATTCCACTGCTCTCCTTCCTTCCTTTCCTTGGGATCCTGAACATAGTCATCTCATGGTCACTGCTGCCCAATGCCATCCACATCCACATCCACATTCCCCACCAATTCTTCCCTGTTTGTGAGCAGCCAATCAAGAAGAGCACAGCTCCTAGTTGGCCTCTCCAATACTGTTTATCAAACAAATGTTTCTAAAAAAAAATTTTAAATGAGGGGTGGTAGGGAGGTTAGCTAAACTATTTTGTGGCAGCAAAATCTTATACATAGCGAAAAAATCTCAACCAGTTTAGTGATTGTTGTAGTTATGACTTCTTGGAAGTTTTTATTGGCTCTCCCTCAGACTCAAGAGGTGAGAGGTACTCTTTCCATCTGGTGCCTTCAGAAGAGGGAAAAACCAGTGGACTGTTAGAGTTGTTAGGTGCTTATCTAATCTCCCCGCTTCCGAGGGCACGTGTGTGAGAAGAGGTGCCTGCCCAGGGGGTGTTAAAGGAAGGGGTTTAGGATAATTGGGCCATGTGTTGAAGCCAGGGATGAGCAGTCACATAACCACTGCTCAGCTCTTCCTGTTTCCATGGTGGCTTGGAAAAGGCTGCCTGCTTGCAAGGTTGCCTGTGCAGTGTGTGCTGCTGCTGTTTCAGCAGTGATTTAGGACCAGCATTAGTTGAGCATCTCAGAGTGTTTTGCCACCATTTTCATCATAAAAAGTCCTCTCAGGAACACACGTAACAGACAGAAAATGGTGATTTACAGAAAAGTGTAAATTTAAACCTAGACTAAATGGTATTTCACAGGTCAAAGAAAAGGTCTTGGAAATTTTCTTCCTTGCAAATTTTAAAAACCTGTCTCGATAGTGGAGAAATTAGAGGTTCTAAAAGTAAAGTCACAAGGAATGTATTAATTGAAAGTGTGATGCTGCTACCCTACAATTTCCCTGACACTCCATCTGTTCTTCAATATAGATTACTGCTCTATCTGATTTTTGTACTCCCTCTGATTTTGGAACTGGTCTTGACAGAGGTGTGGCAGGTACTAAATTCTTGGGAATTGACTTCTGCTCTATATTTCCTTCCTGTTGGAAAGAAGGCTGACAAGGAATACTTGAGCCTCCTAGTCCTTAATGAAACAGGTGAGGGGAAAGCAAAACTACAAATCTGATCATTTTTCTATGCCGTTGCTTTTTATCATTTCAAGTAAGTTCAACACAGGGCCAGATGAAATGGGAGCAATTCAATACAGGGGCTCAGAAGCTGGGGTTGAAGCTCAAAACAAAGAAAAGAAAAAAGAAAGAGCTGAGCAAATAGGAGCAAGGTAACCTGAAGAAGCTGATCTTTGATATGCGAATAAATGGAGTGTTAGTGCAAGTATCTGAATAGGGAAATAATTTTGCCAAACAGCTTGCAACAAACTTGCCTCTAGTGATTACATTTGGTATTTACTAGGTGGGGGCATGGATGTGTTGAGACAGCCAATGACCGGGAGGGAGTGGTTGCCAATCCCATATATTCGTAATGTACATTCGTAATGATACTGCAGGAGACTCTTCAGCCTGGAGAAGCGCAGGCTCGGGGTGACTTGGTGGCAGCCTATAAGTATATAAAGGATGTGCATCAGGAACTGGGAGAACATCTTTTCACCAGGGAACCCCAAGGGAAGACGAGGTCCAAACTGGTGGAAGACCATTTTAGACTGGACATAAGGAAAAACTTCTTTCCCATCCGAGTCTCCAGGGTCTGGAATAGACTCCCCCCGGAAGTGGTGCAAACACCTACTCTGGATACCTTCAAGAAACGCCTGGACACTTATCTTGCTGGGGTCATCTGACCACAGCTGGCTTCCTGCCTTTGGGGCAGGGAGCTGGACCTGATGAACTTGGAAGGTCCCTTCTAGCCCCAACGTCTATGAAATCTATGAAATCCCATATATGAGAGTTCTGACAGTGGGGACTGAAAGAAACAGATTCTTGGGATGACAATAAGAGAGTGTAAATAGGATTTGTACATGGCCAGGATGGGTGCCAAAAGGAGTGAAAAAGATCACCCAAACTTCCCATGTCCTCTGTATTAGGGAGGATGACTATTGCCATCAGGAGTAGGAGGAGAAGTGGAGATGGCTTAGAAGAGGAAAAAGGGTGTGCTGTTTTTATCACTATTAGATTAAGCGGATAAGAGACACATGTGGAATTGGATGAAGTAATGTTTTGATCCTGGTTTATCATCACAGACCTGGATTCCCTATAAAAAGATATCTGAACATGTTTGAGCTGGAGGCAGTTGCCTTCAGACAGTGTGAAGAGAGATGAACAAAGGGCTGGAAACCTCTATGGACAGTGGGGGAAAAGATAAGGACCTGCTGGGACGAATTCTGAAGAAATTTTCAGATATATAGGAGGAAACTCAACACTGGATGGTACTGCAAAAGTCCACCGAAATCAAGAATCAAGAGATTATCAGCAGTTTAGTGCAGCAAGACAGTTAAATATGCAGATAACGAACACAGGAGTGAGGCAATTAATGATGGCAATATTTAAGGATGGCAACTTATGCAAAAAATGCAATGAATGATTAAATAAATGTTGCTTGGACAGTCTAATATTTATTCTATGCTTTTTCTGGTCTTGCTTGGGAGGCAGTAATATCAGCAAAGCCCCCAAGGATGACTTTGTTGTAAAACAGCTTCAAACATGGTGATTTGTCTGTTTTTACTTTCCTACCAGGCTCCAGCATTGAGAACTTTGTCCATGCTGTAGAGAAACAGAAAATAATGTTGGATGTAACTACTGGAAAAAATATCACAGAGGAGTTAATACACAATGGGGCTATAAAAGTATCTTGTGAGGACCAGGTAGAGTGCAAGCCATTTCAGCTGCCCATTGCCAACCACTTATATTTTGCAACTGGCATAAGACACCTACTGAATCCTCTTAACTTCTGCATGAAAACACTGTTTAAAATAAGTAGTGTGGGTCTGCTGCTCCTGAAATGTTGAATACTAGCTTGAATCTGCAAGCTGTATTTGGGGATAAAGATACACACTGTATGTCTACAAGATGGTCCAAGCAAAGTATTTTTGCTGAAGACATTGCCTACCTCTCAGCCAAGCAGGGTCTCAAGGCTGGACTTTGTGCAACACAGGTCCAAAGTGATCCAGACACTGGGATTGTTTAAATTAGGAAAGGCTGAACTAAATTCAGTCATGCATACTGACACCTCATTGCTTGGTTTTTAGCAGCTCAAACTACATTCTAGGCTCCTGACAGGTTCTAGATCACCTTCCTATTCATCTTGTTCTAGGACCTAGAACATGAACTGTATCTTGTCGTTTCCTGATACTTGCTGAGCTATGAAACGCACTTGAGTTTTTCATCCTGTTTTTTTTTAAGAGCTACAGGTTTACAATAATGTGTCACATGGAGGTAATCAACTGCTTCCCCATGCTTGTGAACATCATTAGCAATGCGCTGCTGGGAACTTTAAATTCCACTGAGCATATCCGAATCTGGAACCATCCTTTTTTTTTTGTAAGTGTCTTAACTTCCCTGTCAAAAATGCTGGTTTAAAGAGAGTGTCTAACAGCTCAAATTGTAATCAGTTTTTTAATAGAAAGGAGCTAGGGTTTTTATTTTTTATAAATATGTATCAGCCAGTTTCATCAGCGGTATTCATGCTACTAGTTCTGTTAGTGGGCTTCACACAGCTAGCACAATTGGCTTCAGGGAGCACACTGGGGGCCCCCACACACACTCCCGGCTCAGCGATCGGCCACGGGGGGCCTCTAAGCGCCCCCCCACACCCAGGTGGCAGCAGTTGCTAAGCCAGGGGGGAGGTATGGGGGGCCCCCTGCATGCTCCCCAGTGGACCTGGAAGTGGACTGGAAGTGCTTCTGGTCCACTTCTGGGTCTGCTGCCAAGCACACTGGAGAGTCCCCCGTGTGCTTCTGCGGGACACTCCATGCCCCCCACATTGCAGCACTCACAAACCCCTGCTAGCTAGAGACATGTAGAAAAAACATTTAAAGCTGGGTCTACGTCCAAATTGCCGAATCTTTCTGAATCTCTCCAAATTGATTCAGAGGGTTCTGATTCGATTCAGAGAGGTTAAAGGGTCCTCTGATTCAATTCAGATTCGGCGATTCAGCCACTGAATCGGGCCAAATCTACACCAAATCAAATCAGGGACCAAAGCTTTGCACAGCCCTAATAATTTTATGCATTCAGTTGTGATATCCAGATGGATTTAGGCTGTTACAGTGCTGGTTTTCTTTAAATATCTTCTTTTTACTCCCCTGCAGAAACATAGAGTAATGTTCTGGAATAATATTATCATGAAGTACCTTGTCTTTTGGTTGATTATATATCCTGCTTTCCCACCTTACTTTGCGACGAGCCACATAGAGGATTACAAGGTAAAAATCCTTGAATTGTAGCAGAATTTCTGCAGGAAGAAGGAAATACAGTTGTGTAGGCACTAAACAGCTCTTAGTTGCAACGCAGGCCTCCACACGAAGCACGCTGTTCATACAGGAACCTAAACAACTCCGAGAAGCCTGCATGAAATTTAAATCCTAAAAAACTGAACACAAACTCGTGTGTGAGAGAGAGAGAGAGAGAGAGATACGTGCACGTGCAGTGTAGAAAAGAGAAACTGAAGGTAGACTCGGAGAGAGAAAAGGAAAGTTATAAGCAGACTTAGACGGTTTATCCGCAGCAGAGAAAGAAGGACAATGTTTATAGACATCTAAGGGTGAAGTTCCAGGTTACGCTGAGACCATACTAAGGACTCTTAGTGTTAAAGCTCTTAACTCATGCAAAGTGCCTTCTGACCATCTGGGCAGGAACGAGGGAACATATGTATCATCAGAATGAAAGACCAGAGGAGGCAATAGCCAGAAAATGAGAAGGATGAAAAACACGGGGGGGGGGGGGGCAGTAACAAAATAGAAAAGAAAAAGGAGACTCACTGGTGATATTACTTCCTTGACCTGTCACCATACATCCTATCAGCAATTGGAAAGATTGTTATCCTTGCTAAAAAAAATAATACTAACATCTCTGTTTTCCATGTGTGTTCCTAGAGGAAAGCTCATTCTCAGCTGCGTATCTCTGGGCTCATCCCATCAGCTTACTGGTGTGGGCAGGCACTGGTGGACATTCCTCTGAACTGGATCCTTCTCATCTCCATGTCTGGGATACTGCTTTCACAGAATTCTCACATTTGGAAGCATTCTGGAACCCTGCTCTTTTTGGTAAATCTTTGGTTGATCACTTATAAAGAAATATCTCCTGAAAAAATGAGAGGGGAAACCCCAGAAAATATGGAACATATTTCATCCTGAAAACTAAAGAAAGAGAGCAATTGCCTCAGAATTGCTTGAAACCCTAATCCTTGCATATATTCAAATATCCACTCTCATTCGAGCTGTGAAACGGGACCATGTTTTGCTGGGTATTCACATGAAAGCTTATAATTTTGATAGCATTTGAATTCAAGACGTAACAAAATGTTGCCATTTCTGCCTGCACTTTTCTTTCAGAATACAGAAACGATCTCCCTGGCTGCATGCAGGAAAGAGACAGAATTTGCTCTAGGTGCAAAAAATAATTTTTCACAATGAAATTAGAGGGTCCTGGAGAAACGTGTTCCATATTTTGCCCTCGGTCCTATCCCTATCCCAAATAAAGCCTGAAACATTCTAGATGACAGCGATGCTTTTCCAGTAATGTAACTGCAGGTGGATGGGTGGGCAAGGCATGTCTGCTGTTCCGCATCCTCTTTCCCCGCTTTGGGGTCAGAGAGAAAACATGCTGTTTACTTGGTAAACCGACTTTACTACAAAGTAAAAGTGGAATGGGCACATGATGCACAGTCCTACTATGTAGTAGTACATCACTAAAATCCAAAGTAAAATTAATCCTTGAAAATTTACCCAGGGCAAACCAGCTTCCAATGATCTGGTGGCCATTGTGATAGATCTCCTGGGGGTGGATGGATGGCTTGGGAGAGAGACTTGTTTGTCTGCTCTTTATTACAGAGCAAAGCCCTGGATAAGCTACCTATAGCAATCATGTCTGTGTATCCCTATTAATGAAATGGAGATAATAAATCTTGCCCTTTACAAAATATTTTACACTTATCATGTTCTTTTTTTAATCCCTTGGCTCAAATTATTCCTATTCATAATTCAATCTAGACTAGGTTGCTGCAGTTGTAGCTTTCTGATTGTCCACGCCAGTTCACTTATCCCTAATGAAACCCTTTCTCTTTATAGTTGATAGGTCTTATTGGATCTGGAGCTGCTATCGTCCTGTTCCTTTATTTAATTGCCTTCATATTTCGCAAGGGGTGCAGCAGCCATATTTTGTCCCTTACTCTCGTAATGGTAAGCAAAGGGCACGCATGCTCTAAAATCTGTGAAGCAGAAACTCAGGGGAACCCCCTGTGCAGCTCCAGGACATTGGCAGTCATTTCAGAACAGAAATTATTCTATTTTGCACTTTATTTCAATCTCAGTACTCTCCAGTCATTTGTGTTTTAACAAGCTGGGTACAATTTGGTTTGTTTTGGAGGGGGAGTAATGGAACTCCGAAGTATTTTGCTAGTCTCATAGAAAATCTGTATTGTGTCTAAACTGTGTAACCTGGAGCCTCACAAGAATATAGGCTACCTTGGATCTTAGCTTTTCAGTGGCCTGAACGTATCTCAGTTTGTATATGTATATATGTGTGTGCATGTGTATGTATATACATAAAATGTATATATATGTATATGTTATGTCCGTTTTTGTATATGTATATGCATATATATAAAAGCTGTGTGTGAGTCTGTGAGTATACATTTTCGACAGGCCTGTTTTGGGTATATGCATATACGTGTGTGTGTGTGTGTGTGTAAAACAAGATTGTCAAAAATGTCCCAGCTAATTGCATATTTTGTCTGTTTTCCATCAATTTTTTGTAAAAAACCAAAACCCAAAATATTTCAATGCTGCAAAATCAGATTTCTGGTACCTGAGAGAAAAACGGTCCAATCATGTAGTAAATCCCTAGAGAAGTGATTCTCAATCAAGCTGCTGTGGCACCCTGAGCTGCTTTGAGAGCCTTTCAGTGGTGCTGTGGGATGCTACACAATGTTATCACTGTTCGGTGTGCAAACATGATTCACAAAATAAACTTTGAGTTTTCACATGGGAATCTATTATATTAAAAACATCCTGACCTGTTTTAGTCTTTTTGAGATCTTGGCAAAGAAGAATTCTTCTATTGTTATTGTTCTGTAGCCAAAAAATGAATGAAAACGAACAGCTGGCACTTTCCAAGGGGTGTCTCAAATCTAACATATAAACAAGTTCATCACTATAATTTTTATTGTTGTCTTTGCTGTTACAGTTCCTGGTTTTTGTCTCTTCAACTATGAGAGCTACACTTGTGTGCACGCGCGCGTGTATGTGTGTGAACCTTCTATTCTGTAGGCCTCCTGTTTTTTGGCTTCTTTTTGCAAAACCCCAGTTCCTAGAGCTAAGAGATGAGGATCTCAGCCTTAATATATACATATAAGCCAAAAACCAGGAGGTACAGAATAGAAGGACTTTTGTGGTATTTATCCTCCAGAGTATATCAGTATCTATACTGCTGGCTATGATTTTGTTTCAATCTTCCAACCTATAAATACAGACTAAGTTTGAGACTATAAAATCTAGTCGCTGTAAAATCCGGAGTGACATAGGAATCAGAAACAATTCCCCAGATGCCTCCCAACACTATATTTTGTATATATGTCTGCATGGGCCCTCTGCTGAATCAAGTACTTTGCACTCATACCCCAAGTGGTAGATGTATCCAATTCTTAGTAACAATGAGCAAAGGGAACTTTTTCACTCATACAGATTATTTTCTTGTTTCATTTTAGGTAACCTTTGCTGTCCACCTCTTTGGTTTATTCATGTTTAGTATTGAAGATAGAATTACTCATTACGTTCTGTCCATTTTCCTTCCTATGTATCCATTATTTGGCCTTTGCATCACAACTTTATATGTAAGTTATTGTGCTATATCACAAGGAGACTAGCTACGTACCTAGCTAAGTTTCTTTGGAAAAACAAAATGCATAGTTTCTCAGTAGGAAATGTTAACACTAACTGGACACACTGACAAAGCCCTCTCTGTTTCTGTTACCCATGGGATTTTCATAATTCAGTACAGCAATTAAAGAGCACAACTCCCTGCAAAAGTGTCTACTCTTCTTCCCAAAAACGGGGATCAAATCTCAAAACCCACCAGCAGAGTAGATGGAAAGAAAAATTTTTCCACTAACTGGGACTACAGAGCAACTAGAGGGAACAGATGCTTGCCCCTTGCAGAGCTATTGGTCCTAAAGAGAAGATCTTGAAGATGGTTTTATTCAGGAATATAACTGTTTCTGGAATAATATTAGGAATCCCAAATTCAAATTCCCACAATTACTCTTTCCTACTGTGAGCATTTTGAGTAAAACAGAAATACTCATTTTGAAAATATTTATCAGTTTGTTTATTACTCTCCCAACATTTTATAGTATTATATCAAACATGTATTTTTGCTCCTACAGGTTTTTGTAGACTTTCCTGATTCCCATTTGAAACCCAACTGGCCGGAAATACTGATATCTGTGTTTGGAGTAAGAAAAAAAATTTCAACATTACTTTTTAATTTTTATTATTTTGTATAGGCCATGCATCCTAATGTACTTTATGTACCCTGTATTGCATTCACTGCAATCCATAAGCTAGAAAAATGCACATCATTTGACAGAATCTAACATACCAACTCTTAGATTTTTCTGTATGGCTTAAAGTTGGACTTAGTCCATGAATCTAGGGTCTCACCTGTCAACTGTACAAATAATATTAGACTATGTAAGTCCTCAATAGTAAGAAAGTGGGACTGCAATATAAAACTCATTCTGTGAAGTGGAGATCTTATATTGGATTTTAGTTGGACTGAGTTAGAGATAGCTCGCCCAGCTACTCAAAACATTGTTTCTTTGAAATGGGAGGGAGAGAATAAAAGTCACAGATCAAACAGAGTCCTACTAAGTTTATGAATTAAATGTGATTTCTACCTTTAGAATTATAATTTTTTTTGTATCACTGCTCATAAAGTGTCGGCTATTTCTTTTTTCAGCCTTACATCCAGTGTGTGGCTTTCATTTTTCTTCTTCGATATTTGGAAATGAAATATGGAAGAGCGGTTTTGAGAGAGGATCCGATTTTTAGGTTTGTGCCAACACAAACCCTCAGGGGGCATGCACACACATGTGAGCTCATACCATAAAGCTTTTTCTCAAAAACAAAATGCTCACAAAAATTGCTGATAATTTTCAATAAATAGTGCTTGTTGTTCTTTTAAAAAGAATATTCACTATCTGTACGATTATAAAAATGTCACAAACTCAGTAACAAAAGCTTTAACAATGATTTATCATCTTTTTGGGGTTTTAAATGAAAGAACTCTGAAATGTCTGAGAAAGAACACAGTCAAAACAAAAAAGTTATTGTTTGAACATTTTACGATTTCAACATTTTTCACAAAAATAGTTTTTATTTTTTCAAACAGTTTTCATAGATTCGTAGATGTAGGGTTGGAAGGGACCTTGTAGATCTTCTAGTCCGACCCCCTGCCTTGGGCAAGAGAGAAAACTGGGCTCAGATGACCCCAGCCAGGTAAACATCAAGCCTCCTTTTAAAGACGCCCAGGACAGGAGCCAGCACCACTTCCCTTGGAAGTTGGTTCCAGATCCTAGCCGCCCTGACTGTGAAGTAGTGTCTTCTAATGTCTAGTCTGAACCTGCTCTCTAACAACTTATGCCCGTTATTCCTTGTTACTCCGGGAGGTGCTCGGGGGAACAAGGTCTCTCCCAATCCCCACTGGTCCCCCCTAATAAGTTTATAGATGGCCATTAGATCCCCCCTCAACCTTCTCTTGTGGAGGCTGAACAGGTCAGGTCCCGTAGCCTCTCCTTGTAGGGCCTGCCCTGCTGTCCCCTGATCGTGCGAGTGGCCTCCTCTGGACCCTCTCCATGTTGTCCACATCCCTCCTGAAGTGCAGTGCCCAGAGCTGGACGCAGTACTCCAGCTGCGGCCTGACCAGTGCTGCATAGAGGGGGAGGATCACCTCCCTGGCCCTGCTCGAGATGCATCTGTGGATGCATGACAAGGTGCGGTTGGCCTTCCTAACTGCCTCCCACACTGCCGGCCCATGTTCATCTTGGAGTCGATAATGACTCCAAGATTTCTTTCTGCCACCATGCTTTTGAGAAAGGAGTTCCCCAGCCTGTAGGTACGCTGCTGGTTCTTGCTGCCCAAGTGCAGCACCCTGCACTTGTCAGTATTGAATCCCATCCTATTGTCATTTGCCTACCCCTGTAACCTGACCTGGTCCTGCTGTAATCTGCCCTTTCCTTCTAGTTCTAGATAATAACCTACTGTCATTACCATTTCCAATGTTAATTCAACAGAGCATGCTCTATTAATGCAAACCTACTAGTAATCGGTTCTTGAATTTCATCATGTTCTACGTGATATTTTGCCTCCTGCTTTCTTGTTGAAACCACTACATTAAAAGGCTAAGGGACCTGAACCTGTTCAGCCTCCACCAGAGAAGGCTGAGGGGGATCTAGTGGCCATTTACAAACTAGTTAGGGAGGACCAGCAGGAACTGGGGGAGTCCCTGTTCCCCCGAGCACCGCCAGGAGTGACCAGGAATAACGGTCACAAGCTGGCAGAGGGGAGATTCAGACTAGACATCAGGAGGCGCAACTTCACGGTCAGGGCGGCTAGGATCTGGGACCAACTTCCAAGAGAAGTGGTGCAGGCTCCTACCCTGGGGGTATTTAAAAGGAGGCTGGATGAACATCTTGCTAGAGTTGTTTGACCCCAGTACTCTTTCCTGCCATGGCAGGGGGTTGGACTTGATGATCTGCTCAGGTCCCTTCCGACCCTACTAACTATGAAACTATGAAAAGAGTGCTAAGTTTGCCATGTCAGGTATTCATAAGTTAGGAAAAGCCAGAAAGTAAATATCTTGGTGGTCTTTAATGATACTATTTGTCATTATTTGTCCTAAATAGCCTCTCTCTTGTTCAGTGCAGGGGATAGGCAGTCAGTAATACAAGAACTACAAGAAGCAGCAAATTATTCTCTTGTATTTTGGAAGCTGGGACAGAGGAGGGCTGAGCTGCAGACATGACACTCTCATAAATAACCTCTTTGGTGTTGGGCTTTGTGTATGTGTTTTCTGGGCCACTTATTTTACATGTTTGAAATAATCAATTTAATGAATATGAAATAGCAGGAAACGCAAATAATGTTATGATGGAAAGGAATGGAGTCTTGCCTTATTCATAATGCATGATTGTAAATGAGAAACAAAGGTACCAGACTAACTTGGCATTGTTGATCTATAGACTCTCCCCAGGGAAAGAGCCTTGCCATCAGAATCCAGATGAACCAGAAGAGGAGGATGAAGATGTTCAAGCAGAAAGGGAAAGAGTAAGGCAGGCAATAGCATCTCAGAATCAGAAGGAGGTAAAACAAAGCAGCCTTCCTGTCTGCATGTCTGACTACTCTAGTCCCATTTTCATGTTGGTAGAAATGTGCATTGCTAAAAGAATAATAAATATTGGTGAGAAAGTCCAATGGTTTACCTTACTTGTCTTTGCTGGTAAGAATTGACTTTCCAAATGGGATAAGTAGACATAGAAACTGACTTCTAAATGGACTTAGCTGAAATAAAAACTGAAAATATAGTTTTTAAATAGAAAGTAGAAGGCTTTGTTTTCTCTAGGGGTTTTTTTCCATTTGTTTTGTTTTGGGGGGGCGCATTTTTGGTCTCAAAGTATTTAAAACAAATGAAGCTTGGAATGAGAATTGTGATTGCACGCTTTGGCAGCATCACACACACACTTTTGGAGTTGTATTATTGTTACTACCAAGAATATATCAGGCATAATGTTTAGTCTCAATACAGAGGAAGACAGAGGCACTCTTCAGTTGATCAGTCTGAATGCCTGAACACTGAATGCCTTTGAGCCATTTAAGGCCACACCTCAATGAGTCTTGCAGTGTCCTTGCAGAAGAATAAAAGGAATATGTTCAAGCTGAAAGGGCAAGAGTAATGCCTTTGTGCCATTAGGGCCACACCTCAATGGGTCCAGTAGACTCCTTACAAGACTAAGAGGGAATTAGGAGCCTTAGTACTCTAGGCCCCTAAGTGTCCTCATTGCCTCCTGTTTGGACTGCAATATTATGCATATTATAATGTTCGTCTCGTAGGCATCTGACCCCTGCCTAAGCTCTGCTGCTGTCTAGACTGTCGTTGGGCCCGCACTGACCCCTGCCTGCATCGCCATCGCACCAACCCCTTTAGGTGCCCATACCACAGCAGGGGCAATCCCCAGCTGAGCCATTGCTGAGCTGCCCCTCTTCTGACCTCTTCCTACCCCCTCGCCTCAGAGGGTCAGCACTCTGGAGTCAGCGCTCAGCAGCTGCTTTCAAGCATGCTAGAGAGCCCGGTCTCCAGTGTGGATGCAGAGTGTCACGGTTGTAGTTCTGCATTTGGAGCACGTGTGCAAGAGCGAATGGGCAGGGGGAGCCTGGGAGCAGCTTAGCAGGAGTGTGCTCCCACCTCAGTGCAGACAGGATGTCCCATGGTTTTGTGTAATGCAAGAGATTTGCTCTTTAAAGGGTTTTCTTTTCCCCCCTCTCCCCAGAAACCAGTTGTTATGGTCAACAATCTGCGCAAAGAATATAAGGTCAAGAAAGCCAGTGCTGTTTTTAAGAAAAAGAAGAAAGTGGCTACCAAAAATGTCTCTTTCTGTGTTAGAAGAGGTCAGAGCCCAGGAATCTTTTACTAGAATTATTTTCATGATTCCCTAATTGAAAGATTGAAACTTGGTTCATCTTTGTTCTAGGAGAGGTATTAGGACTGCTGGGACCCAACGGAGCTGGAAAAAGTACAACCATAAATATGATCACGGGAGAGACTGTGCTGAGCGCTGGGCAGGTGGGTGAGGCAAATAGACTGCAAAGTGACTATGTGAGTGGAAAGTCCAGTGCTTACTCCTAAGTTATCATTACAGTAAAACAAAGCAATATTTGGGATGAGATTTCTAGCCCTGTACATCATGCTATGAAAGGTACATATGCAAATTGTACTTGCATGTGCACAATTGCATGCAAGTACAAATCATGCAAATTGTTAGCTGTTAAAGTAATCACGAGATGAACGTCTATTTTGTACACTCACAAGCTGAACTAACTTTCTACAGACTAAACAAAATTGGAATACTTGAAACAAAAATATAAAGTCCTTCTGAGTATCATACATTTGTTAATATTGGAAATAATTGTATCATGCCAAATTGAATCAGGGACAGTGACCCAAATCAATTAATTGAATCACTGTCCGTGATCCAGGCTGAACCGGAATCTAATAGGGCCTGTTTTGCACACCCCTACCTAGCAGTGCTTTCTGCTCAGTAATTCTCCTTTTACAAACCCTCAATGATCCCATCATTAATCTTCCTCGTATTTGAACTCCACCTATTTATCAAACGATTACACAAGAGCAGAATAACTGATTGTTTGTGCAGGTGCTGGCAAAGGGGAAAGATGCAGTTGGATCTCAACTGGAAGCCAGAGGCCCTGGCTTCCTGGGCTACTGCCCTCAGGGGAACCCTCTCTGGCCAACCCTGACCGTGCAGGAGCATCTGGAGGTTTATGCGGCTGTGAAAGGGCTGAGGAAAAAAGATGCTGCTGTCGCCATTGATCGGTACCAACAAAAAATATTTCCAGTTTCCAAAGTCTCCACCGCTCCCCCTTCCCCTGCCACTCAACAGCTGGAAGTTGAACCCTCTCCCAGATGCTGCGATTCTGATTTTCAAAGGGAGAAACACAAATAGAAAGGGTGGTGGTCACAGAACGTAATAGGCAAATTCTACCAAAAACTTCACTAGAAAATTTAAAACTGTCCTCTCTTGACCAAATTCAAATATTCTTTACTGGGAGTGGACTCCTTTAGGGGACCTGTTTTGCCCCCAAAACCCTAGGTGGGGAGGACCGTCAACTCTTTCCCTTTTGCTGCCAGTCTCATTTAAGTGGGGACTGCGAGGGAGAAAACAAACATTCATTTCCCTTTCTTTCTTCTCCTTGCTCTACAGAATGGTGAAAGCTCTGGAGCTCCAGGAGCATTTAAAAAAAGAAACCAGGACATTATCCGCTGGCATAACGAGAAAGGTGTGTGTGACGTTATTCTAATATTGAATTCCATTCTCACTTCTGCGAGTGTGTTATCTGGACAAGCTTCACACATGCCACTGAAATAAATGAGAACTGAATGTAGCCTTCCATGCTTTAGACTGAATTTTTATTGCAGATGTAGTAAAATCTTGGTTTGGGATTAAATGCATTGAAGTAATGGCTGGTGAATTATCTCCACAAAACAGTATGAGTACTTGCGATGTTCATTATGTTAATAAAAGGCTTACATTAATGGATAAGAGGTGTAGTTCTGCTCCCAGTTAAGTGGATAAGATTTGCACTGCTTTCTATGACAGAGTGCACCAATATTTGTGCTGCTTCACTTCAGAAGGAATTATATCATTCCACGTACTATAGAACAGAATATTGCACAGCATGATACTCAAAATGTTTTAATATAATAAGTACAGAGTTACTAAGGGTAACAGGACTCCCAGTGTGCATGTGCACTTGGGTTCAGACCCCAGTAGATGTGTCACAGGCACACAAAATATGTTGGGCCATAATTGCCTTTGGTCATACACGGGTACTACAGCTTACCTTTCTGAAGTTGTCCATTCAATGTCTTTCTTCCATTTTAGGTGTGTTTCATCCTGAGCATGCTGGGTAACCCAACAGTTATGCTCTTGGATGAGCCATCCACTGGAATGGACCCTAAAGGCCAACGGCAAGTGTGGTGAGTACTGCCTGTGCCAATGATTAGGCCTTCACCTCAGGACTAAATTGAAATGGTGCAAAAGTGTTGGGAGCTGAGACTGGGTACCTAAGATTTCTAAATCCACAACTGCACACCTAAAAAAAAAAAAAAACTTTCAAGTCAGTGGAAGCTGTGGAGCCCAGCAATTTTGGAAACGTATTATATCTTTGTTCTCAACCTCTAGGTTATTGGCAGAGCTGCACTAATGTCTTAAAATTAATGTTAATATCATTTAGGTTCCTTGACCATTCTATGGGGTTTCTCGCATTTTAACATCTCATAATCTGGAAAAATAATCAGGGTATGAAACAAAAGTTTGGCTCTTTTCTGTGTCTCAGATTTATAAGCAAGTTCAGCCCTGCTCTAGTTAGTACCCTTGTCCACTTGACAACTCTGTTACTTGAAAACAACTCTCATTGGCCTAAGAAAAATATGTTTGGCTAAAGCAAAAGCCTTTTAATAGCAGTTCCTCCTCATTAACCCAGCACTACAGCAAATGTTATTTTGGAACAAACTATAATGGGTTTTGCTCATAAATGTGCAGTTGTATCATTATTTCAGAGTACCTTCATGTATTCATTGATTTGTTAATATTTGCAGAGTAATCATTTTTGCCATTTTGAGGGGAAAGGACAATAGGAAAATTCATTTGTCTATTCCTGTGATGTAACAGCCCTTTTGTTTTAGGAAAGCAATTCATGCTGCACTGAAGAACAAGGAGCAAGGGGCTATTTTGACAACGCACTACATGGAGGAGGCTGAGGCAGTGTGTGACCGGGTGGCCATCATGGTGGCTGGAGAGCTCCGGTAAGCTTCAAGATAGCTTCAATAGCAAGAGCAAGGTGTTTCTCAAGGAACTGAGAGATTTTTTTGGAGCCTGTCAAGTCCTTATACCTCCTGCACTATGAGATGAGAGTTGTGGGAAAACGCCAAGTCCACTAATCACTATTTCATACTGTGCTTCTTCCCTTGTTAACAGGTGCATTGGCTCCATTCAGTACTTGAAAAGCAAGTTTGGCAAAGGTTACCTACTGGAAATTAAAGTGAAGGACCCTGAGCAAGTCGATGAACTCCATGCCAAAATTCTGACGATCTTCCCACAAGCAGCTCGTCAAGAGCGGTAACTGCCAGTATATCTGGTCCCATTATAGGTTTAGGTCATGTACTGCTGGTTGCCTGCAGAATTTTAGTACATCATTCCCTCTGCAGTTTGGCAGCAAATGTTACATCCCAATCCAGGATTGAGAATAGATGTATAGGGACATTCTCCAGATAATGAGCTGCTGGTCTGTATATGGCCATACAGTGAAGTGCTCTCCCTTTCTGCCCCACATTGGAGGTATGCCCAGTGTGGTCCACAAGCTTAATCTGAGGAGGTAGGCAAAAAATTATGATGTCTTTTTCTTTCCCCACAGGATTCCTTCTTTGCTGGTCTACAAGATACCAATGGAAGATGCTCTTCCTCTGTCCCAGGCTTTCTCCAAGCTCGAGGCAGGTAAGAACGAAAGCAGAAGCAGCAGACCAAAATCACCTGAAAAGGGCAATAGTATTTTCTTTGACTATATTTTAATTTCTTCACAGCCAAACAAACCTTGGGCTTCGAGGAGTACAGCTTCTCTTTGAACACCTTGATGCAGGCATGTGATGCGCTCAGAGATGCAAGCTATAAAATTTAGAAGACACAAAGGCAGCCCACTATATTCATCAGGCTTTGACAGAAGAAGGAAATGTGTTGGAGAAACAAATGGGTTTCCAAATCCTATAAGGGCTAAATCTAGCAATGGGGGCAGAGCACGGCCTGTCCTGCAGACCCACGTAGGGGAGAAAGAGGGGAAAGTGTCCTTTTCGCAGCGTGGAACTGACCACCTTGATCACCACCATGGGCAATGCGACCTCTGTAGCTGCTTCTCCCCTTGGCCTAGATATATGTTTTGGTCCCTATTGCAAGGCTTATAAGAAATCCAAAGGGAAATGAAAATGACTCAAAGAAATGTTACCTTCTCATCTCAGGGTGAACAGCCACCATAAACAGCTAGTATTACATTCCAAATGCTGTATAGCATTTGACTTAAATATGCCTTTGGGAATGCATGTAGAGTCAACAGCAACAGAAATCTACAGAGCTCCTGAGAAGACAATGCCTTTCCCAAGCGTTAATCCAAAAGTTTAGTGAGCCAATTTGCAGAGTATTAGGTAGTTGCCTTATCCCGATCAGCAAAGAGCCCATTCTGAGTGGGGTTCGCCTTCTGGGCAGCTGCAAACCCATAAACTGGCATTGCAAAGATTCATAAAAGTTGGTGAAGGGATTAATTATTGACACTGAAAAATAACTAGACCTTTTTTGTTGTGTATTTTAGGTGTTCTTGGAGCTCTCTCGAGAGCAAGAGAAGGAAAATTTTGATCTGGCATTGGATGGAAATTATGAATGGAAACAACTTCAGCCACAAGACATTTAGCAATGTTAAAATGTTTCCTATTTAATCAATTTTAATCTTTAAGATTTGATTGTCTATCAGCATAATATGGTTATCAGCACAGCAGGTATTGCAGCTTCTGTACTTTGGACAAAAGAATTATTTTTTTCTAATTTAGGTTTTCCTTTTAAGGAAAGAACATTTTGAAATAATAGAAGTGTTACTGTTCTCAGGATGACATGGTTTGCATGAAAGAGATAGTAAAGCATACATAGGAAATGAAAAACAAATTTTGCAGATGGAATTGGAATTAAATATGAAATAAAACAATGGAAATGAAAAGAGATCTCTTTGTAGAGATAGTCTTGTAGTATAATTAAGTGCTTCCTCAACCCCACCCTCCAAAGAATACTTTAGGCCTACAGATCATAAATCAGCACGCCTCATCAACAGAAGAATTTCCCTTTACTCCATCAAAGGATCTGCCCTTTAATCTGACAAGTATGATATTAACCTTAGAGAGCCCATGTCATGTTTGACATTACCATAACATTTCTAAGAAGCCATCTCTGAACCATTAGCTATTATTTTTTAAAGCTCCTGGAGGACCAGGAGAAGTCCTAGATAACTAGAAAAGGGCAAACATAATACCTGTTTTTAAAAAAAAAAAAGGAAAGAAAATTTAGGAAATTACAGGAACAAATTATTATACAAGATCAAATTATTTTAAAAAAATGATAATGAGGAGCTAAAACAAGCAACATGTACTTGTCAAGACCAAATTGTGTTGAATTCATCTAATTTCCTCCTTTGACAGGGTAATAGACCTAGTGGATAAGGGAGATGCAGTAGATGTGAGATCTTGCCTTAGCATGGCTTTTTTCCGGATTCCAGATGACAGTCGCATAAGTAAACTACGGAAATATGGTCTCAGAGAAATCATTTTGAGGTGGGTGCACAACCAATGGAAAAAAACTCACTCAAAACACCTCTTTATGGTTCACTATCAAACTCAGAAGACATTTTAGAGGAGTCCTACAAGGGTTGGCCTGGACCCAGTACTATTCAATATTTCCATTAATGACTTGAATGAAAACGAATCCACTTATGACATTTGTGGATTATCAGTGGAGAGCTGGCAATCATTATGGAAGACAGGATAAGCCTTGGGCTATCCTGAGACGGTCCTGGGCCAGAGCTAGGGAAGCGAATCAGGAAGCCATACCTTTATTTGTAATGGTGCCTACAATATGCACACTTCTCTGTGCTCAGTGGAAACTAAGTACATCAGAGATCCTGTACCAATATTTCAATATTTTCTGTTTGTTTCCCATTAAGCAATATGTATAGAAACACTCATGTAAGACATCTGTGTTCAGATACATTTTGGCTAAGGTTTTTACTCTATTTTTGTACTCTTGCCAATAAAAGTCTGCTTTTATTGAAACCAAAGTTACCTTCTGAAATGGAAATGTAGATTTTCAAATCTGTTGCATCTAAAATGGGTCTCTCCATTTAGAAATAAGAAAGGTCATTTTTCTCATAAAAGCCAACCTGCAAATTCAACTTCTTTTCTGAAAGTTGAGCTGCTTTGCTTTTTGTTGATGGCTCATGGCCAATGACAAAGACTTTCACAAACTACACCCACTATCTTTGACACTTTTGAAACTCTGCTGTTGTCTTAATTTGCTTTTGGTTACTATTATGCAACACCATTGTGCAATGAACTAAATGCAGACCCAAATTTTTACTGCTTTCTATGGGATTCCTCTCTTTGAGACCCCCCTGTGAAAACTGCATTTCAAAAAGTAGGACCTAGATTATTACTGATTTGGTTTTGGTGGTGTTTGAGGAAAAACAGATGACAGCATGTTCTCCCAGGACTCTGTTGGCTTTGCATAAGGACCAGGAGTAACACAATATTTCAAATGTGTGTTTTTCACCACATTGATTTGTAGAGTTAAAAAAAAAGGATGATTTGAGGAACCAATAAAAATGGTTACATTTTTTGCTAAAACACGCAGAAGAAAGCATATGAAACATCTCAGCGTGTCTATAAAGAGCGGATGTGTCTCCAATGTAGGGCTGGGCTGGATCTGTCGAGATTTGTATCTGTTGACATTTTCACTTTTACTTGGGCTGTCCAGGGCTTCCAGGGTCCCAGCTGCAAACCTGGGACCCAGAGAGTCCTGGCACCCCATTACGGATCCTGGGTCTGTCAGCAGTTGCACAGTTAGTCTCAGTGAATAGTAATAGTAGTAGTTAGCAGTATTGCAACTTCCCATGGAAGAGAAAAAAATCTGAAAAAACGTATATTTAGAAATTATCGAATCATTTTTATTTTGAATATTTCTAGGAAAAAGATCACAACCCTAGCTTCAAAGATCCTGGCTCAGCCCTGGCACCCAGGTCTTAGTCTGCTAGGACTTAGAAATTATTAAACCAAATTTTCCCTACAGTGGGGAATGTTGCTTTTTGTTTAGAAACAGAAAAGAAAATCACTTGGAAATCACAAATTGGCCACAGAACAAGAATTCTGATGTTTCACTATGACTAAGCCTGCTCTTGCCAACTGATACTAAGGCAAGTGAGGATTATCCTGGCCAGAAAACCAGTCCGTTGACCTGGCAGTTATTAGGTTGTGGTATTAGGTTGCCCGGATCGAGCCAAAATAAAATTCTAAAATGATATGTATCCTTTTTCGGAGCATGCCCCTGGAAGGAACCTCCTGGGTCATCAAGTTCAGTCTCCTGCTTTGGTAAGTAATCACATAATCTAAATGTGTTCATAAACGTCATCTTAGATGTATTCACGTTTTTTGCTCCATTTGTCTTATTAGAAGACTGTTCTAGACCCTCGCTGCTCTGATAGTTAGAAACCACCTGGGTCGATGACAATATGTCCCCATTTTTCTGGTGCCAGTACTGTCCTTTATCTTAAATAGCTCTTTTTTCCTCTCTTCCATTCATCCCCTTGACATATTTCTAACAGATAATCTCACTTCCCCTCAACCTTCATGGGTTAAAGCCAAACTCTTTTCATCTCTTTCTGTAGAAGTGAGTTCCCACTTCCCTAATCATCCTTTCTGCTTACTGAGGCTGCAGCTGATTTTTGCTCAGCCTGCTAAAAAGGTCGTAGCCCTTTCTGCAGCCTGGCATTAGCAGCTGCAACTTCCAGCAGAAGAAAATTCTTATTCTGGAGGCCAAGTTTCGAAAGCAGATGTCTATCCTTCAAATGGCTGAGTAGGGTAAGTCCAAAACTTTGCTGTTTTTCCAGGAGAAAATGAGGCTTCCAGCTAAACAAAAAATATTGCTTTCTGTGAAAAATGATGAGTTTTCTTCTGAGAAAAAAAATGCTCATTTTTTTATCTGAACATTACATTGCTCTGAAGGTTCAGTGCCTCATGCTTTTTGTCTCCTATCAAGCATGGATGAGCACCTTCAACACAAAAGACAATCCACTATGTAGTCTTGTTTTGGGTGAAAAAACATGTTGTTGTCTGCCATTGGGATGTGCGTTGAGACTCCCCTAATGAGTCATTTGACACACAAGGTATGATGGACATTTTGACGTGCCCAGCACAAATGACCCCTTCCCCCCTCCTCAATGTCAGGTGTCCTATTCGAGCAGACACAGGGTGCCTCTCTGATTTTTCATGATAAAAAACCCAAAATCAAACACCATAATGTATAGGTATTTAAAATGTATTTTATTATCGTGATAGAGGCACCGACAGGCTTCCAAACTGCTTTAAAATTGTAAATATATCAATGTTTTATTGATTGTGTTCAACTGATGCTGATATATACACTGATGTTTCATTTTAATCACAGGAAAACAGATGTTTGGGTTTTTTTAAAAATCAGAAAATGTATAATTTGTAAAACCAAAATCCCTGGTAATAAGTCAGGCATTTACCTACGCTGGAATCCATATGAGCTAAGGTAGTGTTCAGTGTTTCCAGTCCAGAGCCCAACCCTAACATGCTACTCTCCATACATCCCTGCACACAAGAACAGCACCGGCTCCATGGATTAATTCCAGAGGGGCTGAGGTAGAAATCAAGTCACATGCTTCCTGATGTTAATGGAAGTAATGTATTAGTATGAACTTTCAAATGTTCTCCTAGCTCTAGATAGAGATAAAATACTTGTTTTTTGGCAATGTAGGAGTGAAGTTGTTTTACATTACAGCCGCTGACAATCAGGGTCAAAAAACACATGGAAAGTAATAAACCCAAATTTCTCTCATTTTGAAATCTTTAAACATAAAGCTGAGCATATTTTTTTGCTCCCCTCACAGATGTTCTCTTCTGTGTTGACTCTCCTGCAATAATTGGCAAAGCGACTGCAGTCCAAAGATCCAACATTTCTAACTTAACTTTTTGGCCTTCATCAGTAAACAAACAAGAACTATTGCTCTTAATTGCATATTTGTTTTAGCCATAATACCAAGCAGAAATCATTGAACATTTTGTTCATGTGTGTTTATAGTCCTCCCACACGTAATGTAAATCCCAGGATAATTTTGCATGAAGTAGGACCAGAATCACTTTGGATTATGTTCACTCCTTAAGAGTTCAGGGAATTCTGAGATGGTTTTCTGTCTAACTGATTTTTTAAATGCTTGATTCATTGGTTTTTGAACATGAGTCTTTATTACTGCTTTAAATCTATTTGCTAAGTCAGAACTCTCCATCAAGAGAAAATGATATTTTTTTTATTGAGGGCTACATGAACCTATCTAGCAGTAGAAAATGGAAAGAATCTCACCTTGCATAATCCTTACTATTGCAGACATCTGTATTTCATGTCAACACCGGTTGAGTTTTCTGTTACTTGGATATGTTTTGGGGTTTTAATGTTCCAGAGTGCATGATTTGTCCTGCAGAAGAACCAGGAATGGAACAGCTATCTGGACTCAGCCTTTTGTTCTTGCTAAAGTCAGAGATTCGCCTACTTAAGGTGCGCTAGTTCCTGTAGCCAAGGGAATGATGCTGTTAACCCAATGCCCAGGTACCCATTTACAGTTGGGTTGATCGGGGCAACTGTTGGCACAAATTCAGGGCAAGGCGTGCTGTCTCTTCCGGCCTGGAGATGTTGGGGAGCTGAAAACTGAATGGCTCAGGACAGTGTAGTTTTATTTGATTTGTTCTTTTTGTCATTAACCATTGGAGATGCCGCTGTTCCCACAAAAACTAGAATAACATTTAAATAACACACTGCACTCACTAGTGCATTGAATCTGAATACAGCATGTCATCTTCTTCCCAGCCAGGTGATGCATGGGGAAGAGGCACCAAGAGGTTAAATGATCAGCAGCAAGGAAAATCAGTGTAACAAGAACCCAAACTTGCCTTCTTGCACCAAGGCTTCTTTCAGTGCTGCTCTCACCTGTGCTGGGAGCTTTGCTTCCTTCTTGATTTCTTTGTTCGGCTCTGCACTGAAGCAGAAGTGAATTTTGGTCGCCGTGTCCAACCAGCTGCACCTGATTGTTTCAAGGTATTCCCGTTGAGTAGCTTCAAGCTCCAGGGGAGAATGAACCTAAAATCTTCTCCCTGTGCTGTCAGGCTCTTTAGGAGTGAGCCCTGTCCACTTGTGGACTGAAACAGCGGCATTGCCAGTCTGTACAAACCCTGCACCCTCGTTTTCCCACGTTGCCCTTTGCAACAGCGCGCATGTGCATGCACAGCTACTCAGAGAGTTGAGCCTTGCACTGACTGCATGGAGTTCAGCGGGTATTTGGGAGGCTGCAGGCATTTTCATGTTCGATGTTTCCACTGGTAATTTTTTAAACCCAAAACCACTTTAGCTGCTGTGCCTGCCTTGAAAAAAACACCAAAATGAAGGTCAGAAATATCCAAAATGAGTAGAACTGTTTTCGTTTTCAAACCTGGATGTCTCCTCTCCTCTGGGTCCAGATGCTTTGGCCCATGTTAATAAAAGCTGTGTTGGTAGCCTCAGTGGTGGGCAGAAAAGAAAGCTGACTCAAGGGACTGCTGCGTTTCATAGATTTCATAGACATTAGGGCTGGAAGGGACCTTGGAAGATCGTCGGGTCCATCCCCCCTGCCCCAGCAGCAGGAAGTCAGCTAGGGTCATAGGATCCCAGCAAAATAAACATCCGAATGTTTGTGTCCAGAGTAGGTGCTTTTACAACCTTGGGGTGGGGGAAGCATCTTTTCCAGGCCTTGGGGGCTCGGACAGTAAAGAAGTTTTTCCCTATGTCCTGCCTAAAATGGTCTTGCAGGAGTTTGTGACCATTGGACCTTGTCTTCTCTTGGGGCACCCTGGTGAACAGACGTTCTCCCAGATCCTGATGCACCCCCCGATGTACTTATAGGCTGCCACCAAGTCCCCCGTGAACCTGTGCGTCTCCAGGCTGAAGAGTCCCATAACTTGCAGCCTCTCTTCATAAGGCCTGTTCTCTTGCCCTCTGATGACACGCGTGGAGGCCTGAATTGGATGCACTACTCTAGCTGCAGCCTCACCAAGGCCGAGTACAGCGGGAGGATGACATCCTGGGTCTTGCTCGAGATGCATCAGTAGATGCAAGCCAGGGTTTGTTCTCTTTGACAGCTGCAGTATTGCCTTGGTGGCTCATATTCATCTTGTGGTCAATCATGACCCCCAAGTCCCTTTCAGTCATGGTGGTAGTGAGTGTAGCATTGCCGAGCCTATAAGTGTGATGTGGATTTTTATTTCTGAGGTGGAGCACCTTGCATTTCTCTGTACTAAATGCTATCAGGTTTTCATCCATCCATCTTGCAAGCATATCAGGGTTGGCCTGGATCACCAACCTATCCTCAAGTTTGGATGCTTTCCCCCAAAGTTTGGTGTCGTCAGCAAACTTAGCTAGTCCGCTTCTGTCCAGATTGTTTATGAAGACATTAAAGAGAACAGGTCCAAGAACGGAGTACTGGGGGACACCACTGGTCACCAAGCACCAGGTTGATTTGGTTCGGTCAGCTATCACTCTCTGGGTCCAACCTCAGAGCCAGTTCTCCAGCCATCAGACTGTAGGGCAGCCAAGGCCACGGTTGCCCAATTTTTCTACAAGGACATCATAGCACACCAGGTCAAAGGCTTTTTCAAAGTCCAAATGAGGTATCAACCTCTTCCCTTTTGTCCAGGTGATACGTCACCTGGTGACAGAAGGAAATGAGGTTGGTTAGGGAAGACCTATCCGCAACAAACCCATGCTGGCTGTCCCTAGGATGTTGCCATCAACCAGCCTGTCAAGAATGGTTTCTTTGATAGTTTTTCCCAAAATCTTCCCAAGGATTGAGGTCAAACTGATGGGCCTGTAGTTTCCCGGGTCTTCTTTCCTCCCTTTCTTGAAGATGGGCACTACGTTGGCCCTCCTCTGGTCTTCAGGTACTTCACCCGAGCGCCAAGAGTTCTCAATTGTCCTTGCCAGTGGGTGCTCTATGATGTCTGCCACTTCCTTTAGCACTCTTGGGTGCGATCTATCCGAACCAGCTGTTTTGTGGGGGTCCGGCCTCTCAAGATGCTCCCTCAAGATCCACGTCAATGGTGGACATATATTGACCCTCATCCCTCATGTTAGGCAGGGTGGTCAAAAAACCAACACAAAGTAATCATGAAGCAGATTGGCTTTTTCCTGGGTGTTGGTAGTCAGCTGCCCCAGCTGGTTTAGCAGCGGTCCAATGTTGCCCTTGTTTTTCTTTCGACTCCCCACAGATCTGAAGAAGGACTTTTTATTGTCCTTGATGCATGTAGGTATTTGGAGCTCAGTTGCAGCTTTGGCTTTCCTAGTTCACTCCCTGTGGGTGTAGACCAGCGCAGAATACTCCTCCTTAGTGGTGTTGCCTGTCTTCCATCCTTTATACGCCTCTCTTTTTAGACGTAGGGGGTCCACGAGTTCCCTTCTGAGCCAAGGAGGTTGTTGAGCCCTTTTACCACCTTTGCTACTGGTGGGGATGGACTCCCTTGTGCTTCGAGAATCGCTTCCTTGAGGAGCAACCGCTCATCATGAACTCCCCTCGTTGTGAAATCATGGGCTCGCAGGGCCTCAAGAACAAGCCTCCTGAGCTTATGGAAGTCAGCTTTCCCAAAGTCTAGGACTACTGCATTGCTGGGAGTACCCTCTCAGGTAACATTAACATAAGCTTGGTTGTAGGATGTCCTGAAAAAGAGAGTGAGAGAGATGCTACAGGCTGCTGATTTGCTTTTAAACAGACATCAGCTCAGTTGCCCTGAGGGGCATCCCAGGGCCTTCACTGACAATTGCTGGGTATGCAACGAGAGACCAGCTCAGTCACCTTGCCTCATGCAGACAGGACCGGGATCAGAACCTCAGATGGACTGTATTCATTTGGCATAGGTCCCCCAGAAGCCAGTTTTGGCCCGGCCCGGCCATCCCACTGTAGTCAATTCCCACTCGGGGCCCAAAGAAAACCACTAGGCAGGATTGTCTTCTCATCTGGAGGCTTCTGAGGTCTATCTCTGTGACTTTCACTGCACCATGTGCTCCCAGCAAGGAAAGCAGATAAATGTTAATGGCAAGTTGTTATAGGTCTTCCAAATTGCAAGGTCCAGGCCTCCAGTCTGATCCAAGGGGCCAGTCTCGGGTGGGAACTGTATGTACTGCTGCTTCCAACCCAGAGACAATGCAGCCACCACATCCAGAAATGCAAAATAGGAGGTTCTGGCTACATGGGCCATGATCCCTTACATAACAGGATAAGTGCACATGTTGTTCGGCTAATAACATCATTGTGCAGATAGGAACTTGCAGTGCAGCGTGCTTGAGGCATTTATCCACAGTCAGACAGTGACTGTCTTGTGGAGCGGGGAGCACAATTTTTCCAGTGTCCTAGTTCACTGTGTTAAGCACAAGCCCATCCCTCCTATAGATACCATGTAGATATTGAGAAACCTCTGAAATGTCCCTGGCCACGCTGAACTCCCTCAGCTAGCACTGACACCAAAGGCACAGAAGATACTTAGCATTTCAGAGCCTCGTGAACTGATGATTATGATACAGATCTATCAGCATTGTTCTCTTTCAATATAGCATTTGCAGCTTGACGTGTGAACTTTAAGAGCTAGAATCCCACTAAATCCCAGATATTGTTTTACAATCGTTAATCAAAATGTCAGTCTGAGTCACAGATTATTTCATGTGGTTGGATCTGAATGTCTTATTATTTCCTTTTGGCTGGTTTTGCTGTTCAGCAAGCCAACAGCTGGATCAGATCCTGGATGTACATACGTTTTGTGCAGCCTACTGAAGAAACTTGAGGCTAGTAGAGTAACCCTGCTCACCACACAGTTATTGAATGAGACCGATACTCTGGCTAGGAAAGACTAGAGTTTCTTATTACCCTAGAGATTAGGGTAAAATATACGTGAGGTCAAGTCTGCCCTAAAACATTTCTTGTCAGGTTTCATTCAAGTCTGGATTTCCACAATACCCTTTAAACTCTATGCCATGCTTCACAGTCTCCAGTCTTTCCATCATCCATTTCTTTCTAGATCGGGGTGGGCAAAAGCGGCCCGTGGGCCAGATGCAGCCCGCCAGGTCATTCTATCTGGCCCACCCTAAAAAATTTAGAAAATTAATATTTATCTGCCCCGGCTGCCTGTCATGCAGCCCTCGATGGCTTGCCAAAACCCAGTAAGCGGCCCTCCACCCGAAATAATTGCCTACCCCTGTTCTAGATAGTGGTACTTAGCCAAATTAATCTAAAATCAAGCAGAGACAGAATAGAGATATACCTTATAAACTAACTGAATCAAAGATTCATAAGCTTTTGGGAGCAAGAGGTCACTTCTTCAGATGCAGTGAAAAGACATGCACAGAGCATGCTATCAAATACAATGATTAGGGTAGAGACAGGGAAGGGCGGGAAGCATGGAGATGGGGAGAAGCAAGAAGTGCTGAGAGAGGCAAACCTGTAGGCACAAAGGGGTCACCAAAACTGATCCAGGAAATGGGATATGAATCTGTAGCCCCTGTACAGACCATACTTAACACAAGTTAACACACGGACGATTCCACAAGTTTTTGTTCAAGTCAGCTTTCAAAGTTTCTCTGTAGAAGAACATCTCTTCTGAGCCCAGTGATGGACTTTCCAGGAAGGTTAAATTGTTCTGTCACCAGCTTTTGTGCGTTTTTGGACTTGATGTCAGGTCAGTGCACCCTCACTCTTTCATATAGGGATTGCCCTGTCTGTCACCTGCACTGTAAGTAGGTGATGGCATATATGATGTTGGTAGAGATGCAAGTAAACACAACGTGGAGGTTAGAACCTGGGTTGTTTGGCCCCACTGATAATGTGGTGCGTATTAATAGGGGCTGCAGCCGGCATCTGGGTCTGTTGCAAAACCTGGTGCCCCGGTAATTATTGGAGCTATGTAGCCTGTTCCTTGAGAGATGCCATCTGAAGTTGTTTCCTCTCAGTCGTCTTTTCTGTCTGTCAGGGAACAGTCTCTCGCACCAGCTCTATGATGCTCATTTCCTATTTCTGTTTCCTTTAGCTCACAAAGTTTTTTTCTCTCTCGTGGGAGACTAGAGTATGTTGACTCTTCGCATCCTGAATGCAAAATGAGGGATCTGCTACTGAATAAAGGGCAGTATCTTTAGGCTTATGTTAAAACATTACTGATCATTTTTATAAAAATCAAAAGCCAGCTCAGTTGGAAAAGATAAAAGGCAAGAAAAAAGCCTTGTCTTCACTTCATTTTCTTTTTGTCACATTTGAAACAACTCAAAGTCATAGAAATTGCATGCAACTGGAAATTACAGCACTCAGGCTCCAGCTGTATTTGTTAAGCCCAACCTCTAGCAGAAATACTTAATTTTATCTGCCTCTTGCTTTCCACAATGTTGTCTTAAAATACTGGATTGCTTTAAGTTTAGCCAAAATAAATATGTACTTGCCACTTTCTTCCATCTTTTTTCATGTGGTTGCATTGAACTTTTAGTGCTGTGCCCCTTGGACTGACAGAATAAGAGGCAAATTGTCTGCTGGGGAGAGATGCTGGTTGTGTGATAGATTCAGAGCAGAGGTCTTGAAGAGGGATGAGTGGAAGAGCCTGCAACTTGAAGAAAACACATCCCTACTATTTCTTCTATCCAAGAAACCAAGGAACAATATGTGAATTGAGCATTTTTCCCAGGCAATTCCTGGATAATTATTGCCTTTCTAGGTGCATGGGAAATGCCTGGTTAAGAAAATGTTGGATTCAAATTATCCTCAGACCTATTGTGCTGTTAAAATTAATTGCCCACTACACACAATGGCCCCATCTGTCTCTGTAAACTGCTTAAGAGATTTACAGTTGCAATAAAATGTGGAGAGAGTAATTTAGACTAAGATGGCCAAATTGTTCCTAATCCTCCCCATAGTGCTTTGGTATTCCTGTCTTTTCACCAATGTACTTTTTTTTTCCAGTTGCTCAGTACCTATCTTACAGCAGGGAAATGCAGAATAGTAACTATGCTTGGGTAGGCCTGGCAGTTTACTTGAGCCAGCACTACACCATCGCAACTAAAACCCAGGACTCGGAAAGAGTCTTAATCTAAGTCTGGATTGTGTGGCCTGTGTGTGCGTAAATTTAATAATGATTGTTCAAAGAGAGACAGGGATATCCAACGTTACTCAAGCAAACCTCCCTTACAATCCTGGAATAAAAAAGAAAGGAGGGAATTGCAGGGTGCTGACAGATATTCAGGCCTCCTCTCTAACTCATGGCGCTTTATGCATAGGGTTGGATGCAGCAATAATGCAGATGGATTACATTAGCAAGTGATTTAGCTGAAGGGTGTGATGAGTGGGGTGGTCACAGAGAGCATCCATGGTGGTTGAGAGGGTCTCAGGAAGAAATGGGCTGAAGTGGCACTGTATAGGCCTTTTCATAACACACCAGCAGTCTGGCAAAGCAACATTAGTAAGGACAGAGGCTTTTTATATAATAAATGTTTTCATTCAAGCACTTTGGAAATCCAGCAGTTTTTGAGGAAAAAAATCTGAAGCTAGTTAGGGTGAGGCTCTGTAGGAAGGTTACGTGGGAGGTTCCCAGAACAACTGATGAAAATGTTTTGCAAGGCTGTTTATATCAGCAGTGGATTTCATCTGCAAAGTTTGGCCCTTTACCAAAGTTGGGGAGGCTTTAATTCTAAATTTTTTGAGGAGGGAAAAATTGTGATTTTTTTTTTTTACTCATTCTATTTCTGATTTGCCTGTCTTAGCCCAGAAGGTGCTAAATTCTTTCCAAATGCATATAGAATCACTCACAAAATAAACTGTGTTAAAAAAACAAACATGTGGGTTGTTAAAGCAAGCCCTCTACAGTTGGCCAATGACAGATTTCCAGTTGCCTGCATGAACTCACCCCTGTGCATATGCATTTTGACAGTCTACCCATTCGCTTCTACACAGCGTGCACCAGCCTCCCGTTAAAAGTAACGGAACAGTTTTAGAGTGACCCTGAGTGCACAATAAAGAAGCATGTTTTAAAGCAGTGGTTTTCAACCTTTTTTCATTTGTGGACCCCTAAAAAATTGCAAGTGGAGCTGCAGACCCCTTTGCAAATTTCAGATGGAGGCACAGATCCCTTTGAACTGTAAGTGTGGTGTGTTTGCATATGTCTGATTGATCAGAGTCATCTTTTGCAGACCCCCGAGACCTGCGTCGACAGACGACAGGTTGAAAACCACGGCTTTAAGGCATGCCTTGTTTCGAGAGCCAGCATTTGCTGTGCAGAAGCAAGTGGGCAGAAAGTGTTTCTCAGTGGGCCAGAGGCTGCGTAGACATGCCCTTAAGGGTCACCCCCTAATCTTAATACCTCACAAGGGAGACTGGAAATGTTTCATTCTCATCCATAGGTTTACCACTGACTTCTGTGGTCTTGGCTCCCCCGTCCCAGGTGAGCTGTCAGATCTGTTTGTGTCTGGATGGATACCTAAGAGCACTTTTACATGGGCTCTGATGTATTCTGATGAGACGGTGTCGAAGCAGTCTTGATTCGTCATCAAATGAGCGTTAGTTAAAATGCCCCCGCTGCCGTTTTAAAACACGGGACACTAAACACACAAAACACTGCAGGCATTTTACTTAGAGCAGCTCCAAACAGCTGCTCCAATTAAAATGCTCCGAACAGCTGCTCCAATTAAAATGCCCCCCTCCATCCCAGAGCATGTGTATAGGCACCCTAAATGTTAAACATTACTCCCTGTGTGCTTGGGAGCACAATATCTTTTCTTTCTGTTGAAGCTGACAGGTGGACCTTTTGATCAGGGATTACTCCAGTTGTAGGACTTGACCATCTAAGACACCAGGAAAGACGCTGAACATCTTCTGTAGCACTAGCTCTTCGTGGGTCCTAACATTTAATACCAAGAGTCTCATTTTCAGTGTAGAACATCAAGAAGTCCCATGGACAGGAGGTAGGATGTGCAAAACAAGTGAATACTCATGGGGTTGTGCATGTGCCTCGTACATGCACGGACTGTGGGAGGTTGTTTCTTATTGCCAGCATTGTTTGATGCTGTAGCTGTCTGGCCTTACGTCCCTCTTTGTTGCATTCCCTAACCAGTCCAAAGACACCTGCAGGGAGAAGGAAAACATTAATGGGCCAGAGGTTTCAAGATTTTAATGACATGCCCCATTTGCATAAGTATTTCCATCTTTATAGAGCCTTAAAAATTGACTAACTAATCCACACAATTTGCTTAATGATAGATGAGATTTCACATGCTTTACAAAAGAGGAAATGTATAGGTTAAGGGACTTATTCAAGCAATAAAGGGGCTTGGTGTCCAGCCTCCTGTTAAAATGCCAGTGGTCCTGACACCCAGCCCTCTGCTAAGATATTACATCATGCTCCCCCCTTGACCCGTCTCTTTTAACTTCATGTTCAATACTGGAATTTGCCTGTTGATATTAGCCTATTGCATGTTCTCTGCCCATGCCTACACCACGTTATTCCTTCAATATCTGAGTGAAAAAATGGAAAAATACTTGAGAGGAACCAGTCTTCAGGTCTATGCAAAACACGCAACTTGCACAAATTGACTTAGGTCCCAAGATGTGAAAGACTGACTAAATCTTGCATTGGTGATACAGCTTCTGCACTGGAGACGTGCCTTTGTACTAAGCACTCCAAGGACATTGTGTTCAATTTCTTTGTTTTGAAGAACTTCCCAGGGAAAGAGATCATCTGCCAAAACCCTGACAGAGAAGATGATGAAGGCGTTTAAGCTGAAGGATCAGAGCAGAACACTAACTCCTTTGAAGAAGAAGCTTCTTCGGCTTGCAAAAGGGATTATATGATGTGCTTGCACCAGTAAGTAGACTGGGTGACCAGGGGGTACCTTTCAGTCCTGTGTTCCTCTGAACCAGTTGCACCAGGAGTTTTCAGAAATAGGAAAGATCGAAATAAAAGAAGCCAGCAGACTAATGATACATTACTTAAGTGTCCCATGGTCAGCCTGGTTGCAAATCGGATTCATCTTCTGCAGGTTTTCATTCAGATGCATCAAATGTGTTACAAAAGTGGGGGACTAATGGTAGCAGAAGCATTCCTTCATTTTCAGCACCAAAACTAAAACAACAGCAAAAAGAAATGCTGTGTGTGAGCTAGGCAGACACGGTTCTTTGGATAAATGTGATATCTTTTATTAGACCAACTTTATTAGTTGTGAAATTGTTCTTTGCAAACTTTTGGATACCAACACCCTTCTTCAGGCAGAGGGAGAGTCATGGGTGAGCTACATTTTTGGGCATAAGCCTACAGTGCACGATGCCACCCTCTCAGTCTCAGATGTGCTCAAGACAGCGGCATAAAGGAAGATGCATTGTAGCAGCACTTCCTCACACTGTGCAGCACAGTGAAGACATGCCTATAGACCCAGCAAGCGTTACAATAGATGTTCTTAATCCAGCAGTTATTTTAGGAGAGGTGTCAGGATCGCTAGCGCTGGCTGGAGCTGGGAAGACCACGGCCATCCTTGTCATCACTGGAGATGAGTCCCCTCCCACTGGGCAACGAGGTGAAATGGAGAGCAGAGCAGAGAGGAGGCAGACGTGAACTCAAGGTTGAAAGCTCCTAGTGCTCCCAACTGCAGCAAACAAATAACAGAGTGCAAAATCCCTTTGACATTGGAGAGCAAAGTCACAGATTGTTTGTGCAGGTGTTGATGAAAGCCAATGAGGCAACTGCTCCAGCAGCGGGGGAGGACGCACGTGGCTTCCTGGGCTCCCCCCTTAGGAGAACCCAAACCTTGACATGTAAGAACATCTGGAGTTTGCAGCATCTATGCTGAGGGATAAGGAAAGAGGATGCAGCTGTTGCTATCAGATGGGACAGGGAGAACATTAATCCCCGCTGCAATGGGGGATTTAATTTCTCCTTTTTAGTTTTGTACCAGTGATGCCTGAAGCGGTTTCTGCTTCAGTGTCCAGCCTTTATTTGTGTGGGACTGACAGACAAACAAATATGGAAATCTTCCTCTTTTACTCATGATAAATTAAATGAGACAAAACAAAACTTATGATCTTCCAGTCAGACGTGTCATAACACCTAACAAGAACCGACCCTACTAACTATGAAACAACTGGGAAAACTGGAGTTGCAAGGTCATTTGTTCATTGGCCTTTTGATTGCGAATTAATAGTACGGAAAACCAATCACAGTCAAAAACACGTGATATTTTCCTATTCGGTACACAGCGTGGTCCTATTTCAGGGGCTAATGGTGTTCGAATCCTTTTCATTGAATCATAATACATTTAAACGGGTTCGAGATTGTGGAGCAGTATCAGGTCTTCAAATTTCATGTAAACATTTTACCTACCCTAGGAAGGACTTTAAATTCTTGGTCTTGCAGTGTCATTCCTACTGCCATCCTAGTTATGATTGATTTAGGACGGGTCCCTTCTTTAGCAGCGGTGCTCTATACATGCACAACTTCATAGTACCTGACTAATCTTACAATGTAAAACATGAGCAAACACATGAATGCGACTAACAAAGACAAGGCAGAGGAGAAAGGAGGATGTCATGGCTTCAGAGAGGGTGGTATGTGGTTGAATGCTTTGGACAAACTGCATTTTAAAAAGTAATCCAAGAAGGGGGATGGAGGATGGGGTGTTACCTAGTGGTCAAATATCTAATCATTATCAGTAAAAAATTTCCTGTAGGCATCCAGGTGCCAGAAGTGAGTCTTGGGGAGAGATTTAAGGTCGACGGGGTGTTTCATGCCTGGAGGGTCGGTGTGTATGACCACAGAAAGGCTGCATAGGAAAAGCAGGCAACTGGACAGTGAATATGACCACTGCTGGAGCAGAAATGGATGGGGCAGGAGGGATGCTGTTTTGTTAGTTTTCACAGATAGCTGCAAAATCATTATAATGTAACTATGAAAGCTTGGTGAGTGGGGAAGACCAGGGGAAGTGTGGCTCCCTTGCAGAATGGGGGAGGCAACCTAGTGACCGATGACGTGGAAAAGGCTGAAGTGCTCAATGCCCTTTTTAACCTGTCTTCACAGGCAAGGTCAGCTCTCAGACTACCGCCCCTGGCAGCACAGTTTGGGGAAAAGGTGAGCAGCCAGCAGTGGCAAAAGAGCAGGTTAGGGACTATGTAGAAAAGTTGAGCATGTAACAAATCCATTGCACCCAAAAGCGATGAGGAAGTTGGCTGTTGTGATTGCAGAGCTGCTGGCCATTATCTTTGAAAGCTTGTGGCCATCAGGAATGGTCCCGGATGATTGGAAAAGGGCAAATGTAGTGCCTATCTTTAAGAAGAGGAACAAGAAGGATCCAGGGAGCTACAGATGGGTCAGTCCCTGGAAAAATCATGGAACAAGTTCTCAAGGAATCCATTTCCAAGCACTTGGAAGAGAAGAAGGTGATTTAAGAAAAATCAGCATAAATTCTGGTTTTGTTCAGTATCTTCACCTACGATCTGGAGGATGGGATGGAGTGCACCCTCAGCAATTTTACAGATGAACCAAGCTGGTGAAGTAGTTGATATGCTGAAGGGTAGAGCCAGGAATTAGAGACCTAGCTAAATTGGAAGATTGGACCAAAAGAAATCTCGTGAGGTTCAATAAGGGCAAGTACAAAGTCCTGGGCATAGGACAGAAAAATCCTATGCACTGGTACAGACTGGAGGCTAGCTGGCTAAACTGCAATACTGCAGAAAGAGACCTGGGGGGTGACGGTGGACAATAAGCTGAATATGAGCCAGCAGTGTGGCCTGATTGCCGAGAAGGCTAGTGGCATCCTGGGCTGCATTGGTAGGAGCATTGCCAGCAGGTCAAGGGAAGTGATTGCTCCCCTCTATTCAGCACTGGTGAGACCACATCTAGGGTCTTGCATCCAGTTTTGGGCCTCCTGCTACAGGAAGGATGTGGACAAATTGGTAAGAATCCAGTGGAGGAAATAAAAAGTGGTTCAGGGGCTGGGGGACAGGACTTGTGAGGAGATGCTGAAGGAACTGGGCTTATTTGGTTTGGAGAAGAGAAGACAGAGGGGGATTGAATAGCAGCCTTCAACTCCTTGCAAGGGGGTTGCAAACAAGATGGAGCTAGACGGTTCTCAGTGATGGCAGATGACAGGACAAGGAGCGATGGGCTCACATTGCAATGAGGGAAGTTAAGGTTAGTTATTAGGAAAAACTTTCTCACAAGGAGGGTAGTAAAACACTGGAACAGGTGACCCAGAGAGGTGGTGGCATCTCCATCCCTGGAGGTTTTTAAGACCTGGTTAGACAAAGCCTCGGTTGGGATGATGGAGTTGGGGCTGGTCCTGCTTGGAGCAAGGGGTTGGACTGGATGTGACCTCCTGAGGTCCCTTCCACCCTCATTTTTCTGTAATTCTATAATTTCTATAAGAAACAGAAGGTCCCAAGCCAGGAAAAGGCAAGATGTCCCCTCAGGGATGGACGTGATTGATGGGTTCATGTTAAATTTTTTTCCCAAATGGAGAAGGGTTTGTCATGAAGCTGCAGATGCATCTTTATAAAAAAAAAAAAACCAGCCAGAAAACTTCCCGCAGGAATAAGCAAAATGGTGCCAGTTTTATTCTAGCCTGCCTTGGTGTTGTAAAACCCACGTGGTTACCTTTTCAAGTTAGTTCAAAGCTGTTGCTCAACCAAGCCTACCCCATACTATAGTGGTGGGGGTGGCACTGAAATGTTTTTCCCTGCAAAGGCCAGACATTAAAGACTCATCCCCCAGGGTAGATCTTACCTAGAACAAGCAAGCAATTGCATTTTAGGGAGAACTTGTTTTCTCCAACCCTCTGGGGGGGCACTGGCTTTTGACCAGTTGAAAATCCCCAGCCACAGAATGACGGAATTAGAAGTTAGCTGAGCAATATTAGCTCGGGGGCTCAAATAGTAGGTTAAAGATTTAGGCAGGAGAGGATCCACAATGAAGAGCCACCTCGAATAATCATAGGATTCAAAGGGGAAGTTTTGTACAGGAGGTCAGGATCCTGGACTCCAGCCGGGGTCCAAAAAGCTCTCTGAAGTGTTGAGACCAAGCAATATACACAGGGGTACTTATTCTTCTACCTGGATCTGTGTATTTCTCCAGCTAGCCGAGTATTTAGAGTCCTCTGCAAAGTCTGTGCATCTCTACTCGAGTCACACGCCCGTGAAAGACGAGCCTATCAATGCACAAAAAAGCAAAACACGACTCCTCGCTCCGCTCAGCCAGCAGGCCCGGTCTGGGACTCTGGCACTGCTAAAGCTGGTGAGTTTTCCCGTTAGCTTCAGCCAGAATTGCACCCTGAGATGCCCAACCTTTGGGCCCCTAATTTAAGAGTTTAACCACGCCACTACTTGGCACAGGCAGCATGACTTGGGTTTCCAGGGTCTCACTGCAAATGTTTATTCAGCTTCCCAACAAGTGCTTTTCTTGTACTGTATGTGCATCTGGAAACCTAGCTCCAAAATGTTTCTTGGTAGGAGATTACCTGTGTCTGAGGCTTTCCTCTATGCTAGTTTTTTCTATGCTGTTTCTGACTTTTATTTCATTGACTTCCCCCTCCCCCCCACAAACTAAATTCCTTTTCTTCCCTCATCTTTATTTGCTTTCCACAAAAAAAAGGCTCCGTTGGTTGACAGCACCTTTATTTCAGGTGCTGCAGCGCGCAGTCCATTTCTCCCGGTCTGTTTACCCACGTCGGTGACTCACGGCTCTCCAAAGAGCCGAGGCTGTGCCATCGTTACACAAGACACAACTACTTTCAAACGTGAAAGCATTATAGCAGGGTGTGTCTCACTGTTTACACCTACCTCTAGGTTACTATTTATTTTGTCTTTACTGATAAATGGCCTTTGCATACTTCCTGAAATTCTCTGTGATTATCCCTTATTTCTGAGTCACCACCTGGAAAAAAGTCTAACAGGGATGGAGAGTCTGTAATAGGAGACGACACTGAATTTCTTTGGTCTGAGCAACCGTTTACCCACCCGAAGGAGTCTCACCAACCTGTGGTGCATACAACTCAAGAACAACCTTGGTGCAAGACAGGGGAATGGTGGAAACGTGCTCCACTTTTGTCACGAGAAAATCCGGCAGAATGGCAAAAGTCACCCAGCTACCAATACGTTGGATTGTGCTGATGTAATTAGCTGAAAAAGAAACTGGATTTGAACTGTAAAATTAATGCATGCGCTTGTGTTGATCTAAAAAAACCCTACACTTTTAACAAAGGAAAAGAGCAGCATTTAAAACAGCAGCACTTATGGAAAACATTGAAGTATTTTCTCTCACTGCGTATAGCTGAGAATTGCTCACCTTCACTTTTATTTTGTTTTGTTTTTTACAATGTCAGCCTTTTGGTGATTTTTTTTTTTTCTGGGCAGGTTTTTTTTTTAACCTGAAGCACATTGCTTAGAAGACAAATGAACCTCCAGTGAGACTTGTTTTCATTCATTGGGAATTATAACTGGAGAGAAGATGCCTTTTCTCCCGAGTTTGCAGACCACTCCATGGGCTTCGAAGGATCTCTCAAATCTACTGCAGGGGATAGAGGAGTTTCTGAAAAGACAGGTAACTGAAAGCCAGATGGTTTATTTTAGTCTTACAATGACTGGAGAATAATATCATAGTTTCATAGTTTCTAGGGTTGGAAGGGACCCAAGCAGATCACCTAGTCCAACCCCCTGCCATGGCAGGAAAGAGTACTGGGGTCAAACGACCCCAGCAAGGTGTTCATCCAGCCTCCTCTTAAAGACCCCCAGGGTAGGGGCCAGCACCACTTCTCTATTGATACTGCCTATCGATACATAGGCAGTATATCGATACTGCCTATGTCTGCAATAGGCGACACAAAGCAAAAGTATCAATAAAAATGTACCCTATTGACTCTGTCCTGTAATTTGGTATCTGCCTCAAGACTTCCCACTTATTGGTATGTGTGTCTGGCCCAAACACGTTGATCATCCTCAGTACTGGTAGCAATCTGTTCTCCTCCTGCATCTTAGCACCCTAACATTTTATTGCCAGGCATTATAATAACTAAGGGATATGATCTAGTCCAGCACATGCATCAATGCAGATATAAAAGACTCCCTTTGACTTCAACAGGCACTGGATAATAGTGTAACAAATCCCTAACTGTGAGAATCACCAATAACTGTCCAGCCTGCAACGTAATGCTGAGTAGTTTTGAGTTCCTTTAATAGAAAAGCACAGGCACTGGGTCATCTATTACAAATATGAAAGATACAGAGACCTGCAAATGGAAGCACCCGTGACAGTATGTGTCATGCAACCTTAAGGTCAAAGACCTACCAAGCAAACTGGAGTTTGCCCAAAAAACGATTGCATCCTCCATACAAGGGGGTAAGGGGCCCAAAAGTCTATTGAATCCACCATACAAGGGGGGAAGGGAGGAATAAAAATCAGCCAGCATTTCCTTACACAATGCCCTGGGATAGAATGAGAGAAAGGAAAAGAAAAAATCTCAGCAAGAGACCCCTTCGCTATTCTAACCCAGCAGTTTAAGCAGGTTAAACAGATAAAAGGGGAAAAGCAAACTTAAAAGCCTCGGCTCACAGGATGGGAACCCCCCCACCTGCTGGGGAACAGGGCAGGCTCCACTGCATTATTCTTCATGCAGAGAGCTGCTATTACAAAAACAGGTCTGTTTTCTGTCTCGGACTGCCAGCAGCTGTTACAATTACCCATTTCCAGGGCTGGCATATTTGGATGTTGTTGAAACAGCCTTATAAACCAGCTCTAAAAATCTGTCCTCTGTGCCAGTGCCCCTGGTTTGCATCTTCCTCTTGGCAACAGGCTTTTGCTCAGCAAAAATGGACTCCAAGAGACGATGAACTCCATCCCCGATGCCTATGAGATGCAGCCTCTCATGCACAAAAGCAGAGCTTGGAGAGCCCTTGGGAGCTCCATTGTCAAACCCTGAAGTGTCCTTAGGCGATAGCTGAGCAACGACTTCAGATAAAGCAATTTTAGACTTATGTGCAGTAATCCTGCCTAAGTTTTAATTAAGGCTCAAAGGCTATGACCCCCCAAGGTACTGAGATGTCTCTCATCGAAATGCCTGTGCGGATCTAGACTCAGCTCTTTTCCTGAGTCTGCACGAAGCTGAACCCTGGTCTCCTGTGCCCTGAGCTAATGCCCCAACCACTGGCAAGCCTTTCCTTCCATTATATTAATCTATATGTGATTCATTCAAAGTTGCACAAGGCAAAATATGAGTCCTGTGTTCAGACTCCAGGTCGGGTAGCGTTGGTCACATCCATTGTAACAGGCTGTGGCACAGGGGAGAAAAAGCGTCCTTTTTGCTGATTGATGTGGGGGGTTGTTTGTTGATTTTGTTTCTTTTTCCCCCGTTTTGCATTATACCACCCAGCCTCTGCACCGCTCCATCGGCAACCTGCCAGCCCATCATCAGCCACCCATAAAATCCTCTCTGCTTCCCACCGCTTGGGATTGCTTTGAGGTTCCCAGGGTAATTTCTGTCGGATGCTAAACAGGAGTTTGGGAGAAACAACACAAAGAAGAGAATGTGCTTTTATCCTCTTTTTGCTTTATAAACTAAAGTAATTCAGGGCCTGAAATGATCCCATGTTTTTCATTCAAAAAGCTCTTGACAACAAGCATGATACTATGGTCCAGATGCTTACCTGATATAAATTGGCAGAGCTGCATCAGTTCACACCAGATGGCCATGATCTGACCCTCCGCACCTCCTGTCAACACTGATCCAGCGCTCG